>NC_089592.1:8374274-8748243 GCF_019320115.1 Miscanthus floridulus
TGGCCCCGGTCCCTCCCTTTTATACTCTAAGGGAGAACCAGGGACGTCCATATATAGCGCTCTATAAATGGGGGTGGCGTGTCCGAGCCCTGTAGCCGGCCACTGTTGTGGTATGGTCGATGGAGTGGCCCCGTCCTTGTCGTGCAGAAGTGACGCGCCGGTCATACTTGATCTTGTGCGTCATGGGGCTCCAGTACAGCTTGATGCAGGACATGGCGGGCGACGTGCTGGTCATCGTGCGATGACGTCGTAGGGAGCTGTGGCTCTGCAGATGCCAAGGCCGAGCCATCGTGGGGGGCTCGGCGGACATGGATCCTCAGGCTGCCGAGCCCCTGAAGCAAACTGCCGAGGCCTTGGAGGGAATTATTGGTCTTGGGTACTGATTCCGAGGCCACAGTATCCCAGACGTGGCTCCCCACGCTGTGTTGTTCTCGGAGCAGGAGTTGGCAGCACAGTGAGGCATGGGCGTCAACCATGTGCATAGTGGTTAGCACAGGGGCGGGTAACCCCATCATCGTGCGATGACGTCATAGGGAGCTGTGGCTCTGCAGATGCCGAGGCCGAGCCATCGTGGGGGGCTCGGCAGACATGGATCCTCAGGCTGCCGAGCCCCTGAAGCAAACTGCCGAGGCCTTGGAGGGAATTATTGGTCCTGGGTACTGATTCCGAGGCCACAGTATCCCAGACGTGGCTCCCCACGCTGCGTTGTTCTCGGAGCAGGAGTTGGCAGCACAGTGAGGCATGGGCGTCAACCATGTGCATAGTGGTTAGCACAGTGGCGGGTAACCCCTGCCCAGTCCTGCCTCCTGTCCCGTCGGCCATTCCGCTGTACTGTGCTGAGCATGCGGCCGATGTCAGGGGCAGCAGTTGGCTGAGTTAATGCGACACGACGTCTTGTCAGAGGGACGGGTGAAGGAAGAGGCAGCGGAGTGCTGCCGAGCCCGCCTCGCGCGAGACGGAGGGTCGGCGGCCCGGCCGAGGCCTGCGACGAGAGGGGGTCGGCCGAGGCCTTTGGTGGGGGATCGTCGAGGTCAGCGGTGAGGGGGCCTCGGGCGAGTCGGAGAATCGGCCGAGGCCAGCGGTGTTTAGCTGGTTTCGACTTTTACGAAGTCTAAGCAGTCGTTTTTTGGTTCTTGCTTAGGGTACCCCTTCTCACGGTATCCGACACCCCTCTTCGTGTTGATAGAACTCTCCGTCATGTGTTTCTGGGTTCAAGTTGTAATCTTCATCGTTTGGGAGAGGTAGTCTACCGTGCGGCGATATTGTGTGAACAACATACCAACCCTTAAGGTTTTCCTCGTTTGGCAAGCATATGGACTATAATAGACTTGCTTGGCTTGTGTGGCCACAATCCATACATCATCACCTTCATAGACGGAATCCTGTCGAGTCTCGACTAGCCCAAGATGAGGGTACTGTCTCGATACCTCAGGATCAAACCATCGGCATTTGAATATGACAGGACTAAAAGGTTTGGCTCCACGAAATTGGAGTTCGTATATTTCTTCAAGTATCCCATAATAGTCCTTGCCATCAGTTCCGGGCGTCATAACTCCGGTATTTGTGGTCCTTCGATGCGGTCGACTCTACTCGTAGCTTGTTGTGTGAAAGCGATACCCATTGACGTCATAAACGTTACATGACATGACCCTAAAGTTGAAGCCATCGGCAACCTGCCGCAATTTGGCACTTATAGATGCATCCTTGTAGCACTGCAAAGTCAGGCTAGAGCGTTATGTTATTCACACAAACGACCAACTTGAAATCAAGAAACAAGGGGGAAGTTGGATGGTACCTTCTTTTGGAACCAAGAAATGAAATCCCGCTCCTTAAGAATGGTATCAACTGTGATCACATGCGGAGATATCTGGGTTTTAGGCATCGGACATCGCAACTTGCTCGAAACTCACTCAATTTTTTATCACAGCGTATACATGCGATGAAATGACACCTCGACAAGTTTTGTGAATTTCGGACTTCGTTTCCATTTTATATAATTTAAAAATACTTTACACGCAAGTTCCTCGCCGTGTTCCGTGAAAACGATGCGCCAAATTTGGCATCTGTCACTGGATACGGTCTCACACCACATGCAATACCATGAATATGATTTTTTGAATCACTCAATTCCAATATTCGATGCACCTGCGGTTCAAATTTGAATTACCGGAAAGAATTCAAGTAAATGAAATAAACTTATTAAATATAGCTAATAAAATAAAAAAAGCTCCAAATTTTAATATGTACTTTAAGGTACAACAGTAAACCCAGGGAAAAAATTTGGAAGCAAAAAAAGCAATTTTTTTTTTTGCCGAGGGCGCATAAATGACACTCGGCAAAGTAATTCTTTGCCGAGGGCCAAATTCTGACCCTCGGCAAAACAGACGGCAGGTGAAGGCCGTTTGCCTGCCGTCACAGGTTGCTGACGGCCGGACCCTCGGCAAAGGGCCCGGTTGCCGAGAGGAATTCTTTGCCGACGGCCTGGCCCTCGGTAAATATGGTTTTGCCGACGGCCTACCGTTGCCGAGGGCCGACTCTCGGCAAACCTTTCTTTGCCGAGAGCCCGACATTTGGCTCTCGGCCTTTCTTTGCCGAGAGCCCGACATTTGGCTCTCGGCAAAGACGCTGGCTCTTGGCAACGGGCCTGTTTCCGGTAGTGTCTGGCAGGTATTTATTGATTAGAGTTATTGTAAATGTACCCTCCTTGCTTGTAAGGAAGTATAGTAGTAATTACAAATATCTATTAATATTGTGAGGCGGAACTCATCATTCTCAATTATCAATTATTATATTCCTGAGTGCAGGAAAGACAGCCAAATTAACATGAAACGGACGTTACACATCCTTTGCACTACTGCTATTTTTCCTTCTGCAGGCATCTCTGACCAGTCAAAGAGATTAAAGTTTAATTCAGAAAAAAAATGTGGTAAGTTCCCCATCCTTTTTATATATAGAAATAATAAAGGCTCGAGAGCACCCTCCAAAATCCCATTACACGCCTCGCTCCCCTCCCCTCCACCAAAATCCTCCTCCACCCTGCTTTCTGCCATGGCTGAAACCGGGGTTCTTCGACTACCATCCCGGACCCAGAGGAGAACATCGACGCCGTCTCCGCCGCAGGCAACGCTGCTGACAACAAAGAAACCCCCAAGGCGCGCCGGAATCGGATGCGGATGATCGCGGAGAGGAAGCGCCGTAGTCGGCTGAGGAATTACTTCGGCGAGCTGCAGGCGCTCGTGCCCCACGTCACTGACAAGGTAAGGCTCTCGATCAGATGACACGACGATGCGAATTGCAATTCTCTGATGCGATATCTAGCTAGGGCTTGGAAGAAGATGCAGTCACTCAGTCACTGGTGAATTAATGGTGATACTGTGATCTGATTTGTTGTTGTTCCGACGACGTACTGAGTGACAAGGGGACCTTAGTGGGACAGGCGATCGACTACATCCAGTCGCTAGAGAAGATGAAGGCCATGCTGGAGAAGCGCAAGCAGGAGCTGGCACTCGCGCGGCTGGTGGCCGCTGAACGGGCGGCCTCCTCCTCGTCGGCGCCACCGCAGACCGCCCAGGGGATGGCGGGGGCGGCCATGTTTTCATACGTCCCAGATGGCTGCCATGATGTGCCGGCGCCACCGCTGCAGCCACTTGCTGCGAACGTGGCAATGTCTGCGGACGTCCCGCAGCCGCTGCCGCTGCAGCAGTCTCTTGCTGCAGCGGTGCCAGCGCCACCGCAGCTCCCCATGGCGGCCCCGGGGCAAGTCGGATTCCAGACGTGGCCATGGCCGAACCTTGTGCTCAGCGTGTCGAACGACAACGTGTACATCAACGTGTCCGTGCCGCGCCACCTCGGCGTGGAGAAGATGGTGAAGGTACTGTCCGTGCTGAACAACTACGGGATCGACGTGGTCACGGCGCAGGTCGATTCCGACGCTGCCCACTCTGTGCTCAACATCTATGCCCGTGTAAGTAGGTTCTAGTTGATGGAGCATCATATCCTCTTGGTTTCATGGTTGGGTTGTAAGGTTGTTGTAGTGGCTTGTTTGTGTTTTTGAAAGAACAGGAGGGGCAAGGAGCCCCTACTGGAGTAGTGGCTTGTTTGTATACAGGAATGGGAACTCGCACATGATTAACCAGTAACTATGACGTCGGGGGAACAGGTTAGTATTTTTATTGGGTGTTTGGTTTGAGAAATGAAATCATTCTAGACGAGGTGGTGCATCACGAGTCCATTCCTGAAGGGTGTGTTTGGTTTGAGGAATGGGATGGTCCATCTTCTTCTCACTCCTCACTTTTTTTATTTGGTTTGTGGAGTAGAATGAGTTGATTCATCATCACCTCATTTCTCGCAAGCTAATAATTGTATATGCATGAGAACTGAGTTGATTTCACCAAAATTCATATGATGAACTCATGATGCATCAACTCATGAAGCATGGATGACTCCACAAACCAAACACACCGTAAATTTACCTCATATCAGTATTGAACTGTTATTTAGCTTGTGATGAATAAGGTGACAATAGATCAAACTATTTCGCCATTCCACAAATCAAATAAAAAGTATGGAGTGAGAAGATAATGGACCAACTCATTCCTTGAACCAAACACCCTATTAGAGGATTGGGGAGAGCTCGGACTTCAGCAGGTGGCTATCTCTCTGTTAACGAGGAGCCTGCTTGACCATTTACAAAGGTGACGCGCAAAATGGGTTGATCTAAATACTGACCAACCTAAATGTAGCTAGACTATTGGACAAACATGGTTACTCTGCCTTTGAATCTAGCTAAAGTAATCAACAAATATGGTTACTCTTCCTTATTCGATTTCTTGCTTTTAAATAGAGATTTTGGTTTGCAAAACGGCTTGCAGAAGCTGAGACTGCGTGATTTGGTAACCATAAGAAAACAGTATGTTACTAGAGGTCTATTTTATTTTCAATATGTATTTTTTTATAGAAACATGCTTTTGGAATTGACGTAACAAACTACTCAAGCCAATCACTAAGGTTAGAAATACATATATGACCCAAGTTCCCATATCCTTCAAATCTCTTGACTGCACTGTGGATTTGTAACTCTGTAGGAATTATTATGTGTCTAACTCTATGATTAACTTCTTGTTTCACATAAATGCTAATAGTTGGTCCGATTAATATAACTTTATTAATGGAGTCTAGCTAGTATTTCATCAAATAAAGCTTTGTTTTGCCATACTGATTTGATTAGTTCAGCAGTACACTATTTGAATAGTCACTCGGTAGTCAAGGCCACTTGTTACTTGAATGATGTGTTTACCATGTTGCAGTTCCATGTTCCACCAAAGATGAATTTGCATTCTGAGCATGATATATATCTTTCACCCCAGCAGTAATATAACATGAAGGGGCATAAACATGCATATATATATATATATATATATACATATATATATATATATACATATATATATATATATACATATATATATATATATATATATATATATATGGGCGAACCCAGTCACAAACAATAATATGCCCACTGTAGACATTTTGCCACACTCTATATATCAGAATTCATTGTTCGAAAAAAAAATATCATAATTCAGGCACCAATATCTAATTCAATATATATCTTCGTTGAATCTGACAACAATGCATTACCTGACAAAGTATATTCATACTTTTGGATATATACATATATATCTCATGCAGAGAACTTGCTTATTTGCATGAGGTAAACTTTATGCCATCTCACTAACATTCACATCTTTTTACAAAATAGGTGACTAGAATGGGCGGAGAGAATCCTTCACCAGAGGAAGTGTACAAGCCAGCTATGTCGGAGATCCTGCTATTGCTCAACACCAACTAGGCCGGATGCACCATCAAGGCCTGAAGGGCGTCTCAAGCAGCGCCACTGCCCGTACATTATTGATCTGCTCTGGACTGGAGCGATCGATCAGAACAAATAAACTTGTTTACTTAATTTGCATTTTTCATTTGATAGCGTTTGGCCGTGTTGTAGTTCTCAATTGTTGAACCATCTAATTTTCTGGGTCATTTGTTTGTCAAGATTGGATTGGTACTGCTGTCCTGATTAGTTTAGCATGGAATTTCCTTTGCGCCGAGTTTTCAGTAGAAGCCCATGAGGAAACTGCAGATGGACGAAGGCCTACCGATTTATGTAGTGCGTTCCTGTTGGATTGTCCAGCAGGAAAAAAAATGAAGGGCCGCTCCAAGTCCAATACTGTTAAATGATTCGAGCTTGTGATTGGTCTGGTGTGGTCCTCCTTGACCATCCCTCAGTCCCTTAGCCCAGCTGCCAACTACGACCATGGCTATCCCCTGGATCGTCTCATGTGATGGCCACTTTCATATAAATTGTAAGTTGAGGTTCGTAAAGAAATAGTGTTTGTCACCTATCATATTGAATCTAGCTAAATTAATTGAAAAATATGGTGTTTCTTCCTTATCTGATCTCATCCTTTTAACTAGAGATGTCCTTTTGTAAATGGCTTGCATAAGTTGAGGCTAGCTGTGGTTTGAGAATTGTATGATAATTGTAAGTTTGAGGTCCATTTTGTGATACTGTGTGTGCATATATGGCGAAACATGCTTCGTGCCTTGAAAAAAAAATGCATCTATATATAATTTCTGCTACATGAATTTGAAAAGGACCTGTACTGTTGAATTAGGGGTATGGGCATGCAAATCAAGAAGCCTACAGAATGGGATCAAAATATCGACAACCTTAGCTAATAAACTAATAGACTAATATAGTTACTCTGCCTTATTCACTACGTAAAAAACGATTTTTAGGGGCGACTCGTAACCCTTTGTAGGGGCGGTTTTGCCAGCCGCCCCTACGAAAGGGTGGCTAAAAATCGCTGATTTATAGAGGTGGTTCCCAGACCACCCCTACAAATCGATTTATAGGGGCGGCTGGTGTTATTAACCGCACTTACAAATCGATTTGTAGGAACAACTGGATATTAAACCGCCCCTATAAATCAATTTCCAGAAATCACGAAAAAGGGGCAAAAATAGCATTTTTTTTATTCGAAAAGGTCTCCACTGGAGGCCACACACACCCACGCTATCGTTGCAGCATTTTTTCACGATTTTTGCACACTTTGCGTTGGTCGGGTTCGAACCCGCAACCTCTCGCTTGCGCGTAAACTCCTCTACCACTGCACCTCACGATCACTTGTGTCTATATTCTATTTTGGATCCCCACATATTATACAAAACTGAGCATAAATTGATTATTTGAGGCCCTAAACTAATTCAAATGAAAAAGTTGTCAACTACAAAGTTTTATAACTTTTCGAGATCTACAACTTTCATTTTGGTAGTTTCTCCATCCAAGGTCACTTATAAAATTTGAATTTAAAATTTGAGAAATTCGAACGTAGTTTTCCATGACAAGATGATTTCAAATGAGAAAGTTATCAACTACAAAGTTTCATAACTTTTCAAGATCTACAACTTTCATTTTTACTGTTTGTCCATCTGAGGTCGTTTAAAAAATTTAAATTTCAAATTTTTGAAAATTCAAACATAGTTTTCCTTGACAAGATGATTTCAAATTAAAAAGTTGTCAACTACAAAGTTTCATAACTTTTCAAGATCTACAACTTTCATTTTTGCTGTTTATCCATCCGAGATCGTTTAAAAAATTCGAATTTCAAATTTTTGGAAATTCGAACATAGTTTTCCTTGACAAGATGATTTCAAATCAAAAAGTTGTCAACTACAAAGTTTCATAACTTTCAAGGTCTACAACTTTCATTTTTACTGTTTGTCCATCTGAGGTCGTTTAAAAATTTCAAATTTCAAATTTTTGGAAATTCAAACATAGTTTTCCTTGACAAGATTATTTCAAATAAAAAAGTTGTCAACTACAAAGTTTCATAACTTTTCGAGATGTACAACTTTCATTTTGGTTGTTTCTCCATCCAAGGTGGTTTACAAAATTTGAATTTTAGTGCTTAATTTTTAATACTCGGCGTCTGTTTGTAGGGGCACTTCAATATTGAGCCGCCCCTATAAATCGGGATTTGTAGGGGCGGCTCTATATCCAGCTGCCCCTACAAATCGGGCCATTTGTAGGGGCGGCTGATAACACCGACCGTCCCTATAAATCCATTAGTAAGGACGGCTCATTTGGCAACCATTTGTAGGGGCAGTTCAATATAGAGCCGCCCCTACAAAGAAAGGATGGCGTTGCTACAAATCGTTTTTGTAGTAGTGATTTTTATTGGTTCTCTAAACGATATACATCAGTTGAGGCTATATGATTCATAGTACGTTAGATCTTTATTTTGTCGCACTTTAGTGGAAAAGGTTATCCAAATAAGGACACAATCTACATAAGTTGAGACTGCATAGTTGTAGCTAGTAATAATAACCATATGAATAATGTACAGAAATAGTGCATCAAACCTTTATGTTGTTGTACTTGAATGGGAAGAGGTGATCAAGATACCAATCATACTAAATCTAACCAAACTAATCAATAGAGACACGGTTGTTATTCTTCCTTTTCCGTTCTCATCCTTTTAGCGAGAGATGTTGATCTGCAAACGGCTTGCAAAAGTTGAGGTTACGTGTACATGGCTTGGTAATTGTACGGAGATAGTACCCTAGAGGTCTATTTTGTGATAGTGTAAATATGTTGGGCCTTGCTAAGGTACATCCTTTACCTCATAGGAGGTAAGATTTCAAATAAATCTTAGCCCTTCATTTTAAATGTGCTTGCAATAACTAAGTAATTACTGATTAATTAAAATGTCTACAAAACAAAACAGAAAAGGAAAGGCAACAAACTAAACAAATATATACAAGATATCTACGTACTATCCAAGAATAGCTTGTTGTTGCCGTAAAACTAATTGAGTACACCCGTACAACATGCTGCTGTTGCATGCCGGTGTAGCACGCTAAGGGTGCGTAGCACCTGTGCTAGACTTGGTTCAAGAAATTCACGTTCAAGACCCGTGACTAGCACGCAAAATAATTAAATAGTTTAAATACCAACACGTTCAAGTCTAACGTTCCTTACAAACATGTTTATGTTTCAATTTAAATAAAGTAACTAAAATAGAAAAAAATACTTATGGAAAAAACATTCAAGAAAATATACAACTCAAGTTTAGCATCATGGGATAAATTACAACTGCACATAGATCAATTAATTAAGAAAAATGTTACATGTTATGTTGGGAACCATCAATATAGATCAATTAGCTTAAAAAAACGTTACATGTTATGTTGAGAACCATCCATATGTGTTTGTATTTTGTATACATGCTAGATCTAATTTATAGATATATATTACCTAAAAATTAGCTTTACCTTCCAATTTCTCAAAATAAAACAAATATATTTCTCCTATTACCTCTCAGGAGGTAATATGTGATTATAGCAATCCAGATCGATGGTCCACAGTTATTTGGAGGTACCGTAGCAAAGCCCATATGTGTTTATGGAAAACCTGCATTTGGATATGATGTAACAAACTACTCAAGCCTACCACTAAGGTTAGAAAAAAAATACCTAGTGTTTATTAGAGGTGCAGTTTTTCACAATGTGTATTTTTTTTGGACAACATCCTTTTAGAGCTGATGTAACGAAGTGCCCAATCTACCACTAAGGTCAATCTGATCTGAATGAATAACAGGTGTACTCCGGTTATTGATAACATGCTAATCACTCAATTAAAATCACCTCAGGATAGAACATACCATCTAAATATATAATATCTCAAATCCTAAACAGCTATTGATAATCTAGATTATGTTTAATTAACAGTAAATGAGAGTAGGATGGTTTTGAAGTTTGATTCTAAGCGGTGGGAGAAGTGGTGTGCAGAGCAGTTTTTTTTGCTGCTCCTCCATTCTAGTACAAATTGTAAAGAGTTTTGCTCATGCTCCACCTGTGGTGGAGGTGGTTCTTTTGCCCATTTGCCTCAGCTCCTCTAGAAAATAAAGCAGGAGTAGGTTGAGGAGCTCAACCAAAAGGACCCAAAATAAGCAAAAAATTGCATGAAGGATTGAAATTGAAAGGTTAAGTTATGCCTATCTACTCCATTCGGTGCTTAAACAATTCGAAAAACACCATCTAAATAGTACACAATGTACAGTCTTGCCTTTTTTGTACAACCATTTAGCCTTAGTTGACGAAACAATGGGTGGCCGACTATTTAGCATTTATGTGAACACTATTTATGGAAGGAATGGGTGTACTCCAATGTGTTATTGCATTTTTAGTATTTGGTATAGTGCTTTGTTGAAAAACGAAGATTTTAAAGAGTTGATAACTTTTGTTGCCAATTTGAATTTGTTTCACAAAATAATTTATTGTTTTGACTCTGTTTCTCCTCGGATCTTGTTTGTTCTTTTTTCATAATACCTCTCTAAACATGTCTTACACATCTTAGTATAAATGTTAGTCCTATTGATTAAGTTGTCATTACAATCAGCAAAAACCATAATAGAATATGACATTGAGCACATATTCCTTAAACAGTCTCAAGGACCACTTCATCTTAGGAGCCGATTGATGTGTACCACAAATTCCTTCTTGAATCTCTTCCATGGAAACATAGGCTTGATCTGAATCCAAACACTTCAAAAGAGAATCATCTTTAGCGTTTCAACTGTGTACAAGTCACCATCAGTTAAAATATAATTAAATGCTAATCGCCGAACCATTCTATCCACTTCACAGCTAGGATTCTGTAAACAGAGTAATAATATGTCTCCTCTAGATACAATAACCTGAGTCTCACCATGGTTTTGGGACATAATGGCCGAGTTAGCACTCTTAACAGGCATACTGGCCAAACTAGTTTCAGAAACTGGACAAGCCACTTTTGGCATCTGAGCTAGAAAACTAGCTAATTCGGTCTTTAGAGTGAAGCATAGTATAGATTTTGGCCATGCTGGTTTTCACAAATCAGGACAAGCTAGTTTTATTCTAGAACATCCATATCAACAAGCTTTAGCATCAGCTCTTCAATAATATAAACATGTATCTTCTGAGCATTATAGCCAGATTTTTTTGTGATAATATATGTGCTCGAAAATTCCCAGGCCTAGAGGTATAGGATATATAGCAAATTCATCAAAGTAAGATAAAACATCTAGGTACTTGTCAAGGTAATCATTCAGTGACCCATCTAGACAACGAATGGTCTTTGACACTTTCGGTGGTGCTAACAATGAGTCACCAAAAGCTTCTACATGTTTAAATCCTTGTATTTCAAAAATTTTAATAAGCCTAATGTATGAGCTTTATATGTAGCTTGATTGTTAATTCAAAAGTACTGATCTGATCAGCTAGAGGTCTAAAAAACATCATTATTGGGTAAAATAAACATAG
The DNA here is from genome assembly GCF_019320115.1 of Miscanthus floridulus. NCBI lineage: Eukaryota > Viridiplantae > Streptophyta > Magnoliopsida > Poales > Poaceae > Miscanthus > Miscanthus floridulus. Next base: position 8,385,642 of record NC_089592.1, read on the forward strand.
CACCAATGCATTGACATTCATTGCAAAATGACCAACAAAATACAACTTACATTGAGTACAAGTAACATATCTGGCTTCTAAACCATGCTCATTATCACTCCAATGTTCAAAAATAAATTCTGCTACAATTTGGCATTCCAAATATTCAAATGCCAATCATATTCAATAAGTGCATATGCCTCCTTGTTAATTCTTACCACTGAAAATAAGACCAGCAACATATGTACAATAACATTGGCTTCACACATGCTACTATGCCAGTACTAGATAATAAATAATGACTCAACTTAGTAGAAGCATAATATAGCGATAAGCATAATTTCTCACTAAAGGTATATATTGTCTCTCTCCAAAAGTCACCAGTTGACATATGTGATAATAATATATTCCTTTCCTTCGGTATCTTGAGCCAAAGCAACACCAATTCCCTTCTCCACAACCACACAAAGCTTAAAGGGTGCTCGCCACTTATGCACCCAAAGCACAAGTGGTGAAAACAAGCATTCCTCAGTTTTCTCAAAAGTTTCTTGACCCCCAAACAAATAAAAATAAATTAGTCCTCATCTCTTAATAATTGAAGGATAGGAATAATAAAAGCAATAATAATTCCTGGCAAATTTGATATGCTCAAATAACTCACCTTTCTTAGGAAAGGCCACAAATCCTTGTTACATGTAGGCACCTGGATTTTCATTGTAGCATGGATTTTTTAGGATCCACTTTATATGCCATTTTCATAAACATTAAAAACTTTATAGCAGATGCACCAAAAGCATATTTAATTAAGTGGGTTCAACTTCAAACTATACATACATAACTTTTCAAAAGCAAGGTGTAAATTGATCAAATGAGATTTCAAGATTGCTGAGTTAACTGCTATGTCATCAATGTAGACTAATAATAATATGATGCCAAATCAAATCAATAAACCATCTTGTTTGCTGTCCCATAATTAAGCACGATTTTTACCCTTTGTTGGTTTATTTGTAAACCTAGCCGTGCATCACCACAAAAGAGTGAGAGTTATCCATTGTTCACCTAAATGATCATTTAGTCCATGTTAAACACCATTCAAACATGTTACATTGTAGTACACCATTTCTACTTAATTGGCCGTTTATCCCACTTAAATGGTCATTTTGCCCGTTTAAATGGTTGTTTAGCCCAAATAGTGGCAACAATATATAGGTGTCCAACTCTTTACCATTTAGCATTTCGGAAAACATAAGCTACCTCTCTTGGTGAAACTCGAGAATACTGGAGGGTCCTTTGTCTAAAACCAGAGGATTTGGTTTTCATAGAGGCTGCAACGAGCGTGCCACTATGAGTGCATGTTCAGTGCTTGGGTATTTGGTGCATATTTGTGCTAACACACACACACATTTCAGTGGGTGAAACATGCTCTATATCTTTACCGTTTTATTCATTTGTTTGGTCAAAAACCTTGCAAAAATCATACATAGCACAAATCAAACCATATTACAGTACATAGGGATGAAAATGGATCGGATACGGACGTATATCATTGATATTACATTTGTTTTCATATTTGTGTTTGGATTCGGATTCGAATACGGATAGTTTCGGCTATGCCGGATAGGATACGATTGGATATCGACATCATAAATATGCGATTTGAGTATTCCGATATGGATACGGTATCGGATGATGAATATCCGGACTCGGATACGGACATATCTAAACCCCTTTAAACGGATTCGGTCTCGAATACGGTTGCAAAATATCCGTACCATTTTTAGCCCTAACAGTACATATATACTTTCATATATCTAACTAGTTTTAGTAGCATTTAAAATCGTATGGTAATTAATGGAGGAAATATAAGGTATGAAACACATCCATATGGTGAGTGCCAATGCCCGCTGCATGAAATATAGATAAGAGATCGAAGTCTGTCCCTATTCTCAAAAAGCAGGGATCTGCTATCTTTCACTCCGAACCTTCGTGACACTGGCTCTCAATCACACACGACTTTGAATCCTACGATAAATTTGTTTGCGTGAGGTAATAAAACTCTATGCTAGATCACTACCATTCGATGAACTTGTTGGTGTGAGGTAAAACTCTATACCAAATCACTAACATTCGTGTCTTGCTACAAAAAAATAGGTGACTAGAATGGGCCAGGTGTAGAGAATCTTTTGTCAGAGGAAGCGTACATTGCTGTGTCAGAGATCATGGTATAGCTCACCCGCAGCTAGGCCAAAGCCGCCATCAAGGCCTCAAGGGCATTTCAAGCAGCACTATTTCTCGTCAATTTGCTCAGCTTGAAGTCTCCCGATTGGAGCGATATGAATGGAAGTTTGGAAGAAACTTTCTTACTTAATTTGCATTTTTCATTTGAGAATTTGAGAATGCATGTGAAATGGATTAGGTTTGGGCAAACTAAGCATCGTGCATCTTCATGATGATGTTCTTTAAGAGTGCCTCACTGTGTCATAATTTAACTATAGTTGTACTTTCACCTTCTGAATTATTACTGATGGACCGTTTTAAATTCTAGATCATATCTTGTTTAGATTGGTCACTACCGGACAGAGCATCTTTGCCGAGGACCTGAGGATTTGCCGAGGGAAAATGCTCGGGCACTCGGCAAAGACTCTTTGCCGAGGGCCTAACCTTCGGCAAAGAACAGCCCTCGACAAAGACTCTTTGCTGAGGGCCAGACCCTCGGCAAAGACAAGCACACGGCAACAATAATTATTTGTCAAGGGCTAAGCCCTCGGCAAAGGGCCGGCCCTCGGTAACACCGCCTGACACGACGTCCATCCCCTGCCGTCAATCTTTGCCGAGGGCATCACCGTTAGGCCCTCGGCAAAGACTTTTTAACTGTTTTTGAAAATTTTCTTTTAAAAAATTCTTTGCCGAGTGCCCCTGGACCAGCACTCGGCAAAGACAGTCTTTGCCGAGTGCGGCAAATTTTCATTTTTTTTTGTTTTTTTGACCCCAAATTTTTTGTTGGGCCCGCCTACATTGTTTACAACTTCATGTTCAAATTTGGTGTTTTTTCTAGTTTTTTTTTGTTATATTTGATTGATTAATTTGATTATGTTGAATTTTTATATATAATTCAAATTTGAACTGCAAGTGCATGAAATAATGAAATTTGGTCATTCAAAAAATGTTATTCATGGTATTTGGTGTATGTTGAGTCTCTATCCACGAACTCGCATCAAATTTCGCGCATCTTCTTCACGTAACATGACGAGCCACTTGCCGGAAAAGTGTTTTAAAATTATATAAAGTCCATACGAAGTCTGAAAATCACGAAACTTGTTGAGGTGTCATGTTATCGCATGTGTAGGCTGTGGTAAAAAATTGAGAATGTTTCGAGCAAGTTGCGACGTCAGATGCATAAAACCCAGACATCTGATGCGAGTTCGTGGATAGAGACTCAACATACACCAAATACCATGAATAACATTTTTTGAATGACCAAATTCCATTATTTCATGTACATGCAGTTCAAATTTGAAATAGTCGGAAAAATTCAACAAAACAAAACTAATTAAGGAAATAAAGTAAAAAAAACTAAAAATTGTCCCAAATTTTGAAATGGAGTTTTAATTACTGTAGCAAGGCCCTAGGAAAAAAATGGGGCGAAAAAAACAAAAAAAAATTAATTTGCCGAGTGCCAACCTTGGCACTCGGCAAAGAAGCCTTTGCCGAGCGCCAAGTCACAGGGCGCTCTGCAAAGAATTTTTTTTTAAAAAAAATAAAAAACCCTTTGCCGAGTGTCGCTGGGCCTGACACTCAGCAAATCTTTTAACCTAAAGGCCCAGAATGGGCCGGCCCAACCCCACCCCCTCCTCACTCATCTCCCACCCGCCCCCGCGTCGCCGCGCCGCCGCCGCCGACCCCGCCGTCATCACCCTCCGGCGAGGTCCTGCCGGGCCCGCCCCAACGCCCCCGTCCCGCGTCCCCCGCCCCCGTCCCGGCGGCGCTCGCCTTGGCGCCCGGCTGGCGCTCGCGCCCCCGCCCCGGCGGCCCCGCGCCCACGCCCCGGGTCCCCGGCCGCCGCCCCGAGCTCGCCGGCGCCCCGGGCTCCGAGCTCCCCGGGGACAGCGACCCGGTCGGCCCCGAGCTCCCCCGTCGGCCCCGAGCTCCACCGGCCCCACCGTGCCCTACGGCCGGCCAGCAGAGGGAGAAGGAGAGGAGCAAGAGGAAGAAAGAGAAGAGGGAGGAGGAAGAGGAAGAAAGAGAAGGGGGAGGAGGAAGAAGAGGAAGATGCCGACCCGATCGCCCGTCGATCCTCACGCCGTTCCGACTGCCCATTGATCCTCGTGCTGCTGCGGTCATCCCCGCCGTTGTCGCCGGCCCTCGCTCTTGCCGTTCTTGCCGCCAAGGTAAGCCCTACCCTTGTAGTGTTAGTAGTAGTAGTAGTTAGTAGTGTTAGTAGTAGTTAGTTGTAGTGTTAGTAGTAGTAGTTAGTAGTGTTAGTTGTAGTGTTAGTTGTAGTAGTTAGTAGTGTTAGTTGTAGGGTTAGTAGTAGTAGTAGTAGTTAGTAAATAGTAGTAGTTAGTTAGTAGTAGTGGTTGTTAGTAGTAGTTAGTAGTGTTAGTTGTAGGCTTAGTAGTAGTAGTAGTTAGTAAGTAGTAGTGGTTAGTAGTAGTAGTTGTTAACAGTTAAGTAGTTCTTAGTATTAGTATTGTTAGTAGTTAAGTAGTTGTTAGTAGTAGTTGTAGGGTTAGTAGTAATTGTTGTTGTACTACTTCAATACTTTCATCTGCATGGAAAGAGAACTAAAGTACATGGCTCCTCTTGATATATTGGTGGTTGTTGGCCTTCGTGCCCATGTTTGGTATATATATGGTTGTTGGCCTTTGTGCCATGTTTTTTGCAGGTTTTGGGAACCTCCCCGTGCAGGGGAGGTGCTGCCAAAATTTTGAGTCGACACTAACCATTTTCCCTTTTTGCAGGAGGACTTGTGGGAGGGACTCGGCGACCCCGATCGTCTTCGTCGGCGTTGTGGGTCTTCCTGCACCGCGTCGACTCACCACTGCACCAACTCTCCACCGCCCCGCTACCCTGACCTCACCGGCACCCTAGGTATAACCCCTCTATCCGTATGTGGTCTTTGGTCGCGTAACCTAGTTAGGTGTCTCCCGTCCGAAAGAGATACGGTTGGAGATATACAGATCTTTGTATATCTGCGACCGTATCTGTTTTGGATTATCCACATTTTTTGGATAGCCTACGGATGCGTAGATGGGTTAGTTTCCATGGTCTGCTCTGGTCCGAGATGGTGTTTTGGCATCACCCCCTGTTGTTCTCCGGATACACACTCTCCCTTGCAGGACGTGCATCGGGAGAACAGCGGGGAGGTGCTACCGAAATTCTATCTCGGATAGGGAGTAGAGCATGGAAACTAACCTCATCTACGCATCCGTCGGTGGGATTAGGACCTATCCTCACCTATTAGAGAGTAGGAACACCGCGTAGATGCAATTGATGGTTACATTACTATGTGTTGTATATGTGGAAGGATGGAAGACCATCAGTGGATGTACACGGGCCGGAGAAGTAGGAGTGACTTTGACATTGAGTGGGTGAATGGGACAGATGCTTTCTTGGAACATGCATGGAGCTCGGGTGTAGCTAAAGGACATTCTAAACTTTGGTGTCCCTGTAGCAAATGTGACAACAACAGAAGGGTAGACAAGGTGACCATGGGTAAACATCTTGTGTACAATGGTTATACGGCTGGCTGCCACCGGTGGATCCACCATGGTGAAGCAGATCGTATAAGAGCAGAGGTGGTGAGACCACGCCTCGAGGCTTTTGATGATGATGCCAGAGTAGCAGACATGCTAGATGACACTCACCAAGCTCACTTCACAGAAGGACGTGAGAAGGAGGAGATGGAGGAAGCCGCTAAGGCCTTCTATGAAATGTTGGACTCGGCATAGAAACCGCTTCATGAGAGTACAATGGTTTCTCAGTTGGATGCCATTGGACGTGTTATGGGGTTGAAGGCTGAGTTAAATCTGAGTCATGAAGGCTTTGATAAGATGTTGGCCGTGTTTGGCAGCATGCTACCGGAGAAGCACATTATGCCGAAGAACTTGCACGAGTCACAGAAACTACTTCGTATGCTTAAGATGCCATATGACAAGATACATGTTTGTCCGAAGGGGTGCATCTTATTTAGGAAAGATCACAAGGATGCAAAGTACTGTCCAAAGTGTAAATCCTCAAGGTACCTGGAGGTAGACTCTGGAGATGGCCAGAAGAGGCAGCTTACGATCCCCACGAAAGTCCTACGGCACCTTCCGTTTGTGCCGAGGATCCAATGGCTTTTCATGACCGAGGAATCCGTGAAACAGATGACATGGCATAAAGAAGGTGTACGGTACAAGCCATGGACGATGGTGCATCCGTCCGATGCCGAAGCATGGACGTACTTTAATGACAAACATCCTGACAAAGCAGCTGAGGCTCATAATGTACGTGTCGCGCTGGCAACAGATGGGTTCAATCCTTATGGACAGTTGTCTGCCCCATACACATGTTGGCCCGTGTTTGTTATCCCCCTGAATCTCCCCCGGCATCTCCTTTCAACGACATAACGTCTTCTTGTCGTTGATAATTCCTAGACACCCGGGGAGTAATACGGGTGTGTACATGGAGCCTATGATTGATGAATTGATCGACGCTTGGGAGAAGGGGGTATGGACATACGACCGAGCTACAAAATCATCCTTCAAGATGCATGTTTGGTACCACTACTCCCTGCATGACTTCCTGGCGTATGGGTTATTCACCGCCTGGTGTGTCCATAGGAAGTTCCCGTGCCCAATATGCAAGGAAGCTATGAGGTTCATTTGGTTGAAGAAGGGTGGCAAGTATTCATCGTTCGACAAGCATCATCAATTCCTCCCTTCTAACCATCCATTCAGACAAGACATCAAGAACTTTACGAAAGGTGTTGTAGTGATAGACCCTAAACCGCGCATGAAGAGTGGTGCTGAGGTGCGTGCTTAGATAGATGCTCTCGTGCCCAATGAAGGAGGTGGTTTTTTGGGATATGGTGAGGAACATATATGGACTCATAAGTCCGGCTTGATGAGGCTCCCCTATTTCGATGACCTTCTTCTGCCACATAACATTGATGTAATGCACACCGAAAAGAATATCACCGAGGCACTTTGGGGAACTCTCATGAACACTGACAAGTCTAAGGACAACGTTAAGGCTAGAGTGGACCTAGCAACATTGTGTGATAGACCGAAGCAAGAGATGCGACCTCCTAGTGGCCGAAACAAACAATGGAAAAGACCTAAGGTCGATTTCGTCTTGGAACCCAATCAAAGGAGGGAAGTACTAAAATTGATCAAGACGTTAATGTTCCCAGATGGATATGCAGCGAATCTGAGCAGGGGAGTGAACTTAGGCACTTTACGAGTCAACGGGATGAAGAGTCATGACTACCACATATGGATTGAGCGGCTTCTTCCGGCGATGGTCCGAGGCTATGTCCCTAACCATGTCTGGCAAGTCTGGCAGAGTTGAGCTTTTTCTTCCATCAGCTTTGTGCCAAGGAGATATCTCGGACCGTCGCTTAGGACTTGGAAAAAGCGGCACCTGTGTTGCTCTGTAAGCTTGAGAAGATCTTTCCACCCGGCTTCTTCTTGCCCATGCAGCATCTGATTGTGCACCTCCCATCCGAGGCATGTTTGGGGGGGCCCGTGCAAGCCCAGTGGTGCTATCCAATCAAGAGATGTCTAAAGACTCTTCGCAAGAAATGTACAAATAAAGCCAGAATTGAGGCTTCCATTGCAGAGGCAAGTCTAAGGGAGGAGGTGGCAAACTTCACAACACTATACTACAAGCCGAAACTTCCTAGCAATAATAATCCACTCCCTCGTTACAATGTTGGCGAAAATGAATGGACCCTCAGCATGTTCCAAGGCCAACTCGGCAGCGCAAGTGGATCGACCAATAAGATATTGGGAAATGAAGAGTGGTGAAGTGTCATGCTATATGTGTTGACCAACCTTCCCGAGGTGTAGCCGTTCGTCGAGTAAGTTCTCAACGAACTTGTTTCAATACGCCCTGAATATTCTTCATGCAACTCCACTGATTCTCGTTCGGACAGGGAATTTGTTCGTGAGTCCTGGCATCAATCAAGGGATCCTACCTCGCAGGAACATGACACCCTTCTTTCTCGGGGTGCGGGTGCGGGGAGGCCTAATTTCATTTCTTGGTTCAAACAAAAGGTAATGTCCAATTTAGCTCCCATGTTCCATATTCCAAGTTTCTCATTCATTCGATTAATATAACGACCTATCATGCTTGAGCTTGCAGGCCTAGACTGACTCATCCATGAGTGAGGAGTTGAGATAGGTTGCAGGCGGCTATGACGTTAGGGTGCAGTCATTTACTGGTTATGACGTGAACGGATATCGCTTCCACACAACAAGATATAAGCAGACTCGGCCCAGATGGAAAACCACAAATAGCGGAGTTTGCACGCCCGGCGCTGATGGCCTCGACTATCATGGTAGAGTTGAGGAAATCTATGAACTCTCATTTCATGGTCACAAACATAAACCGGTCGTGTTTAAATGCCACTAGTTTAATCCTCGAGAAATGAGACGGACCCCTCATCTTGGGCTAGTCGAGATTCAAGAAGATTCTGTCTATCTAGGAAAATATGTCTACATTGTGGCTCAACAGGCCGTGCAGGTGTACTATACGCGATATGCCAACCAAGACAAAGTGGATCTTAAGGGTTGGGCTATTGTGCACCAGGTGTCTCCACACGGTAAACTACCTGCCCCAAACGATGACGATTACAACTTCAACGCAAACACATATGATGGACAGTTCTATCAAGAAGATGGGCTACCAGGCACGTTTGAGATAGTCTTACCCAAAGCGATCGAAATGGAAGTAGACAACGAAACGAAGGATGACGAGGTTGATGGAGATGTGGTGCAAGATGCCAAGGACATAGAAATTCTTGACCGATTAAGGCTAGGCAATGACGACGAAGACAACATAGAACCTTCAGATAGTGTTGCCCATTTGGACAATTTTGACAGTGATGACGACACCTATGATCCTAATCATGAAGATTATTCCTAATACATGTAATACTACGTTTGTTTTAGTTTGTGTTTTCTTTATTTATTTTGAATCTATTTCTAATATATATACTAATAAGTCTTGTTCATTCTTTGTGATTGTAGGTGATGGCGAGCAGCCGTCCACGACGTGAGACGGCCTCCCTTTATGGGAGACCACGCCCTCCTATTTCAGATGAGGGGTCGGGGTTAGGGGTAGTGTCCACAGGAGGTCAGAGGAGGAGGACCAGGGTCAGTAGGAGGCAGCGGACTCCTTCCCCGCCACCTTCAGACGAGGTGATGGAGGAGGAGCACGTGACGGCCACGCCCGAGGATGAGGTCAAGGATGAGGACGTCCGATAGATCGAGGACGAGGCCGCTGAGGGCGACAGTTCCGCTACCCCGACTGTCTACCAGTGAGGTCCTGTGAGCCTCCCTCAGCCTCCGCTTCCTCGCAACCGAGCACTGATTCGCCCTATGGCAAAGAGGTAAGTAACTATAGATGTTATCACAACTACTTCATATGATAATGTTGGAAATCAAAAGAGGAACTGATAAATTTTCTTAATCACTTGTGCAGGGCCTGGTTGGTTTTGTCGGGTACTCCTGCACGCTACCCCGTGAGCATCCTTGGTGTTTTGTGCAGGAAATGGTACCCTGGCCTTGTGAACGTGTCCGAGGACATGCGGGAGCTGGCCTACACGTGGGACAGGTACTAGTTGGCCCCTGACGACAGGTACCGCAACAAGCAGGAGCGGGTACTGGCGGAGTTTTGGGTAAGTCTCTCTCGCACAACATTTTCATTGGACAAGTCTTTTATTGAAATAATGAATGGATACATCGGTTTTGTAAGCAGAGGTATTTCTAGCCAGAAGAAGGACTTGAGGCCCGGGCGGATCAGGCGGCTACCGCCGCCTATAGGAAGTACGTCACCGACATGCACCACGAGGCGCGCGTGCAGGCCCACAGAGACAACTACGCCGTGGTGTTGAAGCAGTCCATCAGCAAGCCTGATGCAAGACAGGTGGAGCTGTCCCGGGCCCAGTACCTTGAGGTAGACAAAAAACATTAATAATGATTCGTTTTGAGATTAAGTCGGTTTAATTTTATCTTTTCTATGTCAAATAATCGATGACTTGTAGGTGATTCCCTGGTGGTGCCGATCCCACTCCGTGTGCTGGGAGATGATCGTGGACAGGTGGTTGTCCAATGACTTCGCTGAGAACCACGCGAGGCAGTGGGACCAGCATCTGCTGAGGCGAGGTGCTACTCACCATCAAGGTAGCTACAGCCTCCCCGCCTACAAATAAGCATATATAAGTGATTTCTTTTATCTTATTTGACGCTGAGTTCTGCCTTATTTCTCACCATCTTGCCGTCTTACTCGTAGGAGGCTGCACACCCGGGCGTGGAGGTCTCAGAGTTCTCTGTGTGGGCTATGTCCCACATGGGCAGGGCATCTTCCTCTGTCTCCTTCGACCCGTCTGCCCCGCGTGAGGTGTACTCTGACCCAACCGTGCACACTAAGGTCCAAGAGTATACCTCAAAGGTGAGGGAGGTCCATGGGGAAGATTACGATGTGCGCACTAAGCCCATTGATGCAGAGACCATCATGAGGCTAGGAGGAGGCAAGAAGCATGGGCGGCTATGGATTGCAGATGGCGCCATCGACTCCACCATTGTTCCCTCTCTCGACGTGCTCCGAGCACGGAGCACGAGCTCCAGCCAGCCCATACGCCCACGGCCTACTCCGTCACTGCAGCGGGTCGACGCTCTCGAGGTACGTCCTGTTTTACTCGTCGTACGTTCATCTTTGCACACCTAAGTTACATTTGCATTACTGAAACATTGAAGTTTGTATTACAGGCCGAGCTGCAGGCCCAGAAGCTTGTGGTCGAGGCTCAGAGCGCGCAGCTGTAGGCCCAGAGGGAAGAGTTCGTGGCCCAGGAGAGGAGGATGCAAGAAATGGAGGCCTTCATGTGGAGTGTCCAGCAAGGGGGTGTACCTTTGCCATTGGCAGCTCCTTCACCGCCTACTCCTACAGCCACTCCTGTAAGTATGAAAGTTCACTCTTACTAGATGCTTCCTTGACATACAACCATGGTTGACATAGAAACTTACTAGATGCTTGACATAGAAACTTACTACATGCTTGCACTAGCTATGACATACAACCATGCTTGACATAGAAACTTACTAGATGCTTGCACTAGCTATGACATACACCAATGCTTCACATAGAAACTTACTAGATGAATCTCACACATGCAACCTCTTATCCTTTTTGCAGCTTCCGTCAGCGGGTTCGAATAACCCCGCTCATGCGTCACCGAATGATGGAGCCTTTGCTTCACCATCGTGTCATAGGCCGCTTTTTTGAGGAGTTGTGCTTCGTCATGTGCTTGGACTTGAGCTTCACTTGTGGTTGTGACTTGTGCTTGGACTTGTGGACTGTGGTTGTGAATTTGTGACTTGTGGTTGTGATATTTAACTTGTGGTTGCGATATGTTGTTATTTGAGTTGTGGTTGTGATATAATGTGTGAAAATGGTTTCGTTGTGATATATATGTGATTATTGTGATGTTTGTGATATATATGTGACATATGATATATATTTGAACTGTTTGTGTCAGTGGAATGCAAAAAACAAAAAAATTTGCCGAGTGCCAGGACATATGAAACTTTGCCGAGTGCCAGGACATTGCACTCGACAAAGATTTTTTTTTAAAAAAAGCAAAAAATCTTTGCCGAGTGCCTGGCTTTGCCGAGTGCCCTAACTGTCGGCACTCGGCAAAGGCGCCGTCAACGGAGCAGCGCCGTTGATGGCTGCTTTTCTTTGCCGAGTGTCGCCGTTGGCCCTCGGAAAAGGCTTTGCCGAGTGCCCGACAAATGGCCCTCGGCAAAGAGCCTCTTTGCCGTTAAATTTTTTTCCGAGGGCTCTTTGCCGAGGGCGGCGCTCGGCAAAGCCTTTGCCGAGGGCTTTTGGGCCTTTGCCGAGTGCCCTGGGCCCTCGGCAAAGATGCCGCCTCTAGTAGTGGGTGTTCCTGTTGTAATGGTATACACTATAAAGGAGCTCGATGGAGGCAACTCTATATATATGCATCATCCATTGGCTCCATGCATTAAAGTTGTTTTGATGCTGAAATATTTGTTTCACTAGATTTATAGAAGTTAATACCAAAGGAATTCATATGCTCTATAGTCATAAGCGTGTTGTTGTTGTTAAGGATCTCGGATGGAGAAGCGACCAAAACAAAAGTTGTAGATCTCGAAAAGTTATGCAACATTGTAGTTGACAACTTTTTCGTTTGAAATAATATATCCAACGAAAATTACATTTGAATTCTCATATTTGAAATTTGAATTTTTCAAACGACCTCGGATGGAGAAACAACGAAAACAAAAGTTGTAGATCTCAAAAAGTTATGCAACTTTGTAGTTGACAACTTTTTTATTTGAAATCATTTATTGAAAGAAAATTATGGCCAAATTTCATCACATTTGAAATTCAAATTTTTTAAATGACCTCGGATGGAGAAAGGACAAAGACCAAAGTTGTAGATCTTGAAAAGTTATAAAACTTTATATTTGACAACTTTTTTTGTTTGAATTCGTTTAGGGTCTTAAATATTCATTTCAAAACCGGATGAAGATAGAATGAGGACGAATATGTCATTTGGACACAAGTATCTTTACAGGTGGAGTGGTTTGGGGACAAACGCATGAAGCCTGAGGTCATGGGTTCGAACGCCGGTGGCCAGGAAGCACGTGTTTTTCACTGAAAAATCGTGTGACTGCGTGCTCGTGTGGCTGCTCAGTGTGTCTCCCCTAGTATTTGAAAAAAATCCTATTTTTCAACATGATTTTTTTTTGGTTTTTTGGGAAACCTCATCAATGTCAGTTTTAGAACCGGCAGTCATGAGCCCCTCTCGTCACTGCCACTTTGGTTGTGCCGGTTTAAAAAACCGGCACCCATGTTCAATTTTGTAGTAGTGTTAGTTCTACAGAACATTGGACTAGCTATTGGAAAATTTTATCATGAAACTATGCTTTAAAGACGGTGCATGGTCTATCTTAGGGATGCCTAGATATTTTGCAATATAGGACCTGTTACAGAAGTTAGCATCAAAATATGCTGCGAGAAGGTGCACGGTGTACCTTAGAGATGCCTTGGTCTAATCTTCTCATAGCTAGCCATTTTCTTTTTTTTTAAAGGGTAGAGATATATCGTCCCACAGATATGTTGTTTAGAGTATGTGCGCAACAAAATTAATATATGAGTACGTACAAAATCTACAAAAAAGCTATTTATTTCATTGCTATTAATATAGAAAACACATAAATCTAAAGAAGTAGCTAACATTTATGAATTTCTTATAATCATGATGAGTTGTGTAGAACCACCATATTTTATTAGCATAGCATACATATATTTATGTTATACAGAAAAAGATGGTCCATGTACATTTATTACCACCATATTTAATTACTGTAGTATACATGGACATGCAAAATTCATTTTTTATTTCACTATATACTAGTTTTGTACAGCTGTGAGTAATATATATCTACAACATTCATGTCAACATTATTGTGCTCAAGAGAAAGTTGATCTAAAGTAGTATGAAAAATACAAATTGAACTGTCGCGTGATCTCAACATGGCTCCACATAGACGCTCACATGTTTCGCAGTCTCACTCATTTTCCTTTAGCTAAGTATTATATAATAAGTCACGACATGGCGTGGTCCCCCTTCTCCTAACGTAACTAGTGTGCTCTCCCTTGCCCTCTTCTGTCTCTCTCACAACCTCCCCTACTTCCCCTTTTTTTCCAAGGCAGACAACATCAGATTTTTCCGACAGTATGTGCATTCGCTAATCTTACCAGACTGGTGTCACAACCTGAGTTTTTTTTGCTTGCTTCCTTTAGGAATTTTTAGAAATTTCGTACACTTGTCAAAAACTTAGGTGTAGCAGAGTAAATTTTATAACTTTTTTAAATGAAGTCAGATGAAGAAAAACTACGTACAACTTTGTAGTTGACAATTTTTTTTCATTTGAATTCATTTGGATCTAGCAAATTCTGTTTAAAGTTTTCATAATTTGAAATTCAAATTTTGATATTTCCTAATGATCTCCGATGGAGAAACAACCAAAACCAAATTTATAGATCTCGAAAAGAAATAAAAACATTGCAGTTGAGAACCTTTTCATTTGAAATAATATATGGTCCAAAAATTTGGTTAGAAGTCCTCACGTATTAAAATTCAAAATTTTCAAACGACCTCGGATGGAGAAATGACAAAAACCAAAGTCGTAGATCTCGAAGAGTTATAGAACTTTGTTGTTGACAACTATTTCATTTGAAATTATTTAACCACAGAAGAATATATTTGAATTTCTCATATTTGAAATTCAAAATTTTCAAATGACCTCAGATGGTGAAATTGTCACACCCAATTTTAAGGATAAAATTGAATGCACTAACTCATGTGTGCCCAGGGATCAATCACACACATAAGCTGACAAATTACATAAAGTATCATCATGATATCTCTTACATCAAGAACCATAATATAACTTAGTCTTATACATCACAGCGGAAAATAAAAGGTAACTCTCTCACGTGGAACACCATTACAGGGAAGGTCAACTGGTTGACCACAAGCCTAATAATCCTCAGGAAATTCCTTATACCCATTGTCATCTATTACCCATCCGGGATTTTTATCCAAATAAAGAAAATAAACAAGTGTAAGTACATCCCGTACTTAACAAGTTAACATGGGGTTATGAAGCTCAAAAGAGTTGACACTGGTTTACTGCAGTTAGCATTTTTAGTAAGTCAAGCTTTTATTATCAGGTGTTATCAAATTATGCTTAAGCTCCCATTTAATCCCATAATGACAGATATCAGGGTCAAGTGTATCATATATCATCATAGAACATCTTAAATGATCATCAACAAGTAACCATTTATTCTGTGAGTTTTCCGGGCCGCTCGTGACCGTGAGCACGGCTGTTATAACAGTTTGTAACCCTCTGCAGAGGTGGTGCACATTCACCGCGAGTCGTGATTCCCATATGCCCGGGTTAATTACTCCCATGTCACTGCCAAGGTGAGCGGGCAGGGTACACTATGAAGCCATTTCATAGGTTTCTCTAACAAGTTAGGGCCGCTAGGTTTTCTCGGCAGGCAGATGTAGGAACCCATCTTTCCTATGGCATATATCCATCGCGGCTATACACATAGGAACAGAGGCAGCCCTATACCCAACGTGGCAAGCCCCTTTTGTGCCATAAAGGTAACGTCTAACAAGCTAGAAAAGGTCCTACTACTGAGTTAAAGTCAGAGCCATATGACTCTCCCGGTTGCACAATCAGTCCCAGCTTTTGCCGACAGATAAGTCCTTATGGAGGGTCGGGAGCAACATGATCAAAAGTCATTTGCACCTTCGCCCTATGGATCAGTTGTTATAAATCATGTTATACTTTTAGTTCCATAGAACCATTCACCATCATGTAGATCATGTTCAGTTAGAGCACTAGTAATCTACCCATATGCAATTAACCCATAGGAGTCAAGGGAACGAGTCATCAAATGACTAGAATGTCCTTATGGTTATCAAAATTAGACACATGCACATGAGTAAATGATTTAAAGTGAATAGAACATCAAGGTAGGCCCATGATATACTTGCCTTGGTTCACAAACTCTTGCTGGTCGTCGAAGAATTCTTGGTCTCCAACGTTCTCCTCACCGTCTGAACGCGACCAACACGGCAACATACAACATTCCAAAGGCATTCATGCAAAGCAAACATTCCTATAATTAGAACAGTACACCAATAGTATAGAAAACAAGATAAAATGTTTATGAAAATAATCTACGTCTCGCTACGATCACGTCAACGCGAAGTTCACGAAAAACGGAGCTAAAATGCGAAAGTTATGATTTAAACGAGATTTCCTATAGCAATATATTTAATTAAATCTAACCATGAAATTTAAAAGTTACAAACTTGATTAACAGTGGTACTAACGCGTAGATTATGAAATTATGAAGCTAACGCAATTGGAACGGGTTAATTTAGAGCTAAAACGACGATTTTATAAGCAAAACAGTACAAATGGCATTTCTGTAAATACTGAAAATGTATTTTAGACTAAAACAGTGAACTTTACGCTTTCAAAACGAGAAAGCGTACTCGGGGAAATACGTTAAGGACGGCGGGTTCTATTACGCGAAATCAGAGGGGCTCTTTAGAAATTCTACCCGCGAAGGGGTATCGGCCAACGGTGGCCGTCGGATTTGAAATGAACGGCCAGAAATGGATCCGGGGGAGAGAGAAGAAGGGGTGGCCGGCCGGAACAATGCGGCCGGCGGCAAGGCGCCATTGCCGGTGGCATGGAGGTCGCTAGAGCGCACGGTACAGAGGCTAGGGGCCACGGTTTTCACAACCGAGGGCACCGGGGAGTTGCGGGGGTGAAGGGGAACTCGCCAAGGTCTACAGCGCGGCCGAGGAACGCGGCTAGCGAGGTGGCGGCCATGGCCGGTGATGCGGAGGTCGTCGGCGCACGCGGCTATGGCGCTAGAAGTCATGAAACGAGAAAGTAACAGCACGGGAAACAAGAGGGGAGCACGGGGATTCTCACCGCGGTGCAAAACGGGGACGGAGGCGGCTCGAGGACGACGGTCGACGCGGATGGCGGACGGCGGACCTCGGCGTCGCGGTTGCTGTGGCTTCCGAGCACGGCGAAAGCGAAAATGGAGTGGGTAGCAGCAGGGGGCACGCGGGGGGTCTCGGCTTCGCTTTAAAGAGGCCGGGGAGCGGGCAACGCGCCCACGTCGCGAGTGGAGTGCGGGGCGGTTGCGGCTTGACCGCCGCTGCGGTTGCGGGGCACGCGGGAGGAAGGTGGGGGGAGGAGCTGACAGGCGGGGCTGGGTGGTCAGCGGCTGGGCGCGGCGGTTGTTGAGGCGAGCAGCGCGGCTGCGGTTGGGCGCGCAGTGCTGGGCCGCGCGGTCCGTAAGAGAGGAGGCCAAGTTGGGCTGGGCTGACGTGGAGGCAAGGAGGGCCAGCGGGAGGGAGAAAGGCCATGGGCCGAAATGAAAAAGAAGAGGGGAGAGAAATGAAGAAACCTTTTTCTTTTTATTTTTAGAGTTTTTCAAAAGTATTTTCAAATGGATTTGAATTCTTTTGAGTTTAAATCAAAAACCACTCAACATATTAAATACAATGCTCCAGCATGAGTGCATCAACATGTTACTGACCTTATATTTGATTTTATTTTCACAAAAAATATTTCTTTCCTATATTTCAATGTTCACATAGTAACATAATTAAATCGAGCTTTCTTATTTCAAAAAGGCTGAAATTTTGGGTGTTACAGAAATGAAAACCAAAGTCATAGTAGTTGACTATATGTACAGCATTATAGTTGAAAACTTTTTTATTTAAATTTGTTTAGGGTCCCAAATACTCATTTTAAAATTAGGAAAAATGAATATGAGGGAAATGAATATGCCCTATAAAGACGTGACTTTGGGGAGGAGTGGTTTGAGGAGCTATGCACGAGGCTACTGGTCTCAGTTTTGAATCCTGCCGGCTGCGCAACACACGTATTCTCACGAGAAAAGTCGGGTGACTTCTGATGCGTGACTGTGTGGCTGCCTTGTGGAGTCCCTCAGATATTTTTTTTGGCCCGGCATGATTTTTGGATGATTATGGGAAATAATTTGTAGAAGTGGATATGTTTACAGCTGATTATAGAAATCGATTTCTATTCTAGGGGTAGTTGTTGTTGCCAGCTTCCTCTACAGATCACATTTGTAGGGGCGGCTGAAATAGCTTATTTCTATCAACACAAGAGAGTAGAGACGACTGTCCTAGTCGCCTCTTTAGAGCATCTACAGCCGTTTCTAAAAAGGCTGGCTGTAGTAGTAGTGCGCATGTGAAAAAAAGTCTATCTAAATGTGGTAGTCTGGAATACGGTCATTGCACATAGGTCCTGACTTAATGCATTTTCGACTGCATATGCAGCAAAAACGGGTGCAGTTTTGGTAGTAGTGCTCATTTTTCTGACGACACTTTGCAAAGAAAAAGGTACTCAACCACTTACAACGTTGGACTAGCTATTAGAAAAATTTAGCATGAAAATATGCTTTAAGGAGGGTGCATGGTCAATCTTGGGGATGCTTACGTATTTTGCAATATAGGACTTGCTATAAAAAATTAGAATCAAAATATGCTTTGAAGAAGGTGCATGGTCTATCTTAGAGATGCCTTGGTCTAATCTTCTCATAGCTAGCCGTTTTCTTTTTATTAAAGGGGTGTAGAGAGGAGAAGATTAGAAATATCATCCCAAAGACAAGTTGTTTAGAATATTTGTGCACTAAATTAATATATATGAGTATCATATCTACAAAAATATATATATTTCATTGCTATTAATATGCAAATCAAATAAATCTTAGAGAAGTAGCAAATATTTATGAGTAGCTTAGAACATGTTGAGTTGTGTAGAACCACTATATTTCATTATAGCATACCATACGTATATTTGTGGCATCCGGCCAGAAAAAAGATGGTCCATGTACATTTATTGCCACCATATTTAGTTACTGTATTATATATGGATATGCAAAATATTCATTTTTAATTTCACTATATATTAGTTTGGTACAACAATCCCTTGTAATAAAGAAGTAATATATATCTACAATATTCATGTCTATCTACGTTACTATGCTCAACAGAAAGTTGAAAATGGTAGGAAAAATACAAATTTGAACTGTCGTGACCCCAACACGGCTCCACGTAGATACTCACATGTTTCGTAGTCTCACTCATTTCCCCCTGGCTATGTATTATATAATAAGTCTCCTTATGGTGGTCCCCTTTCTCCTTACCAAACCAGTGTGCTCTCCTGTCTCCAGCCTCTCTCACACCCTCCCCTACTTCTCCCTCTCTTCCAAGGCAGACAACATCAGATTGTTCCGACAGTATGTGCACTCGCTAATCTTGCCAGCCTGGTGTCGACTTAACCTGAGTTTTTTTTTTTTTTTTTTTGCTCGTTTCCTTCTGGAATTTTTAGGAATTTCGTTGGACTTGGAGCTTTGTGTGCATCTATGGTTCTTCACTCTACTTTGATATTTTTTTGTTGGAATGAGTTGTTTTCTGGGTAGGGGTGTGTGAGGAAGGAGGCAGGGATGGTTCGATTCAGTGATGGTTGTGCCTGGATCGCTGGGGACCGGATTTCTACTACTTCTGCTGCGACCTTTGTAAATTTTGAGCATGTCAGGGACTATGTAGGAATCAGATCATTGCAGGTTAAGTTTGCACGATATACGTGATATATACATGCTAGGAGCTGAACGTATTCGATTGATGTTCACTTTTACAGTATTTTGCGCAAATCTGGTGGCTTAGTACTAGCCATTAAGTCAGCGAGAGTCCATAGACCTTGTCGATGATTAAAGAAGTAGTGCTGTTTCTCTTCGTTCTAATCAGCTGGCATTTCCTCCGTTCCATAGCCCTTGCGTGGTTTTCATCAGCAAATCCGGTTCAGCCATGTATTTGCTTTTTCTTTGTATACAGAAACGTGTGTCCTCTGTGATTCCTGGCACTGTCCCTGCAGGGGTCTGCAGTATGCCACCAGGAGGAGCAGGGAGCACTCCTGGAAACATCGCTGATGGGGATGTACCAAGGAGACGCCGCATATTCACCAGACGTTCTACAGAGAAAATGAGCCCTGAAAATTTAGAGTTTGTATGTGCAGTCGATCTTGGGATTGGATTTATGTTATCATATAACACATAAACATGGTCTTTTCTTGTATAATTTATTTGTTTTTGTTTATTGGGATGTTGCAGGAGCGTCAAGTAGCTGTAGTCCAGGCTAGGCAGGAAGAACAACAGAAGCAGATGTATGGCCATATATTCTTTTCTATATTTATTTACTAGTCCTTTTCATGATGAAATTAAGTTGACTAAAATATAAATTTTATCAATTACTAGCATTGGACTGGCATATTTATTATTGCAGCCTTACCAAATGTAGTATTATGTCCTGATGCATATCCAATAAAAGTTTGTTTGGATCGAAGTAAGATGCCAACCCTAATGCATAATTGACCTTGTTTAAACTCTGTTTGTTTATTGTTATCGTTCGAGTAACAAAATAAAACACCAATCTCTTATCTAACAGAAAATCTCAGCCCCAACTCAACGCTGGTTGCGCTAATCCCATAAGTCCCAAGCTCAGCCTGAGCACTTGTTTGGGAAATATACTCGTCCATGGTTGATTACTGTCATTTGTCAGTTTAATGTTATTAACAGTTCAGCGATGTGTAATGTGTCAGTGTGATTTCATTCAGCCATTGATGGAGTAGATAGATTGTGTCATGATGTCGATTAGCAAGTATTTTTTTCCTTCTGTCAAAAGCAATGCACATGGTCCCTTTTCTGCAGGGTTCTAGTTATTATTTCAAAACAAAATGATGCGCCTATTTTATGTTATTCTCTAGAATGTTTTTATAGTTGAGTTCAGAGAATAGCCCACTGAAATTTATATTTATCAAAATTCTCATGCAGTACTACTCTGTCCTAAATATATTAAAACATTAAACTTCTACTTAGCATGACAAAGGGCACACAGAAAAATAACACATCCACAAAACATCAAAAATGTCTAGTATGAAGCAAACTAACATAAGTGATTTCAGAAAGGGCTACATCTATATCCTAAATTGGTACTGTTTTGGACAGAGGCAACATTTTATACAAAACCATAGACCAATATATAAGTAATAATTTAGAAATAAAATTATTTTTTAAACATAGAAACAGGGAAGGAATCTATCATTCAATTAAATGTGAAATTTATTACAAAGTTCAAGCCACCAGAGGCAATATGTGAAAATAACACAGGGTACGGTACCAGAGGCAATCCCCATTCCCTCACCATCCCTAGCTGATGAATTGTGTAGTCACTAGTTTAACCTCAATAGGTTACAACTTACAAGCAAGCAGGTCCATTGGGAGACAAATTACTATAATTCGATAGGATATTCCATCTTCCAATGTCCTGCAAGCATCAATGACACATTGACATTCCACGGAGCTTAAAGGATCCTATGGGCAATAGAAGGGGGACTTCTCCCCCAATCCATTATGGCTGGAAGATTTGGCATTTCCCATTGCCAAGGCAAATTCTGACATATTAGAATACTGACTCCTCGGATGACAAATATCAGTTTATCTCTATGTTTCCCTATGACTATATAAGATATATTTTTGTTAAAAGGAAATAATTATATATTATGCAATTACCTTTCATAATGAATCTACTACTGCCAATCTTGTGCAGTTAATCTGTATAAAACCTAAGATATCATCTTATTACAAAATGACTTATGATAAATCTAGATGGACTTATTATGTTTACGACCAGAGGAAGCACAAATTTGTGGAATTGCAGTATATCTCGCAACCCCACAGTTTTTCTGAGTTGTCATCTAAGCATACCACTAGAGAGACTTTCAAAATTATATTGCTTAATATCACAAATGCCCCATGTCACCTAACCCTTTCGGTCCAAACATTCAATCGATCTCCACACCTAAGAGCTCCTAAATTTCATAAAACCACCCTGGACACGCACGCCGCCTAAGCATAATGAAAATATAAATTAGTTAGAGGTAATGAGATCATGCTAACTCCATAATACAGGGATGTAAACTTTGTTGGGGCAATACTAATAAGTGAACAATAGCTATGATGATCTATAACTTTTTCTAATATTCTAGGAAGGCCGCAAATCGCTAGGGGAAGGCGTGGGAGAGGAGGGGTGGCTTTCTGATAGTTAACCACCATGGACAGCATATTCATATGAGGCAGCACTATGCCAAAAATGGGGGACATATATTGCAATTGTACAATGTTTCGATGAAAAGCACATAATGTCAGTCTCACAGAAGAAGTATGGATATTTTATTTATATTACTCATCAAATATTTTATTTAGTTTTTTACTGCTTATATTTGAGTTTGGAGTCGACCAGTAAATTAAAATGGTGGTTTTCAAAGCTCAATGATTTGGGTCATGATATATAATGTGCAAGCTTTAATCTTTTGAAATAGAGATAAAACATTTGTTTTTTTGAACAGTGTAATTGTGCTCTAATATTAGTTTTATAGTAAAAAGCTGTGCTTCCTATTTGTTTGAATAAACAAATTCATATTCGGTGCTTTAGTTGTTTTTATTATGTCATGCTTTCTATTATTACGATCTTTGCTCTTGTTTCAGTTCGTCACTACTTGATGGCTTTTATTTGTTTACTTTCTTCTCCAGGACTGCTGCTTTTGTGGGATCATTGAGTTTCAGATTATGTTATCCTTATTTGGAAACTTTGTCAGACGATCATGTGCAAGATGGAGACGATCATGTGGAAGATGGAGACGATCATGTGGAAGATGGAGAAAGCACAGCATGGAATGACGATGTCGATGATATTCATGGCACATCAACGCCACTGTTACTTAAAGATAGCACTCAGCAGGGTAAAGGACAACTTCTAAAAGATTCAGCTAAGCCACCTGATGATACAGATTTCTTGGAAGATACTTTTTACAAGATAAATTTGGATAAACAGAAAGCTACTACAAGAAATAAGAAGAGCAGCAAAAAACAGAAGAAGAAAAAGGGCAAGGGCAAGGGCGGAAAGAAGTCACATGCTTCAGAAATGCAGATTGAGCCACCCACCGAACTTTCTTCCACATGCGCTGATGCCACCGGTGGCGAAACCTTGGCATCCTCGTCCAGCCATGTTGCCGTTCGCGTACCACTGTTGGAATACAGTTCTTCACCCTCCAGCTCTCGGGTGACAGCAGAACCTATCATTACTCCTGCAGTCAACAGTGCATCTTCTGGTAATGAGAAGGAACTATCAGCTTCTAGCAGTAGTAATGATGACTTCAAAAGTTTTAAAAGCACTACTTCATATGCCACTGCTTCTAGTTCATCTGTGAATGATTATGCTGGCAGCTTGTCAGATGCGAGAAGTGAGTGGTCATTGTCTGCATCAGATTCCACAGATTCACGAGGTTTTAAGAAGACGAGTGGTGAAGGAAACAAACCACATGTTCATCAAAGCTTCAGTTTAGCAATCGGTCCAGGTTGTAGCCAAGAAGCCTTGCTTTGCACCGATTATTCTAGTAATGATGGTGATTTTCAGAAAGTAGTCTCCAGGAAATCAGCACAGAAAATGAAAAAGATGCAACGATTGGAAAGTTCTGCTCCTAGTTCTACCAAGGCTGCTTCAGGTTCAGGACCTATTATAACACGTGAACTTGTCCCAAGAGCTCCATTCCGTGAGGTTATTACAATAGGACATTACATAAATGATGATACCTTTTATGGAAGAAAACCGAACCAGAAAAAGGGTAAATACCAGAAGGCCCGCAGTTTGAGTAACCTGTCAAAGACCGGTTATACTGATGGAGATAATGTTTCTGGTAGTGACACAATGCTTGTTATAACGACAGTGCACCAAGCAAAACCCAGGAGCAGTCATCATGTCACCCTAGAGGCTATCGAGGAAACTAATTCTCCAAGATGTCTTCCCAAGGAAGGAGAGCTGAAAGCTAAGGCTCCAGTTGGTGATGGCTTCGAAGACACAGATTCCAAGGCACCATCTTCTGATAAATCTTCATCACTAGGTAGTCTGGCTAATTCTTCATTTGCTAATAGGGAGGAACAGAAAAAAGCTGTGGCTCTAGTTGTTGGTGACACTGAAGACATAAGAGCACCATCTTCTAATTATCCTTCATCACTAGGTCATCTGGATAATTCTTCATGTGTTGATAGGGAAGAACAGAAAAAAGCTATGGCCCTAGTTGGAGGTGACACCGAAGACACAAGAGCACCATCTTCTGATAAAACTTCATCACTAGGTCACCTGGATAATCCTTCATGTGTTGATAGGGTAGAACAGAAAAAAGCTGTGGCTCTAGTTGGTGGTGGGACTCAAGACATAGATTCCAGAGCACCAACTTCTGTTAAAACTTCATCACTGGGTCATCTGGTTAAGTCTCCATGTGTTGATAGGGAAGAACAGAAGAAAAAAGCTATGGCTCTAGTTGGTGGTGGCACCAAAGACATAGATTCCAGAGCACCGACTTCTGATAAAACTTCGTCACTGGGTCATCTGGCTAATTCTTCATGTGTTGATAGGGAAAAACAGAAAAAAGCTATGTCTCCAGTTGGTGGTGACACCAAAGACACAGATTCTAGAGCAGCAACTTCTGATAAAACTTTGTCACTATGTCATCTGGCTATTTCTTCATGTGCTGATAGCGAAGAACAGAAGAAAGAAGAGAACAGAATAGCATTTAGTACTCATGCATCATCTGAGTTGGATAAAATTATTAAGGCAGCTAATAATGCATATGAAATTCAAGCAGCATCTGATGTTTACATGTTCAGTGGTATCCATGCCGATATTGAAAACTTTTTACTTGCGGCCACCCCAGACATTGGACAGATATCTTGCACAAAAAGTAAAATCAGCTTGCAAGACCAGCGTTTGTGGAGCGTGTGGAGCTGGTATGAAGAACCCGAGTGCTGTGGGATTGAGGTACAGATGCAGGGAAAGATAAACTCTATTTGGCCAGAATTTTCTACATATTTTCGACCTCTTCTATCAGCGGTTCAGTTGTTTGGACAGCCAGGGAAGTCACAAAATCATGGCGGACTCGTCTTTGAGTACTTCGAATTGGAGAATCCCTTTTCACGGCCTCCAATTTTCACCAAGTATGTTGAGCCTGTATTATTGTTTAATTACTTTGCTTTTTCCCTTACATTTTTTATAATTTATTATATACATAGAGGCTATAGGATCCAGAAACACTGCTTCTGAGTCTTTTCCATCCCTACTTGATCTTGTTGTCATGTAATATAGGATCAAACAGCTTCGCGATGGCATAAACCTTTCTGGTAATCCAATATTTGGGGATCCTAAGCAACTTGAAAGTGTCAAGCTATCTGATCTTCATCCGGCTTCCTGGTATGTCTGCTCTGATATTGGCTGATCTGCCTTGACTTTCCCAATTTATAACAAGATTCCTTTTCTGTTTATGCGCTAACCAGGTGCTCCATTTTTAGGTTCTCTGTTGCCTGGTACCCTATTTGCCAGATACCAGCAGCTGCATGGAGCTGCCAAGCTTCATTTCTGACATACCACTCCCTAGGAAAATTGGTTCCACAAACTTGGTCTACAGATAAGGCTGATGGGCATGATCGTATAATTTGTCCGATTGTCGGTCTGCTTGGTTACAAAGACCAGGTAGTGGTTCAACTAACACTTGAGTACTACTAGATAGAAATATTGTATATTTCTATTTCTATTTCTCATTTAAAAAGAACTATATGTGTTCCTTATTGGTGTTAATTGTTGTGGAAGTTGTTTTGGTTCCGGACTCATACTCATGCTATAACTGTCAAATTTTCTTATTTACAGGGAGAGAAGTGGTTTCAACTGCGACAACAACTAAGGTTCAAACCAACACCAAATGTTTCCTCTAAAATCGGCCATGCTGAACTTCTGAATAAGAGGCTGAGGGCACTGAGGCAAGGTGCATCAATCATGTCGAAGGCAGTGGTGCCAAGGAGATCTGGAGAAGCCATGAACTATCATTCGGATTACGAGTTCTTTTGGTCAAGATCTCTGTAGTAAGCATGCACATTATATGTATGTATGTATGTGGCGTTTCGAATGGACTCTAGTCCATTCAGTACCTGCCGTGTCTCCATACTACTAATCTCCCCTTGCATGACCGAATTAAGTTTCACATTGGGGCTGACGTGAGGCTGCTTCAAACAAGTTGATGAGTTTGAGTTTTTTCTGGTACTAGTACAATACCCAGATGACATGGGGTTTAAGTTGGATATTTTATGTGTTCCAAAGCCTTGATATATATTGCTTCTGGACACCTAAGATGCATTTGATAAAGTTTTGATTTGTGTTTGCTTGTTTGGTAATTTCCACTATTGCAACATTTGTAGTCTTTTAGTTTTGTCTAAAGTCAAAATTGTCAAACTTTAATCAATTTTAGAAAAAAATACACCTACACCTATAACGTCGGATTAGTACCAAAAAACGGTCAAATTTTTCACAAAATCATGAAGAATGGAGGGGGGGGGGTGTCAAAGACTAAGGCCTCAAAGCCTGTGATGATATGACCTCAACAACAAAATTACAGTATCTGTTGTGTGGTGGACCACAAGAGACACGGGAGAGGATAGGGAAGGCAAAAGCTAAGGTTAGTAGTTGGACAACAGAATATGGTTGCTGCTCAAGTGTATATGCCATGGATCTCTCATGCTCAAGTCAAGATCTAGACTATGAAGAGGGATATGAACAACGGACAAGGAGAGAGAGAGAGAGAGAGAGAGAGAGAGAGAGAGAGAGAGAGAGAGAGAGAGTATGATAGATTGTGAGAGAGGGAGTATAGAGAGAAGCATTCTCTAGGAGAAACAAAAAGGAACAAGGTCATTGTGATGCATAGACATGCAATAGGAGTTCTAGAAATGAAACATTGATTGCATTATCATGCTTCTACTGTACCCATTGAGAAGGCTGCCCTAATTCGAAAAAGTTGATCCTTTCTTCACTTATTCGGTTATTCCAAACGAAAAGTAGCTAAAAGCTAACAAATGTATGAATAAAAACATAAGCAAAACACCTAAACTATTTATGTTTTCATATTTCACATCAACAAATAGGAAAATGAGATTACAGAAATGAATATGACACAAGTATTGTAGGAATATAAAATATGGTCAGATTGGTTAGTATGTAGTAGCCAATTTGTAGCCAAAAAATGCTTACAAAGCACCATGTCACCATTAATAGGAATGACCATGACTTGCCAAGTAATCCATGCCGCATCTGAACCAAACATTTGTGAAATAAAGGTTTAAGTTCAACATAGCACAAGTCAAAGTTGACATAAGTTCAAACCACACATAGGTTCAATATGGTGGAGGCCGTGTGTGGCAGAGCGACATTTAGAGGGATGGCAACTGGTGAGATGACATGTGTCACAAGTCGTGGCTGTTGTCTGTGGAGTATGACACTAGGGAATGGGGATGGGTGGTCAAGATAGTAGGTGCTGGGGCAAGTATTTTGTCTTGAGTTGGCTAAAGGATGGAGAAATCTCTATTATTTCCATTAGCATTTTTGGTTTTTCCCAAATGCAATAAAACCTTTGGGATATGTCTATGACTATGCAAAGGATGTCAATGTTACACTTGGGAATAAAACCACTACCCTTGGAAAGAGAAAGTGAAGGTGTTGATAAGATGAGGTGGAAGTCAATTCTACGGTAACTACCTTACTGGATATACTTAGCAGCTTGCCACAACATCAATGTCATGCATGTGAGAAAGAATTTTTCTAGGAGTTTACTTGGGACACACATGAACAACTAGGGGAAAACCAAGAACATAAAAAAGCATGAGCCGACTTAGAAGATATGGGCATAAAGTCCAAATTGCCTGGAACTTTTCCATTATCTTAAAAAGTTCGAATTGCCTCTTAAGGGCACTAGTACTCAGCTAGCAGCATCTGCAATAAATCTAACTAGAGAAGAGAAGCAGGAATTGTCCAACTTCTTCCATAGTGCAAAAGTTCCCTCCAAATACTCATCGAACATGAGAAATCTTGTGGCACCAAGATAGAACAAAATTATCCCAATGAAGTGCTCATTAGAGAACCCACCTTTATCAATACATATCTATATGGTATGTGCACATCAAAGACACATTTTAAACAACACATTTGTGATAAGAACTTATCAAACACATGGTTTAAATAACAAGTGTTTGTGATAAGTGCTTATTAGAGACACACCTTTACAAATATGTGTCTATGACAAGTGATTAGCAGATATACACATTTATCAGTACGCATTTGTGATATGAGTCATCATAGACGCATGTCTATGACTATGTCTGACACAGATTTTACACGTCTATTATGAAGGTTATAACCGAGGCCTCCACGCCATCGAATCTAGCTTCCATGCACCGGATCTGGCCTGCCCGCCGTGGCCGGAGTTGACGTAGAGGTGGAGGAGGAGGAGCGTCGCCACGCGGAGGCCCACGCTGGCGCTGAAGTTGACGTAGAGGTGGAGGAGGAGCACCGCCGTGGGAAGGCCAGATCAGGCCTCCATGCCACCGGATTTGGCCTCCATGCCACCGCCAAAGTTGACATAGAGGTGGTGGTGGAGGAGGAGTGCCACCGCACAGCCTGCATCGCCCGCGCCCGTGCTGCTGAATCCAAGCTCATCCTCGCTCACGCCCGCTGGATCCGCGAGGGGAGGGACAGAGAGGGATGGACGCTAGATCCGCCTGAGAGAGAGGGAGGGAGGATTGGGAGGGCCGCCGTGCTCAGGGAGGGAGGGAAGGGCGGGGCAGCGATTGAGGGAGGGGGAGAGGTGGGCAGCGACTGAGAGGAGGGGGTGAGGGAGAGTGCAGTTGAGGGGAGGGGTGAGGGAGAGAGTAATTTTAGGGTTTCTGAAGATTTATTTTATATATTGGAGATGATAGTGGGCTGGTGTGGGCTAGCGGGTTGGGCCTGATTTACCAAGGCGGTTGCATTAGAATGCCTACCTCGGTTAATGATTTACCGAGGCGGTTCCGTTAGAATGACCGCCTCGGTTAATCTATATTAACCAAGACGGTTGCTAGGCAGGCTGCCGGCCACCGAACAATGGAGGCGGGCAACCAGCCCGCCCGCCTCTGAGCCCCAAAATGAAACACCTTAGTTAATTTTTTCTGTAGTAGTGTTAAGACATGTCTATAATGAGAGAATATGACATAGTGTATGTTAAGTGAGTCATTAGTACAAATTAATATTATCTTCTATAATGAGAGAAAATGATTTATATTGTTTGTTGATGTAACATGCCACTAGTACAAATAATTCTACAACCTTATCTCTTCTTTCTCACTCCAATCCACACAATCTCTCCGGTCTCTTCTCCGTCTACCTCATCTCTTCCCCTTGTCTCCTAGCAGTGGGTGTAGGCATGGGCAAGGCTACGCCTTACTAGTCGCGGTTGTACTAGCATGCATGGCTGTGGGCATGGCCAACATTGGTGGGAGGGACCTCCTCGGTGGGCACCGAACTAGCAGAACCTGGAGCGTGAACGTGGTTGCGAGACCATGCCAAGGATGTCATAGCCATGCCTCATCCAACACAAATCCCTTGGTAAGCTTAGTTTCCCGTAAGCTCTATTTCCCCCCAAACCCCTTATTATTCCTCTCCCATTGATCTAGCTATGTGTGAATTGGCCTTCTTGCCATGGAGACACCCTTTGCGGTTTATTTATTCTAGATTATCTATATGGAAAGAGAAAAGGTAAAAGTAGGTGTAATGTGGTGAGGACTACACTGATGGAGTTTGACGAGTACAAGCCTAGCAGGTGGCAAAAGGTTTGTGGTAGGACAACATAATATGCTTGCGGCTTAGGTGTTTGTGCCATGGATCTCGCGCTCAGATCAAGGTATAGACTATGAAGAGGAATAGGGATAGGGGATAAGGGAAGATAGGGAGAGCGAGAGAAGAGTATGATAGATTGTGAGATGGAGTCTAGATAGAAGCATTCTCAAAAAGGAACAAGGTCATTGTGATATGATGCATATACATGCAATAGGAGTTCTATAAAGGAAGCATTGATTGTGTTATCATGCTTATTCTATTCATCCTGGAAGTACCAATATGTATTTAGATTTAAAAGAGAAGTATTGGTGGTACGGACTCAAAAGAGATGTTGCTGAATATGTTGCTTTGTGTGATACCTGTCAGAGAGTCAAGGCTGAACATCAAAGACCTGCAGGATTGTTACAACCAATGAAGATACCTGAGTGGAAGTGGGAAGAAGTTGGTATGGATTTTATAGTTGGGTTACCACGTACTCAGAGAGGTTATGATTCAGTCTGGGTAATAGTGGATTGTTTAACTAAAGTTGCTCACTTTATACCGGTCAAGACTACTTATAATGGACCAAGGTTAGCTCAGCTATATATGGAGAGAATAGTTTGTCTACATGGGGTTCCCAAAAAAATTGTGTCTGATCGAGGTACCCAATTTACATCTCATTTTTGGCAGCAAGTACATAGTTCATTGGGAACCAAGTTGAATTTTAGTATAGCATATCATCCTCAGACAGATGGGCAAACTGAGAGAATTAATCAGATATTGGAGGATATGTTGAGGGCTTGTGCGTTGCAGTATGGAACAAGTTGGGATAAGAGTTTGCCTTATGCAGAGTTCTCGTACAACAACAGTTATCAAAAAAGTCTCAATATGGCACCATTCGAAGCTTTGTATGGACGAAAGTGTAGAACCCCGTTGTTTTGGAATCAAACGGGAGAAACTCAAGTGTTTGGATCAGATGTTTTGAGAGACGTAGAAGAGCAAGTAAGGATGATCAGGGATAACTTGAGAGTGGCTCAGTCTCGACAAAAGAGCTATGCCGACACTAGAAGAAGAGAATTGGTTTTTGAAGTAGGTGATTACGTGTACTTAAAGGTGTCACCTATGAGAAGTGTGAGAAGGTTCAACATGAAGGGAAAGTTAGCACCAAGGTATATTGGACCTTTCAAGGTTTTAGAGAGACGTGGAGAGGTAGCTTATCAGTTAGAATTGCCTGAGAGTTTGTCGGGTGTACACGATGTGTTCCATGTATCTCAGCTAAAGAAGTGTTTGCGTGTACCTGAGGAACAGATACCGTTAGAAGAGCTTACAGTTAAGGAAGATCTCACTTATGAGGAGTTTCCAGTAAAGATTTTAGAGACAACAGAAAGAGTTACAAGGAGCCGAGTTATAAAGATGTGCAAGGTTCAGTGGAATCGGTATACCATGGATGAGGCTACTTGGGAAAGAGAAGATGATCTAAGGAAAACATACCCACAGTTATTTGAGTAAGCATCGTCCGAATCTCGAGGACGAGATTCATTTTAAGGGGGGTAGAATTGTAACACCCTAAAATTTGCAACATTTTAAAATAGGTGAATATGATTTAATTATGCATTTTGTGAGCATTTGAATTTAGAAAAATAATCATTTTTAATAAAACTAAAAGTCAAATATAAAATCAAACATGAATGTGCATACATGCCACTACATACTATTTTGAATTGCTTGGTTTGAAATTGGATTTCGAGTTGAGTTGGAATTTCATCTTAAAACTTGCTATGAAGAAAAATTCGAAAAAGAAAAGAATAACTTTCTTCTCCATGCTCAGTCTCGGCCTGTGGGCTTGTTTTTCTTTTCCCGTCCGCTGGCCGCTTTGTTTTTTTTCCGACGCTGAGGCCCGCTCGGCTTTGCCCAGTTTCCTCAGCCCAGCTCGCGCAGCCAGTGTCGTCGGCCCACGCCGCAAGCCAAGGCCCAGTTTCCCCAGCCCGGTCGCGCGCCAGCCGCTTCCGTGGGCTCACGCAAACGCCTTCCTTCACAGCTGACTGGCCGGACTAGCCGGGCCCGCGAGTCAGACTCATCTCCTTCCCCTGTTCGTGTTCCAGGCGGACACTGTGCCGTCGCCGATTGAGTTCGCCTCGGCCACGCTCTCCTTGACGTCGCGCTCAAGTTTTCCGCGCCCCATAAATAGCGGTCGTGCCCCTCCTCTCTCCCCAATCTCATCTAGCGCCCGTTTTCTTCACCGAACAGCCGCAGCCGACCTCCGATCCATTGCCGCCGCCGACCTCCGCTGTCAACTCGCGCCGGACCGCCCCAACTGCCTCTCGGTCCTCCGTTTCGGGTCCGGTGAGTTCATCGTTCCTTCCTCTCTCCCTCTGTCTTTTTCTTTCGACGTGTAGCGCGCTGCGAGCCGTGTACCACGAGCTCCGGCATGCCGGCCATGGCGCTGCCGTGGTCAAGCCGCCGGCGTACTATGCCGGCTGGGTTTTTTTTATTTTATTTCGGCTGGATCGATTCCTATCCGTCGGTTTCTAATCCGACGGCTTATAAAAGAAGATACCCCTTCGCTGCCTATTTTTCAAATACGCCCTTATAACTATTCCAGATTCAACCCGCGGTCCTTTGCGCGTTTCACAGGTTACGTTTCTTTCTTTTGAAAGCGTATTTTGGTTCGGTTTTAATGAAATACGTTTTCAGTTATTCACAGTTTTGCCATTCAACTTGTTTTAGCCGTAAAATCTCCGTTTTAACTCCGATTAGATCCGTTCAAGTTGCGTTGGGTTCGTAAATAAGTAATCTACATGTTTATGCTACTGTACAGTAGGTTTCCTACTTTTAAAATTCAAGCTTAGATCTAATCTATTATTTGTCTATAGGAAATCTTGTTTAAACCATAACTTTTCCGTTTGAGATCCGATTTTTGTGATCTTCGCGTCTGCGTGTTCATAGCGAGACGTAGATTCGTTTTCCAAACTTTTCGTCTTGATTCTTTGCTGTTGGTGTACTGTTCTAATCTGTAGCCTTGTTTGCCTTGCATGATTGCTCCTAGATGCTTGTATGTTGCTGTGGTTATCGAGTATAGACGGTGAGCAGTTCTCGGAGGATCAAGGGTACGACTTTGATGAGCAGGACCAGCAGGTGTACATTGCTCAAGGCAAGTATAGCATGGGATCATCATTGTTTCCTATTCACTTTAATTCATTAAATTCATATTGCATGTGTCGCCTTGATAGGGATTTCCTAGAATTGAACTATTACCTTGTCACCTATGGGTTATGCATGTGGGTAGTTTTGCTAGAGCTCAATTGAACCATGATCTGGTAACTTGACTAATGGTATATGCAATAAACGCTAAAATATGACTTTTTAGCAACATGGAAACAGGGGGCTAGAGTGTTTAGCTACTTTCTAAATGCTTCAGATTCCTCTCCCTAAGGACTTATCTGTAAGTGATCATCCGGGACTTACAGTACAGCTGTGAGAGCTACATGGCTCTGGCTTTGGCTCAGTATGAGGACCTTTTCTAGCTTGTTAGTGGTTACCTTTATGGCGCAAGAGGGGTGTGTTCCAGGTTGGATGTAGTGCGGCCTCTGTCCGTTAGTGTATAGGCTATGCGTCATTGTGCCTGTAGGAAGAGGAGCTCTACATTCGTAGGCCACAGAAACCTAGCGGCCCTAACTTGTTAGACAAACCTTCGAAAGGCTTCATAGTGACCCCTACCTGCTCACCTCGGAAGTGTTTTGGGAGTTATAAACCCGGGCATATGGGAATCACGACTCACAGTGAAAGTGTACAACCTCTGCAGAGCGTAAAACTGGTATATCAGCCGTGCTCACGGTCACGAGCGGCCTTGGAACCCTTATGGAATAGATGAACACTAAGTAACATTTGTTTATGCTATTCATTATTCATGTTTACATTTGATCATGTGTTTGGCAATGGGAATTGAAACAAGTTGATGCTACTCATAAGCTAAAATTGTGACAACTAAAAGCTGAACGCTGTTGAACCGGGTCTAGCTTTTTGAGCCTCATGAACCCCGTGTTACACTTGTTGAGTACGACATGTACTTACGCTTGTTTATTTTCATTACTTGGATAAAAATCCCGGATGGGTAACAGATGACCTTGAGAATGATGATTTCCCTGAGGACTACTAGACTTGTGGTCAACCAGTCGACGTTCCTGTGAATTGGAGCTTCCGCGAGAGATCTTTTTATTATTCCCGCTATATTTATGTGATAACTCTGTCTTATTCGTGATGTAATAAACATTTGTGATGATACTATTCATAATTTGTTAGCTTATATGTGTGACTGATCTCTGGGCGCATATAAGATTTTGCACTCTATTTTATCCTTAAAATTGGGTGTGACAGATTGGTATCAGAGCCATGTTGACTGTAGGACGCAAGCCTAGTTAGCAATGGTCGTTTTAGCTTCTTTTGCTTCACTCATTTCATGCTTTCTATCTCACCCTTATTATTTGCTAAAGTTTTATGCTTCTTTTGCCTTATTCTATTATGAAAATTACTGCTTCTAATCTAACCTAACTAAACCTAATTCTGTAGATGCCTCGTGCCCACAAGATTGCCCGCATGAGCACTGGAGGGTATTACCCGCCACAAGGTTTGTCCGTGGATCCTGAGGAGCACTACCGGACTCAGTGAATTTGCCGAGTGCCAGGGGCACTCGGCAAAGCCCAATTTGCACTCGGCAAAGGCTTTGCCGAGTGCTGCATTCGGCAAAGAGCACTCGGCAAAAAAAGAGTCGGCAAAGACGTCTTTGCCGAGTGTCTTTTGTCGGGCACTCGGCAAAGCCTTTGCCGAGTGCCGACACTCGGCAAAGTTGGAACCGAAAAAAAAGCCGAAAAAATGGGAATTTTTACCCAAAAAAAAATGAATTTTTTTTTAATTGGTGGAGGCCCCCACCGGTCGGCGCCCATCCATCTCCGGCTTTTTTCGCGTAAATTTCACGGCTACGCGGCCGACGGGATTCGAACCCAAGACCTCCCGCTGCGCACAAACCTCCTCTATCACTACACCACACTGTCACTTGTGTCTAGATTCCGTTTTAGTTCCCAATATATTATACTAAACCGAGTGTAAATTGCTTATTTGAGACCCTAAATGAATTCAAATAAAAAAGTGGTCAACTACAAAGTTTCATAACTTTTTGAGATCTACAATTTTCATTTAGTAAGTTTTTCCATCCGAGGTCGTTTGAAAAATTTGAATTTTAAATTTGAGAGATTCAAACGTAGTTTTGCATGATAAGATGATTTCAAATCAAAAAGTTGTCAACTACATAGTTTCATAACTTTTGGAGATCTACAATTTTCATTTCGGAAGTTTTTTCATCCGAGGGTCGTTTGAAAAATTCAAATTTTAAAATTTTCAAATTCAAACGTCGTTTTTGCATGAAAAATGATTTCAAATCAAAATGTTGCCAACTACAAAATTTCATAACTTCTCAAGATCTACAAAGTTTATTTTGGTCATTTGTTCATCCGACATAGTGGTAGTAACATTGTTCACAAATCATATATATCTCTCTTCTATTTTCATGAAATTAATATGAGAGATGTATATTTTATGAACAACGTTATTGTCGCTTTGTCAAATGAAGAAATGACCAAAATAAACTTTGTAGATCTTGAGAAGTTATACAACTTTGTAGTTGAAAAGTTTTTCATTTGAATTCATTTGGGGCCTCAAAAATTGATTCGAAAAACTGATTTGCCGAGGGCCAAAAAAATGCACACGGCAAAATACCTCTTTGCCGAGTGCCAAAATATAGGCACTCGGCAAAATACGGCTTTGCCGAGTGCTAGAAAAAAGGCACTCGGCAAACTGAGAGTAAATTGCTTGTTTGAGGCCCTAAATGAATTCAAATCAAAAAGTGGTCAACTACAAAGTTTCATAACTTTTTGAGATCTACAATTTTCATTTAGTAAGTTTTTCCATCCGAGGTCGTTTGAAAAATTTGAATTTTAAATTTGAGAGATTCAAACATAGTTTTGCATGATAAGATGATTTCAAATCAAAAAGTTGTCAACTACATAGTTTCATAACTTTTGGAGATCTACAATTTTCATTTAGGAAGTTTTTTCATCCGAGGTCGTTTGAAAAATTCAAATTTTAAAATTTTCAAATTCAAACGTCGTTTTTGCATGACAAGATGATTTCAAATCAAAATGTTGCCAACTACAAAATTTCATAACTTATCAAGATCTATAAAGTTTATTTTGGTCATTTGTTCATCCGACGTAGTGGTAGTAACATTGTTCACAAATCTTATATATGTATCTTCTACTTTCATGAAATTAATATGAGAGATATGAGATATGTAGATTTTATGAACAACGTTATTGTCGCTTTGTCAAATGAAGAAATGACCAAAATAAACTTTGTAGATCTTGAGAAGTTATACAACTTTGTAGTTGAAAAGTTTTTCATTTGAATTCATTTAGGGCCTCAAAAATTGCTTCGAAAAAATGATTTGCCGAGGGCAAAAAAAAATGCACACGGCAAAAAGCTTCTTTGCCGAGTGCCAGAAAAAAACACTCGGCAAAGACGTATTTTGCCGTGTGTTTTTGTTTGCCGAGTGTATTTTATTTGGCACTCGGCAAACACGGTATTTGCCGAGTGCCCGATAAAATACACTCGGCAAAGCCTCGGCACTCGGCAAATCGCCGGTTTCCGGTAGTGGAGGAAGAACCTCAGGAGCAGGAATTGGATTCGCCAACACCGCCAATGCCTGAGTCCACACCTGAGCCAGCCCAGGATGACCCTCAAGAAGTTGAGATCATTGACTTGTCCGAAAACGAAGATGAAGACATTGTTGAGGAGGATGAGCCGATCCCGCCATTGGGGTGGACAACAAAGGTGTGGTATAAGCCAGGATGTGAATACTCCGTTTCACATCACCGACTCTTGAGCCTGCTGCAGACATACTACAGTGACTGGGATGCAGCTGTAGAATACGCTTGCGAAGAGCATGCACACCCTCTTGAAGACACCTACTGGAAGGTTAGGGTGTGCATCACCATCAAGGATGAGCAAAAAGGTGCGTATCAGCTGGATTCAAACTACGCACACCATGGTCACCGCGCTACCATGGAGGACGGCATAGAAGATGCAGCCGCTGAAGCTTGCATAGGCCTCCGTGGTCGCCGATTCGAGGTCATGAAGGATGATCAATATCGATTCCTTCCTCATCAACACCCAGAATTGGGATGGGCGATGATGGACCCGTAGGGCACGGATCCAACCACGGAAGCGATGATACACTTTGGTTATGAGGCTGTGTCAAGGATTCACCGGTTGGAGGATCAATTGAAGGTTCAGCAGAAAGCAATCAAGAGGCACCAGCAAGTGATAGACGAATAAAGGGTGTGCCTTAATTTGCCCAAGATGTATGAGGAGCTTCCTCATAGGTATCGCCCCTAGATGTTGGAGTCCCTCTTTAAGTAATAGCACGATAGTAGAACGAGTGAGTCAAGTTGGGTCGAGTTTTTAGTGCGGTGTGGACATTGCGTGTTTAGTTGATTCATTCTTATGTTTATGCATGAGTTGGATCTTTATAATGTGTGCTGGAACTTCGTGGGCATGTCCGCAAGTTTCATATTTAAGAATATTAAAGTTTGGGTCAATAAATAAATAGTGGGTTTGTTACATCTCGCTCCTTCGAAATCGGTTTTTCGGAGCAGTCTGCCTTTATCTTAATGCCGAATAAAATATACACGACCTAAAATTATGAAATTATTGTGGGAATAACTAGACTTAATTACCTTTCCAATGCCTCTGGAATCACCCCCATATCTGATCTGGTTCGTGAGATATCTCTGTTTCAAGTTAAAGTTACTGCACAGTCTGGAATCTGGGAACAGTTTCGGTGGTATCCTGTTTTTGAGTAATCTAACGACAGAATCTGGGAAAGTGGTCTGAATAAAAGTTGTAGGAAATTTCGTAAGATTTCCAACCATATAAAGTACACTCGATTTGGATTTCGGGAACTCGAGATAAGACTGTTTTACAGAGCTGCTGTTGTTGAGACTCGTCCAGAAAATTTTCAGAATGTATTCTAACTTGGGGATTTCTGAATTTTGAATATTTGATAAGCAGATGTCTGGAAGAGGAAGAGGCCGAGGTCGTGGAGGTGTTCCCCCACATCCACCACCACCACCACCGACTATTGAACAACTCTTGGCAATACAGACGCAGCTCATGCAAACGTTGGTGCAGAATCAGCAGAATCAACAGGGTGGTGGAGCTCCACGTGATAAGTGTGGTGAATTCTTGAAGGGCCGTCCCCCGGTGTTCTCTCGTGCCACTGATCCACTGGAAGCAGATGATTGGCTTCGTGCAATAGAGAGGCAGCTCAACATAGCTCAATGTGATAATTAGCAAAAGGTGTTGTACGCTTCAGGACAACTTCAGGGAGAAGCTCAGGACTGGTGGGAGTCATTCGAGTATGGACGTCCCGCCAACGCACCTCCTGTTACCTGGCAAGAGTTCAAGGACAATTTCAGATCTTATCACATACTAGAGGGATTGATAGAACTTAAGCAAGAGGAGTTCAGAGCTTTGAAGCAGGGATCCATGTCTATCGCTGAGTACCGTGACAAGTTTGCTCAGTTGTCATGCTATGCTCCTAATGAAGTGGCTGATGATGCTGATAAGCAACGCCGCTTTCTCAAAGGACTGTATGATGGTCTGCAGCTCCAGCTTATGTCAAACACCTACCCCAACTTTCAGACGCTGGTGAATCGCGCTATTGTTATTGACAACAAGCGCAAGGAGATGGAGGCCAAGAAGAGGAGGCTTCAGGGACAAGCCTCTGGGAGCAATACTCGTCCACGTGCCAACTCTCAACAAGGCTTCCAGCAGAGGTTTCAGGGACCACCCAGTCAATGGAATCGTGGTCAGTATCCGCAGCGCAACCCGAACCAGTAGCAGAATGCCAATCAACGTCCCCAGCAGCAGAGTGGTCAGCAAACACCACGACAGGGAGCATCCAACAGCACTCATGTGAAGACTAGTGCTCCTAGCACCCCCAGCAAGTGTTTCCATTGTGGCAAAGAAGGTCACCTCTCTTATAATTGCCCTGAGAAGCCTAATCAGCAAACCCCCCAGAAACAGAACAGCAACCAGAAGCCAACACATTATGGGAAGGTGAATCATGTGTCTATAGAGACGGCGTTTGCGGAACCAGAAGTCATGCTCGGTACGTTCAATATTAACTCAACCCCTGCCACTGTTCTTTTTGATTCTAGAGCTTCGCATTCATTCATATCACAAACATTCGTTAGAAACCACAGCATACCCTTATGTGCCATGCAAAATCCCATGTTAGTAAACTCACTGGGTGGAAGTATGCAAGCTGCATATCGTTGTCTTCCGACTAGTCTATCTTTAAGGGGGGTAGAGTTTAAAGTGAGCCCCATTGTGTTGAGAGCATCCGGTATAGATGTGATTCTGGGTATGGATTGGATGATGAAACAACAAGCAGTGATTCAGTGTAAGGAAAGGGTAGTTGTTGTGACCGCACCGAATGGAGAGAGAATCAAGGTTGATGTAGTAATACAAACACAGCCAACCGCTACAGTGAACCAGCTTGATGATAGCGACAACAAGGAGGACCCAGTGGTGGATGAATTTCCAGATGTGTTCCCTGATGATTTGCCAGGTATGCCGCCTGACCGTGATATTGAGTTTATTATTGAATTATTACCTGGAACTGCACCTATAGCTAAGCGTCCATATAGAATGGGGGTTAAAGAATTAGAAGAACTTAAGAAACAAATTACGGAGTTACAGGAGAAAGGTTTTATTCGTCCTAGTTCGTCACCTTGGGGAGCACTAGTTATATTTGTTGACAAGAAGGATGGTACTCAGAGGATGTGTGTCGATTATCGGTCACTCAACGAGGTTACTATCAAGAACAAGTATCCGTTGCCTAGAATTGATGATTTGTTTGATCAGTTGAGAGGTGCCTGTGTTTTCTCTAAGATTGATCTTCGTTCTGGCTACCATCAATTAAGGATTCGTGCAACAGATGTACCCAAGACAGCTTTTACTATGAGGTATGGTTTATATGAGTACACTGTTATGTCATTTGGTTTGACCAATGCTCCTGCCTACTTTATGTACATGATGAACAAGGTGTTCATGGAGTTTTTGGATAAGTTTGTGGTGGTGTTCATCGATGATATACTGATATTCTCCAAAATAGAAGAAGAGCACGCTGAACATCTGAGGTTGGTGCTACAGAAGCTCAGAGAACACAAGCTGTATGCCAAGCGAAGCAAGTGTGAATTTTGGTTGAAGGAAGTTTCTTTTCTTGGTCATGATGTCTCCAACGGTGGAATTGCAGTAGATCCCGGTAAGGTGAAGGATGTGCTAAATTGGAAGCCACCAACAGATGTGG
The DNA here is from genome assembly GCF_019320115.1 of Miscanthus floridulus. Classification (NCBI taxonomy): domain Eukaryota; kingdom Viridiplantae; phylum Streptophyta; class Magnoliopsida; order Poales; family Poaceae; genus Miscanthus; species Miscanthus floridulus. Next base: position 8,425,640 of record NC_089592.1, read on the forward strand.
GATAGATACATAGTTTCTTGGGATTAGCCGGATACTACAGAAGGTTCATTGAAGGTTTCTCTAAGCTTGCTAAGCCAATGACAGCCTTATTGGAGAAAAATGCTAAGTTCGTGTGGTCCGAGAAGTGCCAGGCTAACTTCGAAGAGTTGAAGAAGAGGTTGACTATAGCTCCAGTGTTGACTTTGCCAGACCTGAATAAAAGTTTTTCGATCTATTGTGATGCATCTCGTCAGGGACTTGGATGTGTTCTTATGCAGGAAGGCAGAGTAGTGGCTTATGCATCTCGGCAGTTGAGAAAGCATGAGTTAAATTATCCTACTCATGACTTAGAGTTAGCAGCAGTGGTTCATGCTTTGAAGATATGGAGGCATTATCTCGTTGGACATAAGAGTGACATCTATACGGATCACAAAAGTCTGAAGTACATTTTCACTCAGACAGATCTTAATATGAGACAGCGTCGATGGTTAGAGTTGATCAAAGATTATGATTTGGAGGTACACTATCATCCTGGGAAGGCGAACGTTGTTGCCGATGCTCTTAGTAGGAAGAGTTATGTCAATGAGGTGCAAGTGACATCGATGTCAAGTGAGTTGTGTGCTGAATTTGAGCGACTGAATTTAGGTTTTGTTACCAACGCAGTGGAGTTGGTGTTGGAGCCTAAATTGGAGCAAGAAATACGTGAGGGACAGTTACAGGATGCGAAGTTGAAGGAGATAGCAGAAAACATAGTGATTGGTAAGGCACCAGGTTTTAGTATGGATGACAATGGAACTTTGTGGTTTGGGAAAAGGTTGTGTGTGCCTAAGGATAAGGCTCTACGAGAGGCAATTCTTCGTGAGGCCCATGAGTCTGCTTATTCTATTAATCCTGGAAGTACCAAGATGTATTTGGATTTAAAAGAGAAGTATTGGTGGTACGGACTCAAAAGAGATGTTGCTGAATATGTTGCTTTGTGTGATACCTGTCAGAGAGTCAAGGCTGAACATCAAAGACCTGCAGGATTATTACAACCAATGAAGATACCTGAGTGGAAGTGGGAAGAAGTTGGTATGGATTTTATAGTTGGGTTACCACGTACTCAGAGAGGTTATGATTCAGTCTCGGTAATAGTGGATCGTTTAACTAAAGTTGCTCACTTTATACTAGTCAAGACTACTTATAATGGACCAAGGTTAGCTCAGCTATATATGGAGAGAATAGTTTGTCTACATGGGGTTCCCAAGAAAATTGTATCTGATCGAGGTACCCAATTTACATCTTATTTTTGGTAGTAAGTACATAGTTCGTTGGGAACCAAGTTGAATTTTAGTACAGCATATCATCCTCAGACAGATGGGCAAACTGAGAGAATTAATCAGATATTGGAGGATATGTTGAGGGCTTGTGCGTTGTAGTATGGAACAAGTTGGGATAAGAGTTTGCCTTATGCAGAGTTCTCGTACAACAACAGTTATCAAAAAAGTCTCAATATGGCACCATTCGAAGCTTTGTATGGACGAAAGTGTAGGACCCCGTTGTTTTGGAATCAAACGGGAGAAACTCAAGTGTTTGGACCAGATGTTTTGAGAGACGCAGAAGAGCAAGTAAGGATGATCAGGGATAACTTGAGAGTGGCTCAGTCTTGACAAAAGAGCTATGCCGACACTAGAAGAAGAGAATTGGTTTTTGAAGTAGGTGATTACGTGTACTTAAAGGTGTCACCTATGAGAAGTGTGAGAAGGTTTAACATGAAGGGAACGTTAGCACCAAGGTATATTGGACCTTTCAAGGTTTTAGAGAGACGTGGAGAGGTAGCTTATCAGTTAGAATTGCCTGAGAGTTTGTCGGGTGTACACGATGTGTTCCATGTATCTCAGCTAAAGAAGTGTTTGCGTGTACCTGAGGAACAGATACCGTTAGAAGAGCTTACAGTTAAGGAAGATCTCACTTATGAGGAGTTTCCAGTAAAGATTTTAGAGACAGCTGAAAGAGTTACAAGGAGCCGAGTTATAAAGATGTGCAAGGTTCAGTGGAATCGGTATACCGTGGATGAGGCTACTTGGGAAAGAGAAGATGATCTAAGGAAAACATACCCACAGTTATTTGAGTAAGCATCGTCCGAATCTCGAGGACGAGATTCATTTTAAGGGGGGTAGAATTGTAACACCCTAAAATTTGCAACATTTTAAAATAGGTGAATATGATTTAATTATGCATTTTGTGAGCATTTGAATTTAGAAAAATAATCATTTTTAATAAAACTAAAAGTCAAATATAAAATCAAACATGAATGTGCATACATGCCACTGCATACTATTTTGAATTGCTTGGTTTGAAATTGGATTTCGAGTTGAGTTGGAATTTCATCTTAAAACTTGCTATGAAGAAAAATTCGAAAAAGAAAAGAATAACTTTCTTCTCCATGCTCAGTCTCGGCCTGTGGGCTTGTTTTTCTTTTCCCGTCCGCTGGCCGCTTTGTTTTTTTTCCCGACGCTGAGGCCCGCTCGGCTTTGCCCAGTTTCCTCAGCCCAGCTCGCGCAGCCAGCGTCGTCGGCCCACGCCGCAAGCCAAGGCCCAGTTTCCCAGCCCGGTCGCGCGCCAGCCGCTTCCGTGGGCTCACGCAAACGCCTTCCTTCACAGCTGACTGGCCAGACTGGCCGGGCCCGCGAGTCAGACTCATCTCCTTCCCCTTGTTCGTGTTCCAGGCGGACACTGTGCCGTCGCCGATTGAGTTCGCCTCGGCCACGCTCTCCTTGACGTCGCGCTCAAGTTTTCCGCGCCCCATAAATAGCGGTCGTGCCCCTCCTCTCTCCCCAATCTCATCTAGCGCCCGTTTTCTTCGCCGAACAGCCGCAGCCGACCTCCGATCCATTGCCGCCGCCGACCTCCGCTGTCAACTCGCTCCGGACCGCCCCAACTGCCTCTCGGTCCTCCGTTTCGGGTCCGGTGAGTTCGCCGTTCCTTCCTCTCTCCCTCTGTCTTTTTCTTTCGACGTGTAGCGCGCTGCGAGCCGTGTACCGCGAGCTCCGGCATGCCGGCCATGGCGCTGCCGTGGTCAAGCCGCCGGCGTACTGTGCCGGCTGGGGTTTTTTTTTATTTTATTTCGGCTGGATCGATTCCCATCCGTCGGTTTCTAATCCGACGGCTTATAAAAGAAGATACCCCTTCGCTGCCTATTTTTCAAATACGCCCTTATAACTATTCCAGATTCAACCCATGGTCCTTTGCGCGTTTCACAGGTTACGTTTCTTTCTTTCGAAAGCGTATTTTGGTTCGGTTTTAATGAAATACGTTTTCAGTTATTCACAGTTTTGCCATTCAACTTGTTTTAGCCGTAAAATCTCTGTTTTAACACCGATTAGATCCGTTCAAGTTGCGTTGGGTTCATAAATAAGTAATCTACACGTTTATGCTACTGTACAGTAGGTTTCCAACTTTTAAAATTCGAGCTTAGATCTAATCTATTATTTGTCTATAGGAAATCTTGTTTAAACCATAACTTTTCCGTTTTAGATCCGATTTTTGTGATCTTTGCGTCTGCGTGTTCATAGCGAGACGTAGATTCGTTTTCCAAACTTTTCGTCTTGATTCTTTGCTGTTGGTGTACTGTTCTAATCTGTAGCCTTGTTTGCCTTGCATGATTGCTCCTGGATGCTTGTATGTTGCTGTGGTTATCGAGTATAGACGGTGAGCAGTTCTTGGAGGATCAAGGGTACGACTTTGACGAGCAGGACCAGCAGGTGTACATTGCTCAAGGCAAGTATAGCATGGGATCATCCTTGTTTCCTATTCACTTTAATTCATTAAATTCATATTGCATGTGTCACCTTGATAGGGATTTCCTAGAATTGAACTATTACCTTGTCACCTATGGGTTATGCATGTGGGTAGTTTTGCTAGAGCTCAATTGAACCATGATCTTGTAACTTGACTAATGGTATATGCAATAAACGCTAAAATATGACTTTTTAGCAACATGGAAACAGGGGGCTGGAGTGTTTAGCTACTTTCTAAATGCTTCAGATTCCTCTCCCTAAGGACTTATCTATAAGTGATCATCCGGGACTTACAGTACAGCTGTGAGAGCTACATGGCTCTGGCTTTGGCTCAGTATGAGGACCTTTTCTAGCTTGTTAGTGGTTACCTTTATGGCGCAAGAGGGGTGTGTTCCGGGTTGGATGTAGTGCGGCCTCTGTCCGTCAGTGTATAGGCTGCGCGTCATTGTGCCTGTAGGAAGAGGAGCTCTACATTCGTAGGCCACAGAAACCTAGCGGCCCTAACTTGTTAGACGAACCTTCGAAAGGCTTCATAGTGACCCCTGCCTGCTCACCTTGGAAGTGTTTTGGGAGTTATAAACCCGGGCATATGGGAATCACGACTCACAGTGAAAGTGTACAACCTCTGCAGAGCGTAAAACTGGTATATCAGCCGTGCTCACGGTCACGAGCGGCCTTGGAACCCTTATGGAATAGATGAACACTAAGTAACATTTGTTTATGCTATTCATTATTCATGTTTACATTTGATCATGTGTTTGGCAATGGGAATTGAAACAACTTGATGCTACTCATAAGTTAAAATTGTGACAACTAAAAGCTGAACGTTGTTGAACCGGGTCTAGCTTTTTTAGCCTCATGAACCCCGTGTTATACTTGTTGAGTACGACATGTACTTACGCTTGTTTATTTTCATTACTTGGATAAAAATCCCGGATGGGTAACAGATGACCTTGAGAATGATGATTTCCCTGAGGACTACTAGACTTGTGGTCAACCAGTCGACGTCCCTGTGAATTGGAGCTTCCGCGAGAGATCATTTTATTATTCCTGCTATATTTACGTGATAACTCTGTCCTATTCGTGATGTAATAAACATTTGTGATTATACTATTCATAATTTGTCAGTTTATGTGTGTGACTGATCTCTGGGCGCACATAAGATTTTGCACTTCATTTTATCCTTAAAATTGGGTGTGACACCACCCCAGACATTGGACAGATATCTTGCACAAAAAGTAAAATCAGCTTGCAAGACCAGCGTTTGTGGAGCGTGTGGAGCTGGTATGAAGAACCCGAGTGCTGTGGGATTGAGGTACAGATGCAGGGAAAGATAAACTCTATTTGGCCAGAATTTTCTACATATTTTCGACCTCTTCTATCAGCGGTTCAGTTGTTTGGACAGCCAGGGAAGTCACAAAATCATGGCGGACTCGTCTTTGAGTACTTCGAATTGGAGAATCCCTTTTCACGGCCTCCAATTTTCACCAAGTATGTTGAGCCTGTATTATTGTTTAATTACTTTGCTTTTTCCCTTACATTTTTTATAATTTATTATATACATAGAGGCTATAGGATCCAGAAACACTGCTTCTGAGTCTTTTCCATCCCTACTTGATCTTGTTGTCATGTAATATAGGATCAAACAGCTTCGCGATGGCATAAACCTTTCTGGTAATCCAATATTTGGGGATCCTAAGCAACTTGAAAGTGTCAAGCTATCTGATCTTCATCCGGCTTCCTGGTATGTCTGCTCTGATATTGGCTGATCTGCCTTGACTTTCCCAATTTATAACAAGATTCCTTTTCTGTTTATGCGCTAACCAGGTGCTCCATTTTTAGGTTCTCTGTTGCCTGGTACCCTATTTGCCAGATACCAGCAGCTGCATGGAGCTGCCAAGCTTCATTTCTGACATACCACTCCCTAGGAAAATTGGTTCCACAAACTTGGTCTACAGATAAGGCTGATGGGCATGATCGTATAATTTGTCCGATTGTCGGTCTGCTTGGTTACAAAGACCAGGTAGTGGTTCAACTAACACTTGAGTACTACTAGATAGAAATATTGTATATTTCTATTTCTATTTCTCATTTAAAAAGAACTATATGTGTTCCTTATTGGTGTTAATTGTTGTGGAAGTTGTTTTGGTTCCGGACTCATACTCATGCTATAACTGTCAAATTTTCTTATTTACAGGGAGAGAAGTGGTTTCAACTGCGACAACAACTAAGGTTCAAACCAACACCAAATGTTTCCTCTAAAATCGGCCATGCTGAACTTCTGAATAAGAGGCTGAGGGCACTGAGGCAAGGTGCATCAATCATGTCGAAGGCAGTGGTGCCAAGGAGATCTGGAGAAGCCATGAACTATCATTCGGATTACGAGTTCTTTTGGTCAAGATCTCTGTAGTAAGCATGCACATTATATGTATGTATGTATGTGGCGTTTCGAATGGACTCTAGTCCATTCAGTACCTGCCGTGTCTCCATACTACTAATCTCCCCTTGCATGACCGAATTAAGTTTCACATTGGGGCTGACGTGAGGCTGCTTCAAACAAGTTGATGAGTTTGAGTTTTTTCTGGTACTAGTACAATACCCAGATGACATGGGGTTTAAGTTGGATATTTTATGTGTTCCAAAGCCTTGATATATATTGCTTGTGGACACCTAAGATGCATTTGATAAAGTTTTGATTTGTGTTTGCTTGTTTGGTAATTTCCACTATTGCAACATTTGTAGTCTTTTAGTTTTGTCTAAAGTCAAAATTGTCAAACTTTAATCAATTTTAGAAAAAATACACCTACACCTATAACGTCGGATTAGTACCAAAAAACGGTCAATTTTTTCACAAAATCATGAAGAATGGAGGGGGGGGGGGGGGGGGGGGGGTCAAAGACTAAGGCCTCAAAGCCTGTGATGATATGACCTCAACAACAAAATTACAGTATCTGTTGTGTGGTGGACCACAAGAGACACGGGAGAGGATAGGGAAGGCAAAAGCTCAGGTTAGTAGTTGGACAACAGAATATGGTTGCTGCTCAAGTGTATATGCCATGGATCTCTCATGCTCAAGTCAAGATCTAGACTATGAAGAGGGATATGAACAACGGACAAGGAGAGAGAGAGAGAGAGAGAGAGAGAGAGAGAGAGAGAGAGAGAGAGAGAGTATGATAGATTGTGAGAGAGGGAGTATAGAGAGAAGCATTCTCTAGGAGAAACAAAAAGGAACAAGGTCATTGTGATGCATAGACATGCAATAGGAGTTCTAGAAATGAAACATTGATTGCATTATCATGCTTCTACTGTACCCATTGAGAAGGCTGCCCTAATTCGAAAAAGTTGATCCTTTCTTCACTTATTCGGTTATTCCAAACGAAAAGTAGGTAAAAGCTAACAAATGTATGAATAAAAACATAAGCAAAACACCTAAACTATTTATGTTTTCATATTTCACATCAACAAATAGGAAAATGAGATTACAGAAATGAATATGACACAAGTATTGTAGGAATATAAAATATGGTCAGATTGGTTAGTATGTAGTAGCCAATTTGTAGCCAAAAAATGCTTACAAAGCACCATGTCACCATTAATAGGAATGACCATGACTTGCCAAGTAATCCATGCAACATCTGAACCAAACATTTGTGAAATAAAGGTTTAAGTTCAACATAGCACAAGTCAAAGTTGACATAAGTTCAAACCACACATAGGTTCAATATGGTGGAGGCCGTGTGTGGCAGAGCGACATTTAGAGGGATGGCAACTGGTGAGATGACATGTGTCACAAGTTGTGGCTGTTGTCTGTGGAGTATGACACTAGGGAATGGGGATGGGTGGTCAAGATAGTAGGTGCTGGGGCAAGTATTTTGTCTTGAGTTGGCTAAAGGATGGAGAAATCTCTATTATTTCCATTAGCATTTTTGGTTTTTCCCAAATGCAATAAAACATTTGGGATATGTCTATGACTATGCAAAGGATGTCAATGTTACACTTGGGAATAAAACCACTACCCTTGGAAAGAGAAAGTGAAGGTGTTGATAAGATGAGGTGGAAGAAAGTCAATTCTACGGTAACTACCTTACTGGATATACTTAGCAGCTTGCCACAACATCAATGTCATGCATGTGAGAAAGAATTTTTCTAGGAGTTTACTTGGGACACACATGAACAACTAGGGGAAAACCAAGAACATAAAAAAGCATGAGCAGACTTAGAAGATATGGGCATAAAGTCCAAATTGCCTGGAACTTTTCCATTATCTTAAAAAGTTCGAATTGCCTCTTAAGGGCACTAGTACTCAGCTAGCAGCATCTGCAATAAATCTAACTAGAGAAGAGAAGCAGGAATTGTCCAACTTCTTCCGTAGTGCAAAAGTTCCCTCCAAATACTCATCGAACATGAGAAATCTTGTGGCACCAAGATAGAACAAAATTATCCCAATGAAGTGCTCATTAGAGAACCCACCTTTATCAATACATATCTATATGGTATGTGCACATCAAAGACACATTTTAAACAACACGTTTGTGATAAGAACTTATCAAACACATGGTTTAAATAACAAGTGTTTGTGATAAGTGCTTATTAGAGACACACCTTTACAAATATGTGTCTATGACAAGTGATTAGCAGATATACACATTTATCAGTACGCATTTGTGATATGAGTCATCATAGACGCATGTCTATGACTATGTCTGACGCAGATTTTACACGTCTATTATGAAGGTTATAATCGAGGCCTCCACGCCACCGAATCTAGCTTCCATGCACCGGATCTGGCCTGCCCGCCGTGGCCGGAGTTGACGTAGAGGTGGAGGAGGAGGAGCGTTGCCACGGGGAGGCCCACGCTGGCGCTGAAGTTGACGTAGAGGTGGAGGAGGAGCACCGCCGTGGGAAGGCTAGATCAGGCCTCCATGCCACCGGATTCGGCCTCCATGCCACTGCCAAAGTTGACGTAGAGGTGGTGGTGGAGGAGGAGTGCCGCCGCACAGCCTGCATCGCCCGCGCCCGTGCTGCTGAATCCAAGCTCATCCTCGCTCATGCCCGCTGGATCCACGAGGGGAGGGACAGAGAGGGATGGACGCTAGATCCGCCTGAGAGAGAGGGAGGGGGAGGGCCGCCGTGCTCAGGGAGGGAGGGAAGGGCGGGGCAGCGATTGAGGGAGGGGGAGAGGTGGGCAGCGACTGAGAGGAGGGGGTGAGGGAGAGTGCGGTTGAGGGGAGGGGTGAGGGAGAGAGTAATGTTAGGGTTTCTGAAGATTTATTTTATATATTGGAGATGATAGTGGGCTGGTGTGGGCTAGCAGGTTGGTCCTGATTTACCAAGGCGGTTGCATTAGAATGCCTGCCTCGGTTAATGATTTACTGAGGCGGTTCCGTTAGAATGACCGCCTCGGTTAATCTATATTAACCGAGACGGTTGCTAGGCAGGCTGCCGGCCACCGAACAATGGAGGCGGGCAACCAGCCCGCCCGCCTCCGAGCCCCAAAATGAAACACCTTAGTTAATTTTTTCTGTAGTAGTGTTAAGACATGTCTATAATGAGAGAATATGACATAGTGTATGTTAAGTGAGTCATTAGTACAAATTAATATTATCTTCTATAATGAGAGAAAATGATTTATATTGTTTGTTGATGTAACATGCCACTAGTACAAATAATTCTACAACCTTATCTCTTCTTTCTCACTCCAATCCACACAATCTCTCCGGTCTCTTCTCCGTCTACCTCATCTCTTCCCCTTGTCTCCTAGCAGTGGGTGTAGGCATGGGTAAGGCTACGCCTTACTAGTCGCGGTTGTACTAGCATGCATGGCTGTGGGCATGGCCAACATTGGTGGGAGGGACCTCCTCGGTGGGCACCGAACTAGCAGAACCTGGAGCGTGAACGTGGTTGCGAGACCATGCCAAGGATGTCATAGCCATGCCTCATCCAACACAAATCCCTTGGTAAGCTTAGTTTCCCGTAAGCTCTATTTCCCCCCAAACCCCTTATTATTCCTCTCCCATTGATCTAGCTATGTGTGAATTGGCCTTCTTGCCATGGAGACACCCTTTGCGGTTTATTTATTCTAGATTATCTATATGGAAAGAGAAAAGGTAAAAGTAGGTGTAATGTGGTGAGGACTACACTGATGGAGTTTGACGAGTACAAGCCTAGCAGGTGGCAAAAGGTTTGTGGTAGGACAACATAATATGCTTGCGGCTTAGGTGTTTGTGCCATGGATCTCGCGCTCAGATCAAGGTATAGACTATGAAGAGGAATAGGGATAGGGGATAAGGGAAGATAGGGAGAGCGAGAGAAGAGTATGATAGATTGTGAGATGGAGTCTGGATAGAAGCATTCTCAAAAAGGAACAAGGTCATTGTGATATGATGCATATACATGCAATAGGAGTTCTATAAAGGAAGCATTGATTGTGTTATCATGCTTCTGTTGTACCCATTGAAAAGGTCACCCTAGTTCACACAAGTTGATCCTTACTTCACTTATTTGAAACAAAAAGTAGCTAAGCAAACAAATATGTAAATGAAAATCGTAGGAAAACACCCAAACTATTTATGTTTTTATATTTTTTCATGGAAACAAATTGAAAAATAACATTATAGAAATGAATATGACACAAGTATTGTAGGAATATTGAATATGGTCAGTATTGGTCAGTAGTAGACAAATTGTAGCCAAAAAATGGTTACAAAGCACCATGTCATCATACATAGGAATGAGCACAACTCGCCAAGTAATTCACGCAATATCTGAACCATATACATAGGTGATAGGTTTAAGGTCAACATAGAACAAGTCAAAGTTGACATAAATTTAAAGCACACATAGGTTCAACATGGTGGAGGACACTGTGGTAGAGCGAGATTTAGAAGAGTGTGGCGAGATGACGTGCGTTACAAGTCATGATTGTTGTGTATGGAGTAAAGTAGTGGGAAATTGGGATGGGGTGGCCAAGTTTATAGGCATTAGGGCATGCATTTCGGCTTGAGTTGGTTAAAGGATGGAGTTGGTCTATTTTGGCAAACAAAATAACTTTTGCCAAAAAAGGTTAATTCCTTAAACAGTTAGAAATGTTAAATGTTTCTATTATTTCCATTAGCATTTCCTTTTTTACAAAATGCAATAAAACCGCATAAATGAGCTCCGGTAAATAATATCGTCCATTTCCACTTTCATCCCCAAAATAAGTAATTATTACATGACATTTCTATTTCTTTACAAACCAATTAGCCAAGAACAACATTCTAGTAGGTCAAATGGGCAATCCCTATATCCATGAATACTATAGAAGGAAACATATACAAAGTGATGAGGAACAAAGATCAGTGTTATGTTTTTTTTTTTTGTTTAGGGAGTATGAGACTATTTTGAGGTTTGTCGAAACTTGTCTTTCATGTTGGAGAGATGTGGGATATAATTGTATCCATTAGCTTGTACAGATTTGAAAATGCACTAGACAATCAACAATGTGGTAGGTGTAGGTTCCCCATTATATGGAGAAGTTGGTCACTCTACGTGACCAGTAAAATTCTCTTTCTACATGGAAAAATATATATAACGGAAAACATAGTAATCATACGAGAAAAATGGGCAACAACACAAATTAAATCTATGAGGTTGGAACCACTAGTACATAGACGAATTTTACTAATGGTAGAAATTAATCTTTAGTGGCAGTACATACTTTCATCCGTCAATGTCAAAGGTCCATAAAAATGATGCGTTTCCACTAGCAGTTATGCTAATAGGGCATTTGTACTAGTGGTTGCGTTCTACTAGCCACTTGTGTAATAAAGCATTTTCTACTCAAGACATCTATGTTTTGTCCATGCTATGATTGTGAGAATGAAAAGCAATACTCAAGTTGATCGCAAGTCCATGCCCACCTGATCATCCGATGATTCATGGGTGATCTGGAAAAAACATAGAGGAGAAGGTGTTGTTCGGGACTTGCATGTTGGTTGCATGGATCATGGATTCTCTAGTAGTCATATCGATTAGGATGACGAGGAAGGATTCTATGAAAATTTTGCAAGTCAAGACGGCAAGGAAAGATCATTTGGAAATCAAAATCTTAGTGATGGTGACCTAGCTAATATTGGTTCCAACTGTCTATGTCCATATGGCCAAGAAATCTGGAGAAGATGGTGCATGATGCCTTAGGGTTTAATTTGATGAGTACAATAATCTTAGTTCAGGGAGTTGGATAGGTTGGTGCTAGATGTGAGGATCCACTCTATTTGAGCTGCAAGGAGAAGTATTCTTCACTTCTCTCAAGCTACTCCAGTTTAAGGAAACACATCATTAGACAGACCGGAGCTTCCATAAATTGCTACACTTTCTGAGATACATGCCTATAAAGAGGAATGTGATACCAAAGACCACATATTTGACCAAGCAAATTGTTTGCCCTACGGGATTGATGGTTGAGAAAATCCATGCTTGTTGGAATGAATGTGCCTTGTTTTGTGATGATACAAACAAAAAATGATGGGGTGGTGATAAGAGAGGAGGGATGAAGCTCCCCGGTAGGTGGCATGGTATTTTGCTAGAGCTCCCTAGGGGTGATGAAAAGAGAAGACAATTGCAAAATATGCACAACTATTTAATTGGCACAAGGAAGCACACAAGATTGATAATTATCTATAGCATTCATTTGATGTTGTTCAGAGGCGTGCCATTGATTTCAAGCATGCATTTTTTATGAGTCAAGGAATATTTATTTTGCAATTACATGGATGGAATGGAACCAATCGGTCACATGAGTAGCTCACATAGCGTCTGCCTTGTGTTGCTATCTATCTACAACCTTCCATCATATTGGTGTAAGAAGATAAAATACATGATGATGTGAGTTTTGATCCCAGTTCTGCATTAGCTAGGTAATGACATCGACATGTATGAGGATGTGCCTATGGATGATCTGAAGATACTCTGATTATACGGTGTTAAGATAAATGATGGGTTCTAGTGAGAGTCGTTCATTCTACGTGCCATTGTGGTAAGCACCATCACTTATGTTTTGGGACATTTTTTGCTTGCCTGGCAGTTTAATGGAGACAAAGACTACTTCTAGTGCTTAGATGACACCAAGAATCTTTGGTTGAATAACTCAAAGAAGAGGCTATACGTAAGGCATCATTGTTTCCTTCCCCAATCTCATATGTACCAGCACGTGAAATATCAGTTTGATGGCATGAGGGTGATAGACTCTACTCCAATGCATTTCACTAGGTGATATGTGTCTATGACCAGGTAAATATGATGTCGATGTTAATTAGACTTGAGAAGAAAACTACTACCCTTGGAAAGCGATCACGCAATAAAGAAGGTGGTTATTGTCTGATGCTACTTTTGATGTGTGGTATAGTGTGAAAGCACGATAAAGAAGGTGCTGATTGATCATGTGTGGTATAGTGTGAAAGCACAATAAAGAAGGTGCTGATAAGAATAGGTGAAAGAAAAAGGGAATTCAATGGAAAGTACCTTACTAGATATACTTAGCAGTTCTCCATAGCATTGATGTTATGCACGTAAAAAAAATGTTAATGTGACTTTACTCGGGACACTCATGAAAACAAGGGAAAACCAAGGACCATGCAAAAAGAATGAGCCAACGGCCGACCCGGAAGATATATGAACATATGGTTTGAGCTGCATCTTGAGAGCACCACACTAGTACAGAAACAATTTTTATAGACGAAACCCTTTTCTAGTAGAGGTGGTCCACTTAGGAAACCGTCTCTAACCCACTACACCAGATTGGCACATCACTGCCGGCATCATCACTGCCGGATTTGTGAGAACCGGCAGTGATGTATCTCCACTACCGATTATGAGCTTAAAAATGAAAAAAATGATTGGGGTTGGGCTAAAATCGGCAGTGAAGGACCACATCACTGTCGGTTTATGGCTTGAACCGGCAGTGTTTTGGCGGCCACTCATCACTGTCAGTTTAAGCCAAGAGCCGACAGTGATTGGGCTCTATCACTGTCGGTTCTAGCCAAGAGCCGACGGTGATAAGCCTACAACACAAAAAGGCTGCAGCCATCCTCTCCTTCCTCATCTCTTCCACCTCGAGAACAGAGGCACGCGTTTGGACCCTTCCCTCCATTGTTGCGGCTGCTCTTCACCATGAAGCTAATGCTTGGATTTTGAAGAATGGCTTAATATTTTTGCTTTAATGTTAGTAAAAAACATCCACTCATTTGATTTTGTTGCTTAATTAGCTTCGTTTTGATGGCTACATTGCTTGATTCTCATTCTAGTTATTTCTCCATTCTAGAGAGAACTTTTCCAATTGGACATTTATGCAAGGCTCAAATTGTGGTGAATCCATCATCCAAACGGTTGGTGTCTATGAACACATTTAAATTCCTAGCAAATTATTCTATGGTGGTCAAGATCATCATTGTTAGTATGTGATGCTATAATTAGTTCTTAGAAGTAGAGTAGAATAGATGTTCTTCATTATTGCTCAATAATTATTTTTTACTACGATTTTCAATTTACAAGGCCGGGGCTACCAATTTCAATTTTTCAATAATAGTGTACAATAATGTTTTCCAAAAATGGTACTTTCGAGCTACAATTGTTGTTCATGAAGCTCGATTTCTTATTAATTCTTTGTAATTACTGTCTCAGTATTTTTTTGTGCAGAGATAGATCTAGAGTGGATGCATCTGTCCCAAATGGACAAGCGGTACATGCATGGTGTCAGCCAGTTTATCACCGATGCCAAAGCTCATGCTGGGAATGGGAACCCTGTCTTCTGTCCATGCAAAGATTGCAAGAATCATAGGAACTTTCGTCAAATTGAGTCTATACGATCGCACTTGATTACTAGGGGGTTCATGCCAAACTATACGATATGGACTATGCATGGTGAGGTTGGTATGAATGTTCTGTAGGAAAACGATGATGATGTGGACATATCTGACGTAGCCATCCACGATGCTGACAAGGAACCCGATGTCAATACGGAACATATGGCCACAGTTAATAATGTGTTTAGGAACACGCTAGCTGATGACACCGAGGATAACGATGGCATTTCTCAGCTGCTACGTAATGTAGAGACCGGATGTCTTAGTGAAAGACAGCTGAGAAAGCTAGAGAAAATAAGACAAGATGGCAAAAACACCATTATATAGGAATTGTCCAATGAGCAAACTGGAAGCCGACATCATGCTGTTAGAGTTCAAATCGATAAACGGATTGAGCGATAAAGCTTCGATCAGTTGTTAGGTATAATAAGGAAAATGCTCCTAGAAAAAAACGAGTTGCTAGAAAAGACATACTTGACCAAGCAAATGATCTGCCCCATCGGCCTCGAGGTTGAAAAAATTCACGCGTGTTCCAATGATTGCATATTGTACCGTGGAGAAAAATACAAAGACTTGGACAAGTGCCCCAAGTGTAAAGCTCCACGGTACAAGGAAGGGCCATCAGATGAGGATACCAAGACCAGAGGAGGTCCCGTAAAGGTCGTTTGGTATTTCCCTATAGCTCCCCGGGTGCATAGGCTGTTTGCATGTGCAAAGTCAGCCAAGTTGTTGCGCTGGCATGGCGAAGAGCGTAAGAAAGATACAATGATGAGGCACCCCACCGTTGGGTATGACTGGAGGACTATCAATACTATGTTCTATAAGGACATCAGTGGAGAGGTAAGGCACCTTTGGTTTGCTTTGAGCATAGATGGGATGAATCCTTTTGATCAAGTTAGAAGCAATCATAGCACCTGGCCAGTGACGCTCTGTATATACAACCTTCCACCTTAGGTCTATATGAAGCGGTCGTACATCCAGATGCCACTACTGATCCAAGGGCCAAGACAACCTGGGAATGACATCGATGTGTTTCTAGAACCAGTGATCGAATGAACTAGTGGAGATGTCAGAAAAGGGTGTGCCGGATGTTTGGGACGAGTACAAAAAGGAACATATCATGATCAAGGGAGTACTTATCACTATAATCATCGACCTGCCAGGTCGAGGTTCATTGTCCGGAGAGAAGACAAAAGGATATACTAGATGTGTTGAGTGCTTGGACGACACTGATGCGGTAAATCTGCCAAATAACTCAAAGATGGTTTATATGGGACACCGTAGGTTCCTACCTAAGAATCACCCTTACCGTAGGAACAGAAAAGATTTCAACGGTACTATTGAGAAACGCTTAGCTCCAAAATATCGAGACGGGCCTACGATACTTCGAGAACTCAACAAACTAGAGGTTGTCCTTAGGAAGGGGGACAATGTAGTAGCAGCGCCTGATGGGAGCATTTGGAAGAAAAAATCAGTTTTCTGGAAACTACCTTACTGGCCATTTCTGAGTGTACGCCACTATCTTGATCCCATGCACATCACTAAAAATGTGTGCGCTAACACTCTTAACACCTTAATGGACACCAGGAGGACATCGAAGGATTCACTAGCCACACTTGGGAATCAGGAAGGAGCTGCATCTCGTGGAGCTAGAGAATGGCTAGTTCGAACTTTTGGTTGTGTCATGGACATTGAAGAAGGAAGAAAAGTGTGCGCTTATTTTTTTATTCAATGAACTCAAAGTCTCGACGGACTACTGTGTGAACCCGAAGAGGCTAGTGAACATGAGAGAACTCAAGTTCAACTATGGCCCTATGAAGGCCAATGACTGTCATGTCATTATGACTCAGCTGCTTCCTGTTGCCCTACATGGTATCCTCCCCCAAAGGTCCATGCCCCAATCATAAAGCTTTGCTCGTTCTTCAATGCGATCTCAAAAAAGGTCATTGATGTGTCCACGCTAGAGCAGCAGCAGCGGGACATAGCCGAAACTCTTGTTAGGCTTGAGATGCATTTTTCGCCGACTTACTTTGATATCTCATTGCATCTGCTCATTCATCTTGTTGACCAAATTAGAGCCCTTGGACCAATGTACCTGCATCAGATGTTCCCTTTTGAAAGATTGATGAAAGTTTTTAGGAGGTATGTTAGGAACAGATTTAGGCCAGAAGGGGGCATGGTTGAAGGATGGTCAACAGAGGAGGCCATTGAGTTCTGCACATATTATCTGGGCATCAAAAGGGTCGGAGTTCTAGAATCTCGTCACGAGGGAAGACTACGTGGCAAATGAACGATTGGGGAGAAATCTATTACAGTAGACAACCCTATTTCTTTCAGACAGGCATAGTTTGTTGTTCTCCAGCAAGCCGAAGGTGTGATGCCATACATTGATGAGCATAGGCAGTCGCTGCAAACTCTATATTCGAGCAGGTCACAGGCTTGGCTGGATAAAAACATAAGGAGGAATTTGTCAACTAGTTGTGACGTCGCTTGCTTGGAATAAAGTTGGGTAATCAACTGAATGCCTTAGCCAAGGGACCTTTGAGTACATATCTTAAGTACCAAGGGTATAAGATCAATGGATTCACATTTTACACAAAAAAGCAAGATGGAAAGAGCACATACCAAAATTGTGGTGTTCGTTTTGATGCTCACGACGAAAACAGCAACGTGCAGGCGACATACTATGGTTTCATAGAGGGGATATGGGAGCTAGCCTACGGTCTATTGAAGGCAGCTCTTTTTCGCTGCCAGTGGGTCCGGCTCGAGGAAATCAACACTGATAGTGAAGGGTTCACTACCGTTGATCTCACTAAGACCGCATATAGAGACGACCCCTTCGTCCTTGCAAGAGATGTTATGCAAGTCATCTATGCAAGGGACAACAAGACAAAAGGAAGTCTAAAAGTAGTCCTAGAAGGGAAAAGGAAGATTGTCGGTATCGATGGAGTGATAGAAGAAGAAGACTACAGGGGCTATCAGGAAATGCCTCCATTTAGGACGAACGTACCCCTACATATCCTTCAAGAGGGTGACGAACCTGCTTATGTACGACTTGATCACAATGAGGCCCTCATTGTTGACGCACGTAAAGATAGTTAGATTATTGTTAACTATGTAATCATTATGCACATAACTGTGAAGGATGTTTGATCCTGATGAAACTCTCATCTCCTCTCTCCTCCTCGTTAATACTCTACGAACTCAACAAATATGCCGACGTATCATAGCAAATAATGAGAATGAAAGTTATTTAAAACTACCATTGAGACTGACCTTATTACTATTCAAACACTCGATTAGACACTGGACATAACATTTCTAAACTTTACTCTTAGAATTTAAACACCAGCTAAATATAAATATAAATATATATGTCTAGACTTCTGATAGAAGGACATTGGGGCGGCCATTCTCTTCCGAGCTTCTACTAGTAGTGAGGGATCCACAGCTCCTCGGCGCCACTGGTCCCCAACCAGTTTGTAGTCCCTGCTCGCAATACTCGAAGGAGCCCAGCCCACAGTCGGCATTGAGCAAAGGTGTAGTAGCTCCATTCCTCCTCCAATCTTCATTGACCATTGATGTATGTGCTCCTGGAGATGTGAATGGGAATGCCTGTGGCTTGTGTGTTGACTGTTGAGTGATCCATTTACTTGATGTGTGTACTGTTCCAGTCTCCAGATCAGGCCAAGATGAAGAGGAATGCTAAGAAGGCCATGGAGAAAGAAGGTGCACAGAGAAAATTCATTTAATAAATTATAAAATAGAACAAAAAAATTTGGGCCACCTGAGACTCGAACATAGGTCTCGGGGGCTAAGTTGAGGGGTCTTAACCGTTGCGCCAGTAGGAGGAGTTCAAAAGAAATCTAAAAGTTATCCTACTTAACACCTAACTGCTACACCACATCACTGTCGGTTTGGAGAATGGCCCGGTAGTGATGTACCCCATCACTGTCGGTTTATAATCAAAACCGGCAGTGATGAGCTATTTTCGAAGTAAATTAATAATTTATTAAATAGAACAAAAAAATTTGCCACCTAGGACTCGAACATGGGTCTCAGGGGCTAAGTTGAGGGGTCTTAACCGTTGCGCCAGTAGGAGGAGTTCGAAACAAAATGAAAAGTTATCCTACTTAACACCTAACTGCTACACCACATCACTGCTGGTTTGGGGAATGAACCGACAGTGATGTACCCCATTACTATCGGTTTATAAGCAAAACCAGCAGTGATGTACCCCATTCACTGGCAGTTTTTAAACTAAAACCGATAGTGATGTGTAGATGATCCGCACATGCCAACAGTGCTCCCACTGACCACAACAGTTGGAACATTGCTCCCACCTACCCCGACAACTTTAGTTTAGAAATAAAAATGTACCACGACTGCTAGCCCCTATAAAATGGCCCTCGACCAGGAGCTAGCCTCTCCATGCATGTTTGTTTCAAGCAGACCTTATCAGCCATGATATAATGTTTTCCTCTCATAACAAACCATAGATATCGTTATGCGTCGTAGTTCACAAAAATGGTGCACACAAGAGGAACTAGAAGAATGCTACTGAAGATAGAGCAACGCCGAAGATTGGAGATGCCACGAGGTTCATAGAGCCATCCACTGTTGTGCACATCTGGAAAAAGGCCATGTACAGATAAGGCGGATTCATTGATGCCACCTTGTCATCTCCAACCGGTATAGCTCATAGACCACCTCGGTGCTGTTGTTTGCCCCTAGTCGATGCTAGAAGAATGCTACTGAGGTGGTTACATTATAATGTGTTGATACACACTGATTGTAACATTGACCTGTATGCAAATATGTCTTTGTTATCGTATATGAAATTTTAGTGTAAGGTCTTTGTTATTGTATATGTAATTTATTTCTAATACTTTTTGTTATTTTTTGATGTATTTCTTTACTATCTAAATAAATATATCATTGTTGTTAAAACTTTTCCACTGTACTATCTAAATAAATATATTCTTTACATATATGCACCTTCACTGTCTGTTCTACTTACAAGCCGGCGGTGATATTAACTTTCATTGTCGGTTCTACTTAAAAACCGGCAGTGATGTCCATGACCCCCTTTATAAAACAAACCGCCGGCCACATACATCGATCCCACCCACCCATGAAATCTCACAGTCTCATTTCTCATGTTTCACTCTTACTTCTCAAGAAATCCACTCTCTCTACGGGACTTGGTCATGACTCCTGCACTTTTCAATGGTACTGATATGTTGTCTTCTCCAATATTCTATCTATATTCATTTGATCTATATTTATATTCATGTTTCTTTGCATTCTATATTTATATATATTCTTATTCCTTGCATTTGATCTATATTTAATTATGTTGCCATATTTTACTTGAAAGAATTTTTTGTGCATATATTTTATGTTCAAATTTTTTTTGCATTTCATCGATCAGGTGGTATGAACAACGGACCTCCCCCACCACAAGAACTAGGTTTCCACCCTGGCGATGAGCCATTCGCTCCTAAGGTGGCCATTCCATGATTCCCTGTTCCAGCTATTATATGAAATATTTTCCAACATCTTTTGTTTTTTATGCAAACAAATAAGTGTAATTAGTTTAATATCATTGTTGCATACATATATGTCGCAGACTATATCCCCAATAGATTGGCTGTGAACAGCACTTAGCTGGTTTTTTATCTTGGACGTCGTCGAGAACACAGCATCTAATGCAAGTGGTTAGCTATGGACGTGTGAACTTAGTTTTTCCATCCCTTTGAGGGGTGCAAATCATCGGAACCATATCCACGAGATGAGAAGACAGAGCCCAGACATGATAAGCGCCTAATTTAGTGTCGTGCACATCTGTTTAGAGGCACTTCGACATGTTTGCTATGATGTGCCTGATTTCTTGCACTTTAAGGCACTTGCTTTGAATGCTGGTGATATCCCCGTCCTGCAAGCAAGCGAATGGTTTGCGAGCTACAACCGTGCGGATATGGTAAAATGGTCACTTATACCTGAGTCATGGTTATTTGTTGTTTATTATTGTAATAACATTATCTATTTTTTTTTCTTTTTCTCCGCATGCAGATTGCACTCTAGGACCTTACCTATGCTGCATGTGGCTTGTCGGCCATTCTAGACTAAGCTACGGAGCAACTTGGGTACGATTGGGACTTCTACAATGGTAACCTCGGCTAGCTCACTGTAGAAGGACGCCAGTACTGCATAAGGATTACTAACAGGGGCAGTAGTCGTTTAGTAGGTTACATCTATGGCCGACCATTCTTTTGCTATTGTAAGGCACGAGAGAGTGCACTCATACGGGCATTAGACTTCATCGATACAAGCGGATACATAATCCGTGACATCAATTACTATATATGGCTACAGAGGCATGTTAGTGTGCGTGGCCCGATCGAACCTAGCAATGATTCTGATAGTAATTAATGTTTATTAGGTTGTTTTCAAGGTCGTAGTTTAATTGGGTTCAAATTTTAATTTGTACGACTTTATGTGTTTAATTATTGTCATGCATGTAATTCGTGTATCATTTGTTGGGCAACTAGAAATATACATTTCTGTGTCGTATTTGTCTCAAACTTTATCTTAGGCTTCCACGTGCCACGTGTGAAGGAAACACCTAGTTTGGGATTTTCCGGAGATGGTTTGATACCTTTTGAGGTTTAATTAAATTTTCATGAGACGACACCATAAAATTATAGGTTGAACTAAGTCTACCCACGAAAAGATCTGGAATGGTGCTAAACTTTTACACAGACTCTAATGTGCCCTAGGGATAAGAATTTTGTGGAGGTGGATGACAAAATCTATTGGGTCCAAGATAAAATTCACCCTCTTTTGTCTCATTTGGCACAGAGAAAAATATAATAAATAAAAAAACTAATCAGAAAAACCTCAGATCCTGTGTAGGGTCTTAATTTGGGTGTACATGCTTGCCAAAAAAAGCCATTTCGACATAGGCGGAGTATACATGCTTCACAGAGGTACATGTGCCTTTTCATCGAATCATGACTATACACATAGGTTATCAAGGTTTATTTGGTTCATACGCATTCCGGTATTGTATTGGTCTTAAACCTTTTCTTAGTCTTGCACGTGCCATGTGTGAAGAAAACACCAAGTTTGGGATTTTTCGGAGATGGTTTGCTACTTTCTGAGGTTTAATTAAATTTCCGTACGACGAGACCGTTTAATTATAGGTTGAACTGAGTCTACCCATGAAAAAATATGGAATGGTGTTAAACTTTTACACACGCTCTAATGTGCCCAAGGTATAAGAATTTTGTGGAGATAGATGACAAAATCTATTAGGTCCAAGATGAAATTCACCCTCTTTTGTCTCATTCAGCACACAAAAAAATATAATAAATAAAAAAACTAATCAAAAACCTAAGATCCTATGTGGGGTCTTAATTTGGGTGTACAAGCTTGCCAAAAAAATTTTAAGCCATTTCGACATAGGAATACATATGCTTCTATTTATTCAGTATATAAAAGAATTTTTTTAATATATAAAAATAGCACTGTCGGTTTCAAAAAACTAACATTGATGAGAATAAACCAACAGTGATACTGGTTATTACTGTCGGTTTATTTTAAAAACCGGCAGTGATATTTAAAAAATTAAAAAAAAATATGCCAGCCCTCAGGTTCGAGCTCGGGTCTCGGGCTGCAGAATTCAAAGACTTAACCGCTGCGCTAGTATAGGATGTGTGCTTAGGGTTATTTACTTTTTTGTTTTGACCTTGAGGTCACTTAATAAATTATAAAATAGAACAAAAAAATTTGGGCCGCTTGGGACTCGAACACGGGTGTCGGGGGCTAAGTTGAGGGGTGTTAACCGCTGCGCCGGTAGGAGGAGTTCGAAACAAAATGAAAAGTTATCTTACTTAACACCTAACTGCTACACCACATCGATTCCAGTTTGGGGAATGACCCGACAGTGCTGTACCCCATCACTGTCGGTTTACAATCAAAACCGGCAGTGATGAGCTATTTCCCTAAGTAAATTAATAATTTATAAAAAACAAAAAATATGGGCCGCCTAGGACTCGAACACGGGTCTCGGGGGCTTGGTTGAAGGGTCTTAATCATTGAGACAGTCGGAGGAGTTCGAAACAAAACCAAAAGTTATAATACTTAAGACCTAACTGCTAAATCACATCACTGCTAGTTTGGAGAATGACTCGGCAGTGATGTACACCCATCACTATCAGTTTGGGGAGTTACCCGACAGTGATGTACCCCCATCACTGTCGGTTTCGACTTACAACCGTTAGTGATGAGATACTAGTATAAAAGAGGCATGAGTTGAAATTATCCAAATTCATTTCAACCCCGCGCCAACCCCTCTCCCCGCGCCGCCAGAGCACCGCCCCACGTCGTCCAACGCCCCACGCCGGAGCACCGCCCCACGCTGTCCACCGTTCCAAGCCAGAGCACCGCGCCGTCCGTGCCCTCGTTCGTCATCCACGGCGTCGGTCGTGCCCCTCCTCCATCCCAGTGAGTGCATTCAGGAGCACTCCCACCACCGAGGCCTTCAGGAGCGCGTGGACAACTGCTTTCCCTCCCCCATGGTGAGTGCGTGGCTCATTGCCTGCTGTGTGTTTGATGAAATGCCCCACGGTGTTAGCGCCTCATAGTAGCGCTTCTCCCTCCTAGTTCCTATCTTCCACCACCTATGGCTAGTAACATTGCTGATTTTTTTGTATCACCCACATCACATGTATAATCATGGTCATCTCAACTCGATCTTCCGTGAGTATTAGTGGTCTCCTTAGACCACGTAGGCTCGGATGCCAGGTAAAGGAAAAAAGCAAGGACCTCAGTGGCTTCGTGGATTGCTAGATAGAGCACGGGATGAGTAAAGTGACCGAGTCACAAGATGACATAACATGGAGTGGTTGGGACAAGAAGAAAGTGACAAATATACACTGTGTTAGGAAAAATTAGTTCTAATACATCCACTCCTATGTGTATTATAGTTTTTTAAGACAGTTGATAGTGTAAGCCCACATTGATGATGCTGTTAGGGTATGTTTGTTTGTTCAGGCAAGAATCCCAGGCATCCGATTTTTAAATGTCTGGAACGAAAAATAAAGAACTGCCTTGTGACTTTGGAGACCATTTGCTGGTTTTTTATGAGCTTTCTAGCATCCTTATTAAGATAGTCTTTTCTAGCAGATTTTAGATGATTACTGATGATGATGTATTGTGTGATCTTGATACAAACACTATAGCTACATATTTGATGTTCAAGTACAAATTTGTGTGCTCTCGCCTCTCTGCTAGTTAGGAGAAGAAATGATACATTTCAATGGCACACACATGCACCAGCATCCCAAAAATGCATCTAGTTGATTTTTTAATTTCCTGGAAGATGTGGTTTTCTATTATTTGTTCATCAACCCTTTTATAGCAAAAGCCCCATTGACATACCTACAAATATTGTTCATTAGAGCAGTGATATCCATAGCCTCATGTTTCATGTAGATTTCGATATAACCGTGTGTGGATTACCAATGCATCAATGAGAGGTTTTTTAGATACTAATCGCAATGTAAAACATGACATAGATAGGTGACACCTAAATAAGTGGATTTTATTAAGATATGACTATATAAGTCAATTTCAGCTTCCTCCAAAATTCATAAACCAATCGGTATAATATGACTATTGGGAGCAATGAAGAATTTGGTTATTCATCTTGCACATGAGCAATACTGACAATGTATTGCCGAACAATGTTCTTACTCTTAAGCTTCCCTAGTTCAGTGAGTTACTATTACCACTTACCACATGCCTAATTTACTTAAATGTATAGGCAACCATGGCATGGTATGTAGTGCATGTTGGTCACATGCCTAGGATTTATCGAACCTGGGAAGATTGCTATGCTCAAGTCAATTGCTACCCTGGTAATTTACACAAAAAGTATAACACAGAAGCTGAAGCTTTGAGGGCCTACTATAGTCATCCGGCCTACCTTGCAAACTAGGGACAACTAGCCTACTATGGTCCAATGAATGCAAAACCATGGCCATCCACTGGCACTAGAGATTGAAGAGAAGCCACCCGCCGGAGATGTGAAGATTAGGAGAATTGCTTCTTGGTCTTGGAAAGATATCATGCTTTTATTTATGGCTATGGTCATTGCTTTTCTGATTTGGAAATTGATGTAGGCTTAGTTTCATAGAACAGTAGGTGGACTTTGTTGTATGTGGTCAATCAAACAATGAATTTGTTCTAGGTGAACATATGCTATTATTTGACTTTGTTATATGTGGACTTATTATTAGACTTTGCATTAAACATATTATATATATAAGTATATATATATATGAACATATGCTATTAGTAGTTGTCCACATCCAAAACTAACCATGATTGTGTCATAGCCATGACTCATCGTCGCCTGTTACCCCATCGCCAAAGAACAGATCGGCAACAAGAAGCGGTTGATATCACTAGGACGGGAGAGCCGCATGATCTGACAAACGGTGATGGTGTCAATCAAGAAGGTGAGAACGAGCAGCCATGGACCCTATCCGGTCTGCTTGATTTGGGTCAAAATGACCAAGATGGCCAGGTAACTTTGGTATCATGTGACTATGTAGCCACACACGCTAATCAATTGAGAGGGTCATATCTTACTTGGTGTCTCTAGCAGGAGCATTCGCCGGTTGAGGAGCCAGAGGGTTCGGGTAGTAGGAAGGCTAGATCCAAGCGAGGCATGTCAAAGATTTCTATTGGTAGGAATGCACACTGGCACATTACTAAGTTCGATGAATTTGGGGATCCACTCTCACCGCCTATAGCTTTGACCAAATACAAGACTATCCTTGGGTTACTTGTTAGGGACTTCATCCCGATTAGGTATAGGAAGTGGATTGGGAAAGATGATGACCCGTGGAGGGTTCCCAAAAGTGAGAAGGATTACATATGAGATGTCAAGATCCTAGAGTATTTCACTTTCCCAAGGAAGTGTGACAGGGAGTTAGTCAAGAAAAAAGCAAAAGAAATCATGAGGACATGCTTCAAGAATTTCAAGGGGACATTGTACAAGAATTTTGTCCTCCAAAATAAAGAGCTAGATTTCAATGGTGGACAGTTTAGCAAGCAGAAGGACTTAGGAATACAGGTTATCCATGGAGTACTTAGAACTGAGCAGGAAGAATAAGAAGAACTCACAGAAAGCGATGAATCCTCATCATCTCGGCTCTCGTGGCTACGCCAAAAAGATGCTAGAATTTGAAGCAGAACTTCAAAAGATGGATCGCCTTGCTGAGGAAGGCGTTCAGGTTGAGACCGCCGATTGGGAGCCCAGATTGGTAATATACTGTATGGGGAGGAATGTACGGTACGCCGAGGACGGGAGCTTTAGCTCCACAAATGAACCCATGAGCGAACTCATCCAGACGATCTCCCAGGTAACTAAGGAGGTGAGGCAAGGGACTCGCACTTCTAATAGGGAGAAAGACCTGCTCACCCAAGCACTCGGAATCAAGGAACACCCTGGTCACACTAGAGGAACCGATGTTGTTCCTTGGAAACTAGCATTCCCTCAAGAATCTAACACTTACCGAAGCCGCTCGAGGGGTAGAGCGGAACAGGAGGCAGAGTATTTGAGGCGACTAAAAGAGATGGAAGACATAATGGAAGCACGGATTGAGGCGACTGTTGAAGCGTGAGTCGAGCAAATTTTGTTGTCCAAGGGCTCAGGAGTACCACAAAACCCTACTCCTACTGCCTTTAGCCCACAGTTTAGGGGTCGCAACAGCTGCGAATCGACCCCGCTAGATGAAGAAGAGATGAATGTGCCTCATCCGGTGGATGGCATCACTGAACCTGTCAATGTCAAGTTGTACATCTGCCAAGAATGGACAAAGGACAAGGTGGCGCTTGGCTAGGCCTGGCCTACAGGAGATGGGACAATTAATGGCCGTCCAATTCCATAGGGGTACGCTTGCATCACCATTGACAAAATACTTGATAAGAAGTATAACAAGATACCCATTGAGTACCCCATAGCGGAAGACAGGCCAAAACTTGGTCAAAACAAGGGCTCTCAAGTGGCCTGGCGCAAGCGCTTCATTAAGCTTGACCATCAATTGTCCTCTGATGATGAGGACGACTACGAGTCTTCGCCCATCCACGATGATCACTCACCATCTCCCAATAGAGATCACTCCCCTCCTTATCCGGAGCCATCACCCCCGAGAAGACAGAGGTCTCCTTCTATTCCTCCTCGTTCGACTCCATCTTCATCAGCCCCGAGAAAAGAGACTCCTCCTCCTCCTCCATCTTCATCAGCACCGAGAAAACAGAATTCTCGTTGTCATCCTCCTCCTCCTCCTCCACCTCAGCCCAAAACAAGATCAAGGACATCCTCGCAGTCGCAGAAAAGGTCCTTGGATTCGGTCGCTAATGCTCCCAAAGTGGACCAATAAAAAAGAAAAAAGATCATTCAGTGGCAGCGTTACCACCTTGATTAAAGAAAAATTTACAACACACATCTCGAAGGAAGATTGTGTTAGTTTCTTCAATCTCAGTGCCTCACTGCCTTCGTATTTGTTGAATTCTGATTTCGAAAGGTAAACACAGAATAAATACGCTACAACAAGAGACGAATAAATACACAATAAAGATTTAAGGAACATACAGAAGTACATCAAAGACAACCTAGGATTAACCATGGAAGGGGCCGCAAACATCTATTATGATGTACAAGGGACGGGAACACTGGTAATGAAGTATGAAAGGGGCAATCTTCCCGATGATGAGTATAAAAATCTGACAACATATATGCGCCAGTTACATGAATATTACATGGCTCAAGCAACAGAGATGGATGACTTTGGTTTTGAGGTTATTATCCATTCGCCACATGTTTTCCATTATCCCGAAGAAGAGAAGTTCGATGTCGAGTGGGAGTGCTTATTCCAACTATACCAAAAATGCTCTCTCGATGTTCAAATGTTGACGCTGTGGACTATGTAAGTACCCTACACGCACGATATTACAATTAACTACTCTCTCGAGGCACAAATTGTTAACTTTTGAGCACTTCCCATGATTTTATGTAGGTGTATAGCAAAATTTTGCATTGAAAAAAGCAAATGGGATTACATAGGCTTCTTGGACCCCTTGCGAGTCAATGAGAGGACATGTTTAGGCCTCCATGGATGTGACGTGGAAGACCTAAAACAGAGATTGATTGATGTTTTCGATGAATTCACGATGAAGAACAAAACTCACATACTTCTAGCCTACAACTGCGAGTATGTGTTCTCGGCTTTTAATTTTATGCTTCTTTTTTTGTTAAGATTATTCGATAATTAGGATTCTGTGATTGCGACAACCATTTCGTCTTCATTTGTGTCAATCTTGCTAAAAATCTAATCGAGGCATGGGACTCGAAGAAAAAACCATTTCATCATCTAGATGCACTGGTGGCAGTGCTGAATTAGTAAGCGATCCTAATAACATATTATTTTCTAATCACACATACTGCTTTCTAATGTTTCTCCTTTTAATGTTGCTCAGTGTCTGAAGAAGACATATTGGTGGGACGCAGGTCCCATTCAAGGTTGTTGAAATGGAGGGGAAGTACCTATCACAGCCGGCGGGAAACAATGAATGTGGGTTTTATATAATGTGGGCAATGCTTCGCTACATCGGTAGGAAATCGGAAGAAGCCGATAAGTTGGTGTGTATAATCCCCATTTTATTTATTTCTATTAATAATTCAACAAAATAATTTACTGTTCCTCTTTGGATATCATCTTTTTTGAACGACAGTGCAAGAAATATAACCACGAAAGGCTATTAGACATGGAGATTGTCGCACTGCAATCGGAGCTAGCAAAATTCATCTTAGCCGAGGTATTGGAAAAAGATGGAGTATTTTCTATTGCACAATCCGTGAAGTACAAGGACCAGTATGGCCCAGAGCGGCTCGTCAGATTATTGTAAGAAGTCTGAGAAGCATTGCACAATCTGTGAAGTCCGAGAATATTTCTTTTTTATTTTGAGGGATCGAGATCTGGATAAGAACATTTGAATTATAACCGTAATATTTGTAAGGTTTAATATTGATGGACATGTCATCTACGTAGCATATATCAAGCGAAACCCGATTCCATGAAAAATATAAATTAAAATAAATTATAAAACAATAAAATGTGAATGGGACCTCACCGCCTGTTAGCAACAAACCGACAGTGTTGGCTTGCTCAACATTGTCGGCTTGAGCCATAAACCGACAGTGATGGTTACGACAACACTGTCGGTTTGAGCCATGAACCGACAGTGTAAGCTTACTCAACACTGCGGGCTTGAGCCATGAATTGACACTCTTGATGCAACCTTCACTGTCGGTTGGGACTACAAACCGACAGTGTTATTTAACTTGTCACTGCAGGGTGGACCCAGGAACCGACACTGTTGCCTGTAGATCAGTATCGGTTTTTAAGAACCGACAGTGATGTCAACCCCCCATCACTGCTGGTATGTCACTGTCGGTTCAAAATCCGGCAGTGAAAGGGGTTTTTGAACCGACAGTGATTTCCATATCTGTTGTAGTGGCCATTGCGGCAGGCACTGTAGCTATACAACCGTTCCTGGAAATCAATTTTCAGTGGCAGTTCCGTTAAGAAAACCTCCCCTATAAACATATCCATTTCTAGATGCGGTTTAGTTAAGAGAACCACCTCTAAAAATAGGATTTTGGGAACGGATGTCTTTACCAAATAGTCTTTAGAAGAATCTGATTATTAGGGACGGTTGAGTTAACAAAACCACATCTGTTATATATTTATAGAGACGTTTCTCTTAGTTAACTTGCCCTACAAATAACCCCCCTACAAATACCTTCTTCCTCCTTGCGACTGTATGCTCGGCTGGCTGTTCATGCCATTGTTCCGCTGACTTGGAGGAGAGAAATAGCACCAATAGAGCGAGGAAATTTTGCCCTTTGAACCTTTATAGAAGTTGGGATTGAGAGGTGAGTTTGTGGCATCCCTAAACTCTTTTCAAATTTTACCTATATATTTCTCTCACTATTTTTTTGTTCTCATGTAGATCTAGAGAGACGTGCATGATGTTTCATATATTTTTTATTTTTTCTAGCAATTTAGATTGATTTTTTTGCCCAACTTACTTGGCTCACATGAACTCTAGTTAATTTGTATATTTACTTTGTCATTTTTGGTTCATAACTTTTTTATATTATTTTTTATGCTCTAGATCTAGAATAATATAATATTTATACAAAAGAATTAGAAAACTCCTACAACATTTATATGCAAATAATATTTTGACGTAAATATACCTTTTCTTTTCTAAGACCACATATGGGCTTGTCACCGTAAGGATGTTGGCTAATCACGCATACAGGCTCAGGCGCCGCGTCAATGCAGATGCACACGTGCAGCGTGTGGAACCGTGAATGCCATGGTTACTTAGGCCTATTTTTTTTATAATTTGGTTTTTTTTTAGAAAAAATTAAGTTTGGTCTTTGGGAGACTTAAACTCATCTTTGAATCCTGAGAATCGACGTTAGAACTCATGACGCCAATGTAACACGCTCGGCGCCACATATGTTGACGTCGAGCTACTGGCCGACATCGATAAGGAGTGGCCTGGCCTGTTCGCGTCATCGCGTGGGCTGCTGTCCTTCGCGTGCTGGACAGTGGAGTGGAGGCCGTGATCAATTTGATTGCGCGGCTGACCGGCTGTACCACCACGAAGACCGGATTTTTAGGCAATCCGACTTCTCGTGTGCAGCGGTAGTAGCATTGTGTAGGAGACTAGAGCACTCACTCTGTCTAAAAATAATGTGTTTTCAAAGAATCAATGAATTATTACCAAATACTCCGTATATATATAAAGAATTATACCTAATATATGTAATACATAATAAGTATCCTGAATGAATTATAAATTTACTCTTATAAACTTATTTAGAGATATAAATATTGATAATATTTTTTATATATCTAGTCATTCTTTTTGTGATTGAGGATCAGTTGGGTACTAATGACATGGTTAACTAAACCAATACAATCGAGAATTAATTTGTTGATGAAATCTGTATTCTGACAAAATACTTAGTACAAACTGTCTACTCTATGAAAACCCGTTAAGAAAAGTCCTAAGAAGTTTTCAAAAAAAAAAAAAACTTTTGAAACTATGCACGTGCATAGTGTATCTATAAAATTTCAGATTCAAAATTTAGAAGTATATAGATTAGAAGACAAAAGACAAAAATAGAGGCCAGGGTTAGCTTTGCGGCGACATTGTATCTCGTCTATGGGCTATTGCCCTGTTCGCTTGGCTGATAAGTCATGAATGAAAGTATTGTTACCTAATTTGTTGTGATAGAAAAATATTATTAGTTGACTGAAAAAGTATAGCTTATAAGCCAAACGAACAGAGCGTATGGCTAGACAACCGCAGCTGGGATGTGTAGCGGGGGATGTGAGACGGAGAACACACTGTCGCTAGTGGATCATAAGATGGGGGCCAAATACCGAGGCCAAGAAATCATGCACTCATATATGGACTCTTAGAGTAATACTATTATGCAATCTTAGATCTATTTTTTCCATCTTTAACTAGGTATTACCACGGCGGTCCATTTTTCATTAGAACAACATTTTTAACATAAATAAACTCTTTTGTTTTTTTAAATTTTTTCTGTCTTATGCTTCCAGATGTTTTGGCATAAGACTGTCTCCAACGGATCCAACCCAAAAACAAGACGTATTCCCCGGTTTAGGTTGTGCACAGTGAAAAGGCCTGTGACCTATAAACTCCCTTCTCCAACCGTCGAGCGCAACAGAGCGTCCTCTTCCCTTCCTCCTCTCGCAGGCCCGCCGAGCAGATCCCGCCTCCCTCCCAGCCGAGCAGATCCCGCCTCCCTCCCTACCGAGCCGCCGAGCGCCGAGGTCGCTGGCAACTCCGTCCGCAGGCCCACCTGGCCAAGGGCCCCCGTCCGCGGTGCCGCCTGGCCGAGCGCCCCAGTCCGCGAGCCCGCCGACGCCGCGGTCCCGCCTCGCCGTCGTCGTTCGCAGGCTGCCACCGTGCGGGCGAGCTCCGGTCCCAGCCTCACCGCGTCTGCGCCGGCGGCGCTCTTCTCCGCGGGCGGCGAGCGGCCCTTGCCGGCGGCACTGCTCCACCGCAGGCGGACCTCACCGGCGGGATCCTCCCTCCCCTACCCGACGCCGCCTGTCCCTGCTCCCACCGACCTCCATCGGCGACCACAGCCCCTCCCCTGCCCGATGCTGCCTACCCCTGCTCCCTCCGATGGCGGCCGGGTGGATCCGGACTCCACGACGGCAGCCGCGCCTCCACCGACCTCCATCGGCCCTGTCCCTGTGTCGGGCCCCGGCGGTCGCTCCTCCCTCTCTCTCTGTGTTTTGCGTCGTCGAGAACGACGACGTTTTTTTGCCTTCCGACACCGCTGCTACGCAAAATGGCTGGCTTGAATGCGACCTCCGTTGGATCGTGAGTTTGGGACGTAAAAATACTATGCACGATACATTTTGAATTTAGATCGCCTTTTGCGTGCGCCGTTGGAGATAGTCTAACAGGCTATTTGCTTGGGCTACTACTGCTGCACACGCGAAGTGGGGTTGCCTAAAAATTTGGTTTTCGAGATGGTACTGGTACAGCCGGTCAGCCACGCAATCCTCTCAACTCGGCCCCTGTGTGATCACGGGGCGCCTGCCATGCATATCTGTCTCTTCCCGTTCCTGTAGGCACTAGGCAGCTGCGAGCTCCCTCCTGAAACTAGTGCACGCCACGCACCATCTGTGAACTGATGAACTCTGTCCTGAGTAAGGGCGTGTTTAGTTTCCAAATTTTTTTTTTTGTCTCCTACAGTAAAAGAGCATGTTTGGACACATGTATAGAGTACTAAATATAGACGAAAAAAAAACTAATTGCACAGTTCTCGGCAAAATCGCGAGACGAATCTTTTAAGCCTAATTAGTCCATGAAAAGCCTTAAGTACTACAGTAACCATCATGTGCTAATGACCGATTAATTAGTATCATTAGATTCGTCTCACAGTTTCCTGATGGGTTCGACATTCTTTCGACACATCCAATGTGACACCAAAAAATTTTCACCTCTCCAACTAAACACACACTAACCCAACTACTAGTCTACTAGTCTACTAGTATAGGAAACAACTAACATCAAAAATAAATAAATAAAATAAAAAAAGCAGTGGCCGTGCCCTGAATGGTGAATGCTGTACGCCTGCACGGGCACCGTTTCAGCACGCGGACGCGAGCCGCCTCCACCGGCCAATGCAAAGCGGCAGTTCGGTTGTCATCTGCCCGTTCGGTGCTCCTCTACATTGTCCGTTCGGTGTCATCTGTCCGTTCGAACTTCCGGATTTGTCCCGGGGCTTGTTTAGATTGGGTTAGCAATTAGTATTTGACATTGTAACATCTTCGTTTGTATTTGATAATTATTGTCTAATCATAATTTAACTAAGCTTAAAAGATTCGTCTCATAATTTACAATCAAACTGTATAATTAGTTATTTTTTTATCTACATTTAGTACTCCATGTATGTGTCCAAATATTTAATGTGATGAAAAAAAAATGAAAAAACTTCCAATCTAAATAAGTCCCAGACGGACCTGGGGCGCCGTGTAAAGCCGGGAGGGAGCTCGCAGCTGCCTAGTGCTACAGGAACGGGAGCAGGCGCCCCGTGATCACACAGGGGCCGAGGTGAGAGGATGCGGCCGGAGTCAGCAGTCGCATGCTGTGCTGCCCTGCCTACGGCATAGGCGCCTAGCTGAGCCAGCTGCTTGGTCTGCGGCGCTGCATGCCTGGAAGAACGGTACTGCATCCAGTGAAAGGCTCGTGCTTCTGTGTGCTGCCTACATTAGGCCGGAGAGAATACTCAGACCGTGTTCGTTTAGGGGTGGCTTATCATCATAAATTTTTAATCAAAACAGTATTTTTCTCTTACATAAATTAGTTAGCAGTATTTTTTTACAAACCAACAACAACAATATAAATCGACCAACCGAGCAGGCTGACTGCAGCTGGACGCCTATGCATGGGCTAGGCCTGAGTTGACCACTCTGGCGCTGCCGTCCCGTCCGCCGATGCCAGCAGCTTTCCTCTGTACTCAGACCACTGAGGAGGGAGATGACTCTGAGCACACCTCGCTCGAATAAATGCCTCCCACCTTGGCGCCAACATCCGTGGTGTGGAGCCCCTGACATCGAGTTGCTTGTCACGTTAAAGCCATCTGATGCATTACTGTGCACGGTTAGATACCTCGTCACTAAAATCTATGACGCCAAAAAATATTACATGCGCGGCATGAGTTCTAGCGTCGACCCAAGGTCTAAAGATGAGTTTAAGTCTCCCGGGAGACTAAACGTAAAGCTTCTTTAAAAAAAAAGATCAAATTGTAAAAAATTAGGGTTACTTAGACCTTGTTTAGTAACTTCCCCTAAAGTTTACTCGCTATATAATCGAATGTTTGGACACATGTATGAAATATTAAAAATAGACTAAAAAATAACTAATTACACAGTTTACGACTAATTTGTGAGACGAATCTTTTATGTCTAATTAGCCCATGATTTGACAACGTGGTGCTACAGCACACATGCTAATGACGGATTAATTAGGCTTAATAAATTCGTCTCGTGGATTACTAATGGATTTTGTAATTTATTTTTTTATTAATATCCGAACAACTCATGCGATACCCCCACCTGATGTGACACCCTTAAACATTACACTTTGGATTTAAACTAGGCCTTCCTTGCTACTTACCGAACTACACATGGATGGATATGGAGGTAAGAAGAAGGATGCTTGTGTTTGTCGTGGCTTGGTTGATGTTTGGCACGGTGCGTAGGAGAGGGAGCATGGGCCTCCACGAGATTGGGCCCGGGCCGCGGGATCTCAGCAGCAAGCTGATCGTCATTGTTATCGTCAGAATGGGGAATCGGCCGGGATCCACTACATACGTCCTGATCGATGCAGTACAACGTACGCGTCCTGAAGCAACTTGAAAAGGAACATGTAATTGCAGTTGATCTTGTGAATTGTGAATTTGTGATCCTGTCATATTGGGTTGACTCCTCTTGCTGATCACTGGACTTAAAACGTGTACGTACAAAGCTCACGCGACACGCATGAAGTAACCTGCCGCAGTGTACGTAAAACGTGCAGTGTAAGGTGATCCCACCGCAGTACATGTCCATGCCAGTATATGGTTCCGGTCTTCAGTTGTAGTACGTCAAACAGCAGATGCATTAAGGGTCTACATACTAAGCTAAGAGCAGGTAAACTAACATGACATAAACGGGCTGCGTGATTTGCTAAATCAGATTTATGCTAAGACGGAGGAGCGAGAACATAAACAAGCTGCAAATTAAGTTGCATCCAGCTGAGACATAGACTCCAAAAAAAATTCGTCAGAGAATCTGCCATGTTTTAATGGTTTCATTACTGAGATACTAAATTGATTGTAAGGTGATATCGCACTAGCAAATAGCTAGCAATTAATCAAACAATTTTTTAACCATGCCCTGAGCCCCTGACTTAGCAGGGTCGCAGGGATCGGACTGGAGCTGGCAGAAACAGCATCAGCATCCGAGGGAAGGGAAACGAGGAGAGCGTGATGTGTCGCTGGCACAGGATGATGGTAATGGCAGACTGCAGCATGATCATAACTTTTTTTTTAATTAAACCTTTGCAAAAACAAACGGTTACATTGCTGGCTACACCACCTTACAGTAAAGGCACTACTCGTAGCTGCCAACTCGTCAAATATTTTTGTTCCTATTCCTGGACGCCGATGGAGCGGTGCAGACGAGGCAGGCGAGGTAGAAGAAGACGGTGGAGTCGACGGCGCCACAGCCGGCGAGGTAGCTGCGCTTGAACCGGCCCTGGTCGGCCTTGGCCCTGCTGCACCGCAGCATCCGCGCCTTGATCGCAGTCATCGCGTCGGGCCTCCTCTTGACCTTGCTCGTCTCCATGGCCTGCCGTTCGCCCGGAGCGGCGGAGTTGACGATGGGCCGCTGCACCATGGAAACGAGATGTGACGATGGATCCCCTCCTCGCTGGGTGTCTCGATGACTGGATGTGGGGGTTGGTTACCGGACTGGATGGGCTCCGAGACTGGAGTGGAAGATGCCTTTTATAGCACGACGACGTAGCCTGAACAATCTATTTTTTTTATGGGAGTGAATCTGTCAGATTTTTTTATAAATATAACCAAGTGGATAGTTAGCACAAAAATTCTAAAGCACAATCGAACGTATCGAAATCTGACAGATTTAATAAAACAAAAATCTATCAACAGATAAATAGGAAAATCTTTTTTATAATTATTCTATATCTATATCATCTATATCTATATCTGTATCTATATTTATATCTATGGCTCCGTTCGGCTTACCACATATTCAGTTTGTTCGGTTTCTTTTTTCAGCCGGAACAGTGTTTTTCTCTCGCAACAATTCAGCTAGAACAGTATTTTTCAGCCAAAATTCTGTCAGCCGAACAGCCCTATATCTAGTATTAAAGAGTGAAGAATTTCTTCTGTCCCCTGAACTGCCCTTGGGCCCACCATATTCCCTGATTCATGATCATATAGTGCTCATATGAATTAGAACAACTTGCTTCTAATGATGATCTGGTATTTGATTTCACAATATATTGTGTTTCGTTACACATGTTTGCTGCTCCCTTCATTCCAAATTATATATATATATATACCAAAGAAAAAATCAAAACAACTTATAATTTGGAATGAAGGCCGCAGAATAAGTTATTCTGTGGCCACTTTGAGTTACGATAATTACTATACTAATTTACGAAATTATGGTAACTCTCTTATAAGTGATTTACTATAGCATTATGGTAAGTGTCATCTTGAATTATAGTAACTCATGTATCGTAAATGTGTATTATCATTATCATAAATTGTACAAATATTATCATAAATCAACGTATGTCTAGATACATAGCAAATTATATATATATAAAAAAGGTCAAAGCGATTCCTAGTTTGGAACGGAGTAATAAAGGTCAGGATGATTGAGTACGGATTAGGATCAGCGTGGGTACTAGTATTAATTCTCCTGTTATGTTTGTCTCCAAGTCTTACTAATCTTGATGGGACAATAAGTACCTCGGTCTGAATTAACTAATGCTTTTACGATCTCATCTCGCTGCAGGTCTAGATCTGCCGGAACAGAATCAGGAATGGTCGGTGCTTGCTGGCGATTATAGTATGATGATGACGGTGGTGACGGCTAATTAATTGCAGGCGTCTCAGTCTCGCTCAACAGGCACGTGCAATCCCATCAGATTAGCCGCAGCTTCACTAACACACCAGTTAATCACTCGCACCACGTTACGTGTCAGCATGGCATTGCTGCAACGGCGGAGCAACGGCACTGTACATTGTGTGCAGGCCCCCCTTGGCTAGCTCACTTGTGTCACACCAGTTGTTGTGTGCCTTCCCGTCCGGCAGATCACTCGAGAAACGTGCACTGAGTGTCCGGTGCCATGAGGGTGCGTTTAGATCAAAAAAAAATTTTGGATTTTGGCTCACTGTAGCATTTCGTTTGTATTTGGTAATTAGTGTCTAATTATGGACTAATTAGGTTCAAAAGTTTTGTCTCGCGATTTCTCGACGAACTGTGTAATTAGTTTTTTTTTCATCTACATTTAGTACTCCATGCATGTGCCGCAAGATTCGATGTGATAGTTACTATGCAAAATTTTTTGGCAACTAAACGGAGCCTGAATCTAGCTACCTACAGATGATGGATGGATATGGCGGAGGCGCGCAGAATGGAGAACGCATGCACACACGTACGTATAGCAGAGCATGGGTGGTGCTGCAGGAACCATGCATGGCAGCTTGGGCAACTGTTAGGCGGCTTGTGTGAGTTCAAGGGAACGTGTATATATATTTGTCCATCCCAGCATGTGACCATGTGCGTGCGTCTGATACGTACCTGTGTACTTAGGCGGCTTGTGTGAGTTCAAGGGGCGCGGATCCGGCTGCATACAGAGTATATTAGACTATCTCCAACAATAACACCTAAAATACAAGGTCCATTCAGTGTTTGGGTAGCGCTACAGTCAAATAATTCAATACCCATTCGACGTCCTCTCCAACAATAGGACTCAAAAGAGAATCCTTTCTGCAAATGAGTTTCTAGGAGAGAGTAGAGATAACCTAAAATAGGTCTTCCGTATAGATACTTTGTTGGAGGCTGATTTTGAATCTTCTACTACCCATTTTGAGTTTGGATGTCCATATAGATCACATATTGGAGACAGTCTTATATACAATGCAGGAAGAAAAACGGAGCAGTACATGAAGCTATCCTAGAAGACTGCTGGATTTGTGGGAAAGATTGCAGGATGTCCACCTCAGCCTAGATGTGCATGACGATATCATTCGGAGGTTCAATGCCTGGGAGAATGTTCAGCCCAATCAGCCAATTTGGCCCAACTCGTAGGCTCAACAAACTGAATTCGACAAACTGCAATTTGTAGGCCATACAAACCGATTACTTGGCATGCCATCTTGGGTAGGAAGATCTCCTACAAATACTTTTAATTTCTTACCTGACCGTATGTGGAAGAAAATAAGAGGATGGAGTGACCGTCCCCTCTCAAGGGTTGGTAAGGAAATAATGTTAAAGTCAGTCATCCAAGCTATTCCATTGTATGTTATGAGTTGCTTCCATTTACCAGTTGCAATTTGTGATAGAATGAGGACAGCAATATCGAACCGCTGGTGGGGAATTGAAGATGGTAAGAAGAAATTGCATTGGCGATCCTGGGAATGGTTAACAACACCGAAAGCCATGGGAGGTATGTGATTTCGAGATATGGAACTCTTTAATCAGACAATGCTAGGAAAGCAATGTTGGAGAATTCTTACCGTACCTGATTCACTTTGTGCCAGAGTACTCAAAGGGCACTATTTTTCAAACTGCACATTTTTTGATGCGCCTCTGCCTAGAAGCTCTTCGTTCACATGGCGTAGTCTTATGTATGGTAAGGAAATCTTGATGAAAGGTATCCCGTGGAGAGTGGGAAATGGAAAAACTATTCGTATAATTAAGGATAATTGGATTCAAAGCACAACTACTATTAAATCTTCTGTTCACCTGCTAGAAAATTTGAAGGTGCATTCTCTTATAGATGAGGTTGCTGGCAGGTGGAATGAGGACATTGTCCGATCATATTTTAGTGAAGATGATGCTGAAAAGATCCTACAGATACCATTATGCTATACTTCATGTGAGGACTTTCCATCTTGGCCTCACACCAAATCAAGAATATATACTATCAAATCAGTATACTCACTCACAAGAATGGAAAGCCTTCATCACTTTTTAAGCGAAAATGGCAGAGGTGAATCTTCATATCAACATGAGACATCTAAATTATGAAAGCGACTATGGGCAATTAAAGCACCACCAAAAATGAAAATAATCCTATGGAGAATGGCTCATGATTGTTTGCCAACAGGAGCACAACTAAAGTATAGACATGTTCCTGCATCTTATGCTTGTTGCTATTGTGGAAGAGAAGAAACAGTGGGGCATGCCATTTTAATGTGCCAATATGCTTTAGAGGTATGGAGTCAAATTAGAAAGTGTTTTGTTATAAATTGCAAGCCTCATGCTTTTCTACACATCAAACAATGGCTTTTTGATTTTTTAGATAGAGCAAAGGATGATGAAGCCACCACATTTACAATTACTGTGTGGCACATTTGGAAGGCAAGAAATGCAGTTAGGAATGGAGAGAAAATGTTGCATCCTCATTCCATTGCTGAACAAACAAAAGCTTACATAGAGATGGTATTGATGCACTCTATAAAAGAAACCACCCCGCACAGGTGCGAGTCTAATTGTTTGGCCCCTAAATGGACTCCACCGCCGAATGGTTGGTTGATGCTCAATGTAGATGCAACCACTTTTAAAGATCCCTCTCGAATCGGAATAGGTGGAGTGATTCGTGGTCATCTTGGGGATTTCAAAATGGCATTTTGTAAGACGATGCACAGAGTTGAAGATCCTGAGTTGGCTGAAATTTTAGCAATTCGATGTGGTGTTTTGTTTGCAAAAGAACGAAATCTTCAGCATATCATTGTGGCTTCTGACTGTCAAAACATCATCAAAAAATACAATCACCGCATCTAGATAGATCTCATGTTGGAGCCATTGTGTGTGATGTCAAAAACTTAGTACGTGAAGTTTCTGTCTCTTTCATGTACATTCAGATAAGTTGCAATGAGGCAGCTCATGTGATGGCTAGGCTAGCTGATCAGTTCTCTGGTTCAGTTTGGTGTAATGAGGTTCCGGATGCAATTTAGACCCTCCTTTGTGAAAGCTCTAGTTTGGTTTTGGTTAATTGATGAAACCCTAAGTGCTAACCTAGTTTATCAAAGTGATTATGAGATAGATAGCACTACTCCAAGTGATGAAGCAATGGCAAAGATCATGACAATGGTGATGGCATGGTGATGACCAAATGCTTGAACTTGGAAAAGAAGAAAGAGAAAAACAAAAGGCTCAAGGCAAAGGTATAAATAGTAGGAGCTATTTTGTTTTGGTGATCAAGACACTTAGCGAGTGTGATCACATTTAGGTTAGATAGCCGTACTATTAAGAGGGGTGAAACTCGTATTGAAATGCGGTTATCAAAGTGCCACTAGATGCTCTAACTCATTGCATATGCATTTATGATCTAGTGGAGTGCTAACACCCTTAAAAATGCTTTGTGAAAATATGCTAACACATGTGCACAAGGTGATACACTTGGTGGTTGGCACATTTGAGCAAAGGTTAGAAACCTCACCGGCGCCCTAGACAGAAAAGACAGGGGTTCACAGAGTGACCGGACGCTGGTGGTGTAGTGACCGGACGCTGTGTTTAGAGTCCAGTCAGTAGCAGCAGTGAGCACGCGTCTCGGTCTTATGACCGAACGCTGACGTGAAGAGTGACCGGACGCTGGCAGGGTGCATCCGATCAATGCTGACGTACGCTAACGTGTGGTGCAAAGTGCTGACATTGAGTGACCGGACACTGGGTGAGTCCGGTCGAGCATGACCAGATGCGTCCGGTCATGATTTTACGTGAATGGAACCTTACTAGAAATGACCAGACACAGAGGTCCAGTGTCCGGTCACCTCGCAGCAGCGCGTCTGGTCATCACTTAACCATTGGGATCGGGCGCTTAGTATTTGAAAAGAGGGGACACGTGGCGTGTATCGCGTGACCGGACACTAGGGTCCAGCGTCCGGTCAATCTGACCGGAGCGTCTGGTCGGCCCGTGTTTAGTGCAGTGAGTAGCCCAACAGCTCTATTTCATGGGGGCTTCTATTTAAGCCCCATGGCCGGCTCAAGCTCACTCTCTTGGCCATTTGCATTGACATAGCAATCTTGTGAGCTTAGCCAAAGCCCTCCCACTCATCTTCATCATTGTTTCATCATCATTGTGAGATTGGGAGAGAATCCAAGTGCATTGCTTGAGTGATTGCATCTAGTGGCACTTGGCGGTTGCCGCCACCTAGACGGCTTGGAGCAGCGAGGATCGTTGAGCGGAGGTTGGTGATTGTCTCCGGCTCCTATCGTGGTGATTGTGAGGGGTCTTGTTCTGTCCCCGGCAGAGAGCCAAAAGGTAACTCTAGTGGATTGCTCGTGTCATTGAGTTACCTCACTTGTGGGTAGGTTCTTGCGGTGTCCAATAGTGTGGATGAGGTTCGTGCAACACCTCTTAGCCGCCGAACCACCAAGTGTTGGTCGACACAATGGGGACTAGCGTGCCGGCAAGTACATGAACCTCGGGAGAAAAATTGGTTGTCTCTTACCCTTTGGTATTCTCCCGGTGATTGATTTAGTATTCATCTTGTAATTGGTTCACTCCTCTACACGGCGGTATAATCACCCTACTCACTCATTTATATTCTTGCAAACTAGTTGTGACAAGATCTTTAGTGTAATTAGAATTGAGAGCTTGCTTTGTTATTTTAAGTTTATCTAGTGGAGCTCTTTAGTGTAGCAAGATTGAGAGCTCTTAGTGAGTAGTAACATTGCAAGTTGTGTGTCTAGTAATCATTGCAACTAGAATTGTTGGATAGGTGGCTTTCAAACCCTTATAGAGCTAGAGCAAGTTTGCATTTCGCTATTTGTCATACTAATCAAATTGCTCTAGTTGATTTGTAGATTTTTAAATAGGCTATTTCCCCCCTCTAGCCATATTAGGATCTTTCAAGTGGTATCAGAGCCATGGTCACCGTTTGATTGAAGGCTTAACAACCTCGGTGTCAAAATATGACTCAAGTTGTGTTCAACCATGTGGGGAGGCAAGCCACCGGTCTTTGATGGCACATGCTATGATTATTGGAAGAGAAAGATGAGGATGTATCTTGGTTCAATCAATGATCAAGTATGGGAGGTGATCGAGAATAATTATGCTATCATTGATCCCGATGACCCCACCAACCAAGACAAGACCAACAAGCAATGCAATACAATGGCTCTCAACACCATATACAATGCCATTGATTCCAAGGTGTTTGAGCAAATCAAGGATTGTGAAAGAGCAAATGAGGTGTGGAGGAGATTGGAGGAAACATATGAGGACACACCAGCGGTGAAGAGTGCTAAGTTATACATTCTCAAGGATAAGTTGACAAGCTTCAAAATGAAGGAAGATGAGAGCATTCCAGAAATGTTTCATCAGTTGTAAGTAATTGTAAATGACTTGAAGGCCTTAGGAGAGAAGATCAAGGATGATGATGTTTCTCATCGGTTCGTGATGTGCTTACCTCCAAGATTTGAGATGTTGAGATTGCTTATCATAAGAGGAGGATTGAAGGAAATTACCCCTAACCAAGTACTAGGTGATGTCATGACCCAAGAGACATGCTGTGTGGAAAGGGAGGGGAATGACAAGGATGACAAGAAGGAAGAAGAAGAAAAGAAGAAGAAGAGTATAGCATTCAAGGCTAGCTCATCATCATCCAAGAACAAGGGTAAGTCCAAGAAAGAATCAAGTGATGATGATGATTTTAGTGATATGATGATGAAGCTATGGCCCTCTTTGTACGCAAGATGGGAAAATTCATAAAGAAGAAGGGTTATGGTGCAAGAAAGAGAAGAGATCACACCAAAAGCAAAGAATATATGAGAAGATGCTACAATTGCAAGAGTCCCGATCATGTTGTAGCAAATTATCCCTACAATAGTGACAATGATGAGGATGAGAAGAAGAAGCACAAGAAAGATAAGAAAGAAAAGAAAGAGAAGAGAATGACCTTCCAAAAGAAGAAGGGTGGAGGCTATGTGGTCACTTGGGATAGAGATGGCTCTTCGGATAGTGATGACTCTAGTGATGATGGCAAGAAATCTATCAAGAAAGCACTAGCAAGCATTGCCATCAACAACAAGCCCTCCATCTTCGACACTCCTTCGACATGCCTCATGGCAAAACCCACCAAGGTAAAATATGATGTGAGTGATGATGATGAATGTGAAAGTGATGCTTGTAGGAGTGATGATGATGATGAGTACTCCAAGGAGGAGCTCATGGACATGTGTGAGCAAGTGCATACTTGCTTTGAGATGAAGAAAAAGGA
Organism: Miscanthus floridulus; assembly: GCF_019320115.1. Classification (NCBI taxonomy): domain Eukaryota; kingdom Viridiplantae; phylum Streptophyta; class Magnoliopsida; order Poales; family Poaceae; genus Miscanthus; species Miscanthus floridulus. Next base: position 8,468,911 of record NC_089592.1, read on the forward strand.
GTGCAAGGAATTGAACAAGAAAGTCAAATTTCTTGAGCAATCTCTTGATGAGCTCAATGCCACTCATGAGAGGCTAATCGAAGCCCATGAGAAGCTTGGCAAAGCTCACTCCTCTCTCGTCGAGCAAGTCAAGAAGGAGGAGGCCAAGAAGGAGCAAGTGATCGTGTCTTGTGATGTGGGACTAACATGTGATCTTATTGATGAAACTTTTTATAAGCCCATTACAGTTGCTCCCACTAACACTTCTTATAGCACTACTACTTCTACTTCACCTTTGAGTGATGGTCTCACTTGTGATGCCTCATTAATGGTGGAAAATGAGATCCTCAAGAAGGAGGTGAATAAGCTCACTCATGCCTTAGGCAATGCCTATGGTGGAGATGCCCGCTTGATAAAGTGCTTGGGTAGCCAAAGGTTTTCTCTCAACAAAGAGGGATTAGGCTATACCCCCAAGAAAGGTAAGGCGACCTTTGTCACTCCCAAAGTTAACTTTGTGAAGGGCAATGGTCGGTTTTGCAATAGATGCAAACAAGTTGGGCATGTAGAGCAATATTGCAAGATTAACAAGAACAAGCTACCTATTGTATCCTCAATTAAATCTAATTCTTGTTACATGCTTATTAAGGGTGCCAATGGTGTGAAGGCTAAGTTCATTGGTATATCAATTATGGGCCCAAATAAGAAGGCCATTTGGGTACCAAAGACCTTGGTAACTAACCTTCAAGGACCCAAGCAAGTTTAGGTACCTAAAAAGAATTGATCTTCTTTTGTAGGTCAATTATAAAGCCAGAGGAAGGCATTGAGTGCTTGATAGTGGGTGCACACAACACATGACCGGTGATCCAAGAATGTTCAATTCAATCAATGAAAACAAGAGCAATGAGATTGATAGCATCACATTTGGTGACAATGGCAAGGGCAAGGTCAAAGGGCTTGGTAAGATTGCAATATCCAATGACTTGAGCATTTCCAATGTGCTACTTGTAGAAAGCTTGAACTTCAACCTTTTGTCGGTAGCTTAATTGTGTGATCTTGGTTTCAAGTGCATATTTGGTGTGGATGATGTAGAGATTATAAGTGTAGATGGCTCTAACTTGATATTCAAATTATTTAGATTTGAAAATCTATACTTGGTTGATTTCAATGCTAGAGAAGCTCAATTGACAACATGTTTGATCACTAAGTCTAGCATGGGTTGGTTATGGCATAGAAGGCTTGATCATGTTGGAATGAAACAATTGAACAAGTTGATTAAGCATGACTTAGTTAGAGGCTTGAAAGATGTCATATTTGAGAACGATAAGCTATGTAGTGCACGTCAAGCCGGAAAATAAGTTGGTAACACACATCCTAAGAAGATCATGATGAGCACATCTAAGGAATTTGAGTTGATGCACATGGACTTATTTGGACCAACCACATACACGAGCTTTAATGGAAACAAATATGGATTTGTGATTGTAGATGATTTCACTAGATACACATGGGTAATCTTTCTTGTTGACAAGAGTGATGTGTTTGCAACATTCAAATCATTTATCAAGGGCATTCACAATGAGTTTGAAACAACCATCAAGAAAGTTAGAAGTTACAATAATAGTGAATTCAAGAACACTAGAATTGATGAGTTGTGTGATGAATTTAGAACTAGACATCAATTCTCGGCCAAGTACACTCCTCAATCAAATGGCTTAGTTGAAAGAAAGAATAGAACTTTGGTTGACATGGCAAGATCAATGTTGAGTGAGTACAATGTGAGTCATTTATTTTGGGCCAAAGCAATCAACACGGCTTGCTATTATAGCAACTGACTCTATTGTCACCCCATGATGAAGAAGACACCTTATGAGATTTTGAATGGAAGAAAGCCCAACATAGCATACTTTCAGGTTTTTGGTTGTAAATGCTACATATTGAAGAAAGGCACTAGATTGAGCAAGTTTGAAAAGAAATGTGATGAAGGTTTCTTGTTTGGTTACTCCACTACTAGCAAGGCTTATAGAGTTTGGAATTTGGCTAGTGGTACTCTTGAGGAGGTTCATGATGTAGAGTTTGATGAAACAAATGGTTCCCTAGAGGAAGATGAGAATCTAGATGATGTAGGAGGCACTCAATTGGTCAATGCAATGAAGAACATGGACATTGGTGATATAAGACCTAGAGAGGTGATTGATGTTGAAGATGATAAGAATCAAGTGCTCTCTAACTCAAATGTGCAAGCTAGTGGTTCTCATGATCAAGTTCAAGCAAGAACTAGTGATGACAAAGTGCAAGATCAACAACAAGTGGCTAGTTCATCATCTCAACCAAGTGATCTATCAAATGCAAGCAATCAAGTGCAAGTGCTTCAACCAACCAATGTTGCAAGAGATCATCCCTTGGACACTATCATTGGTGATATTTCAAGAGGTGTGCAAATTAGATCAAGATTGACTTCATTTTGTGAGCATTTCTCATTTGTGTCATCCATTGAACCTAAGAAGATAGATGAAGCTTTGAAGGATGTTGATTGGGTCAATGCTATGCATGAAGAGCTAAACAACTTCACAAGAAACTAAGTATGGGAGTTAGTTGAAAGGCCTAAGGATCATAATGTGATAGGAACCAAGTGGGTCTTTCGGAACAAGCAAGATCAAGATGGGATAGTAATAAGGAACAAAGCAAGATTAGTGGCTCAAGGCTACACTCAAGTTGAAGGTCTTGACTTTGGAGAAACATATGCCCCGGTTGCAAGATTGGAAGCAATTAGGATCTTGTTAGCCTATGCTTGTGCCTACAACATCAAGTTATACCAAATGGATGTGAAGAGTGCATTTCTCAATGGGTACATCAATGAGCTTGTGTATGTTGAGCAACCTCCCGGTTTTGAAGATGAAAAGAAACCCAATCATGTTTACAAGTTGAGAAAGACTTTGTATAGATTGAAACAAGCATCAAGAGCATGGTATGAGAGATTAAGGGATTTTCTACTCTCTAAGGGATTCAAAATGGGAAAGGTTGACACCACTCTCTTCACCAAGAAGCTTGGAAATGACTTATTTGTAATGCAAATCTATGTTGATGATATCATATTTGGGTCAACAAATCAAGATTTTTGTGAAGAGTTTGGCAAGATGATGGCAAGTGAGTTTGAGATGTCCATGATTGGAGAGCTTAGTTACTTCCTTGGTCTTCAAATCAAGCAAATGAAGAATGGCACATTTGTGAGTCAAGGCAAGTACATCAAGGACATGCTCAAGAAGTTTGGAATGGATGATGCTAAAGCTATTAGTACACCAATGGGAACAAGTGGAAGCTTGGATAGTGATGCTAGTGGCAATATGGTGGATCAAAAGATGTATCGGTCTATGATTGGAAGCCTACTCTATGTGACCGCATCAAGGCCGGATGTGATGTTTAGTGTATGCATGTGTGCTAGATTTCAAGTCTCACCAAGAGAGAGTCATTTGAAAGCAACAAAGAGAGTATTGAGGTACTTGAAGCATACACAAAATGTTGGATTGTGGTATCCCAAAGGAGCAAGATTTGAGTTGATTGGATATTCGGACTCCGATTATGCGGGATGCAAAGTTGAGAGAAAGAGCACATCGGGCACATGTTAACTATTAGGAAGATCACTTGTGTCTTGGTCATCAAAGAAGCAAAATAGTGTAGCACTTTCAACTGCCGAAGCGGAGTACATTTTGGCCGGTAGTTGTTGTGCTCAATTACTTTGGATGAAGGCTACTTTGAGTGACTTTGGAATTAAATTCAAGCAAGTGCCATTGCTATGTGACAATGAGAGTGCCGTAAAGCTCACCAACAACCCGGTTCAACATTCAAGAACAAAGCATATTGATGTCCGCCATCATTTCATAAGAGATCACCAATAAAAAGGGGATATTTACATTGAGAGTGTGGGCACCGAAGATCAACTTACCGATATCTTCACCAAGCCACTTGATGAGAAGAGGTTTTGCAAACTAAGGAATGAATTGAATATACTTGACTTCTCCAATATATGTTGATGCCCCCCCAATTTATATGACATGCCTCTCCTTCGAGCAATTCAAGGTAAAAGTTGATTGACATGGCATACATCCTTGCTAAGGACATGTTTAGTGCATCTAGACATATTTCATATTTGAATAGGCTCATTCATGAAAACAAATGAATTTGATGCTTGTATGGTACCACTATTGCTTGTATGCTTGAAATGATCTAGTGGTAGCATATGACATGTTTGTGAACTTGTAAACCTAGTGTTTGATCTAGAAAATAAGCTACAAGTGTTTAACTCAACATGGTACAAGATAACCCTTATTTGGAGGTGTGAAGAAGATTGTCCTCGGATCAAACTGAGTTAAATATCTTTTGCAAGTAATCTAGATTGAACCAAATTGGGAAAATGATCCTCATTTCACATGGTTTCACCTCAACCTATCTATAATTTGAGCTCACCTTTTGTGCTAATTGTTGACAAAGGGGGAGAGAAATTCACAAAGATAGTAAGATAGGAGGAGCAAACAAATGAAATAACATTGTAAGGGGATCAATAAAAAATGCACACAAGTAGGGGGAGCAAGCTAATAAAATTGTATGTTGCATTTAAATGTGCATTTCATATATTTGCTTGCATGGCACAAGTTCTAAATTTCAATATCCATGCTTGTGTGGTGTATGCTAGTTATATGCTTGAATGGTGAAATAAAAAACTAGCATGCATAGGATAAAGTAACTAGACTTATATTCATTTTATGGAAACTAGACCCTTGCTTGTAATGTTGATCTCATAGGGTATTCTAGCTTTTGTGTATGTATAGTTACTAATGGTGCTAAGGATGGTATATTGGTTCACTCCGATTGGTATCACGCTTCAAAGGTCCATCTCTTATACCTTAGCATCATACGGTAGAAATTGTCTCCTATATTTCCTATCTAAGCATATGTGCAAGCTACAATCCAAACTCTTAGCATATATGTAGGGGGAGCAATTGCTACCATTTGGAGTTCATGAAACTTGTCCATATTCTTTTACACATGGTAAATATGCTTAGGCAAGCAACGTGGATTCAATTAAATCTCAATTCATATCTTTGTGTAAGGGTTGTCATCAATTACCAAAAAGGGGGAGACTGAAAGCTTTAGTTTGGTTTTGGTTAATTGATGAAACCCTAAGTGCTAACCTAGTTTATCAAAGTGATTATGAGATAGGTAGCACTACTCCAAGTGATGAAGCAATGGCGAAGATCATGACAATGGTGATGGCATGGTGATGATCAAATGCTTGAACTTGGAAAAGAAGAAAGAGAAAAACAAAAGGCTTAAGGCAAAGGTATAAATAGTAGGAGCCATTTTGTTTCGGTGATCAAGACACTTAGCGAGTGTGATCACATTTAGGTTAGATAGCCGTACTATTAAGAGGGGTGAAACTCATATTGAAATGCGGTTATCAAAGTGTCACTAGATGCTCTAACTCATTGTATATGCATTTAGGATCTAGCGGAGTGCTAACACCCTTGAAAATGCTTTTGTGAAAATATGCTAACACATGTGCACAAGGTGATATATTTGGTGGTTGACACATTTGAGCAAGGGTTAGAAATCTCACCGACAGAGTGTTCGCCTGTAGAGTGCGAACAGTCCGATGGTGCCACCGGCGCCCTAGACTAAAAAGACAGGGGTTCACAGAGTGACCGGACGCTAGTGGTGTAGTGACCGGACGCTGCGTTCAGAGTCCGGTCAGTAGCAGCAGTGAGCACGCGTCTCAGTCTTGTGACCGGACGCTGGCGTGAAGAGTGACCGAACGCTGGCAGGGTGCATCCGATCAATGCTGACGTACGCTGACGTGTGGTGCAAAGTGCTGACATTGAGTGACCGGACGCTGGGTGAGTCCGGTCGAGCATGACCGGACGCGTCCGGTCGTGATTTTGCGCTAATAGAACCTTACTAGAAATGACCAGACGCTGAGGTCCAGCGTCCGGTCACCTCGCAGCAGCGCGTCCGGTCATCACTTAACTGTTGGGATCGAGCGCTCAGTATTTGAAGAGAGGGGACATGTGGCGTGTATCGCGCGACCGGACGCTGGGGTCCAGCGTCCGGTCAATCTGACCAGAGCGTCTGGTCGGCCCATGTTCAGTGCAGTGAGTAGCCCAACGGCTCTATTTCGTGGGAGCTTCTATTTAAACCCCATGGCCGGCTCAAGCTTACTCTCTTGGCCATTTGCATTGACATAGCAACCTTGTGAGCTTAGCCAAAGCCCTCCCACTCATCTCCATCATTGTTTCATCATCACTGTGAGATTGGGAGAGAATCCAAGTGCATTGCTTGAGTGATTGCATCTAGTGGCACTTGGCACTCGTGTTTCGCTGCGGGATTCACTTGTTACTCTTGGTGGTTGCCGCCACCTAGAAGGCTTAGAGCAGCGAGGATCGTTGAGCGGAGGTTGGTGATTGTCTCGGGCTCCGATCGTGGTGATTGTGAGGGGTCTTGTTCCTTCCCCGGCGGAGAGCCGAAAGGTAACTCTAGTGGATTGCTCGTGTCATTAAGTTACCTCACTTGTGGGTGGGTTCTTGTGGTGTCCAATTGTGTGGACGAGGTTCGTGCAACACCTCTTAGCCGCCGAACCACCAAGTGTTGGTCGACACAACGAGGACTAGCGTGCCGGCAAGCACGTGAACCTCGAGAGAAAAATTGGTTGTCTCTTGCCCTTTAGTATTCTCCCGGTGATTGATTTAGTATTCATCTTGTAATTGGTTCACTCCTCTACACGGCGGTATAATCACCCTACTCACTCATTTATATTCTTGCAAACTAGTTGTGGCAAGCTCTTTAGTGTAATTAGAATTGAGAGCTTGCTTTGTTATTTTAAGTTTATCTAGTGGAGCTCTTTAGAGTAGCAAGATTGAGAGCTCTTAGTGAGTAGTAACATTGCAAGTTGTGTGCCTAGTAATCATTGCAACTAGAATTGTTGGATAGGTGGCTTGCAACCCTTGTAGAGCTAGAGTAAGTTTGTATTTCGCTATTTATCATACTAATCAAATTGCTCTAGTTGATTTATAGATTTTTAAATAGGCTATTCACCCCCCTCTAGCCATATTAGGACCTTTCACTTTGTAATGATATGTTAAGATAATATATAATGCTGCCTTTTAAAAAAACAAACAAACCCAATCAGCCACGCCCGTCTCCTCCGTGCGTCGGGAGGGAGAAGAAAGGCTCATGATTTTTTTCTTTCCCAGTTTTTCATTTTTGCCCCCTGATGCGTGGGGCCCAGATGGAAGTGAGATAGATATGGAGTTAGAGCTGTACTAAACAGCTCTCGTTCCAGTAGCTCCACCGGTGAAGCTGCTCCACGGTGGATCTAGGTGAATTCTAGACCCAGATTTACTTTTTTACTAGGTGTAGCTTTTCCAAACAACCCATTATTATATGAAAAACGTGCCCTCGAACCGTAAGTTCTTCGCCTCGCCAGATCCAAAATCTTATGGACGGCAAACCAGCTTCGGTCTCGTTGATGGCCAAACCAAGACATTTGCTCTTTGTGTCAAAAGATTAGCGAATCCACGATCCACCTTGCAATGTTCACCAAAATGCTAGGCGGTAAACAGTCAAGCACCTGTCATTTAGCATTTATTTGATTTACACGACCACTTAAATAGGATACACGATCAATTAAACAGGACAAATGGTTGATTAAACGAACACGGCTGGTCACCGAGTAACGCTTGAACAGCGTGTCAACACACCTCCTTATGCACTAGGTACACAAAAGTGGACATGGGATGACATTTGATCATGGACTAACAATGGGAGCTCTTTGATCAAGCACGTAGGAATGGCATAATAAATCAGGTGTTTGATCTAGGAACTAAAGTTTAATAGATGTCACATCGGATATTTAGATATTAATTATAAAGACTAAACATGAGCCTAATTAGACTTAATAGATTCGTCTCATAAATTAGTCTCGATCTGTGTAATTAGTTTTATAGTTAGTCTACGTTTAATACTCTAAATTAGTGTCCAAATATTTGATATTACATGCACTAAATTTTAATAGGAGAACCAAACACCTTGTAGGTGTATCGAAATTAGGGATGCCCGTGAAGGACGTGAGATCGCTGCTACTTCTTGTTTCCCAGGAGCTATGGAAAAGGCAAAATGCAAGAATTCTTGCCTACACGGCGGGAGATGCACGGCAGAAGGGAAAAAGAGCTGGGCTGCTGCGAGCGGGCAAAAGGTCCGGCCCAAGTTGAAAATTGGGCACGGGATGGTGCAGGAGAGCTGCTGCAGAAAGCCGGCTGGGCGGCTGGGCCAAGCCCAAGAGAAAAACGGGCGTGCGGCAGCTTATAAAAAGAAAAGGCCGAGGCCTAGAAAGAGAGGGAGTGGGCCAAAAACGATTACTGCTCAAGAAACTAAGGAAAAGAGCCTTCTTCTTTTTATATAAACCTGAAAACTCTTAAGTAAAAGTCTTTCCTTTGCTATAAAAGTTTAGAAAAAACACTAAAACGGTCTTTATGCATAGAAAAGTCACACAAGATAAACTATAAGCACACAAAATAAATAAATGCAACCAACATGTATGTCCTATGATTTATTTTATCATTGCAATAGAAAATTGAGTTCTCCCCACCCTAACAAACATTATGTATTTGATTAACACTTCTCATATATTTCAGGTGCCTGAATTTTAAGGTAATTTCAGGCAACATTCTTGTACCATCAACTAGTACAATAAATTGTTACTTTTGTGATTTGTTATTTATCTTTGTGTCATAACATATTAAAATTTTGTCCTTGTCTTCCTATAGAAATAATTATAAATTCTTGATTGTCTTTGTGCCAACACAAATTAGATTTTGTTGGGTTTATGGTTTTGTCTAATGTGTTTTTATTCTTGTTACCAAAAATTGCAGATTGCGACTATAGAAATTGCAGTAAACGAATTATGCAATTTTAATATAAAATGTATGCAATAACCGTCGCCTGAAAGAAAACTAAAATTCAAGCACCTGAATTTGAGCAAATCCCTTTGATTAAACTAAGCCAACTAATTTAATTGCAAAAAAAAATTTAGGGTGTTACAATTAGGATGTTCCGCGACCACATGATGTAGTTTGAATTGTTGACACATTACCCACGAGATATTATATAATGTAGTTTAGATTGTCTGCATAGTACGTACTCCCTCCATACTAAAAATTGAAGTCGTTTTGGACAAGGCTTGGGTCAAACATTGGGAATATAAATTATGAATACCTTTTAAGTTGTTGAGTTTGGAAATATGAAAACCATATATATAGATTTGTCTTGAAAAATACTTTCACAAAAATTTACATATATCACTTTTTGATAAATATCTTTATAAAAATAAGTAGTCAAAGTTATGTTTTGGAGACCGTGTCGTTGTCCAAAACAACTTCATTTTTTAGTATGGAGGGAGTATCTTCTTTATATTGCATAGTATATTTCAATGTATTCCCATAATATCTGTGAGCCGATGTTCAATTCGTTATAATAGTGGACATGATTACTACATAATATCATTCACCTAAATTTATAATCTTATTCTCCTGCATTTGGAATATTGTTCTCCTTTTCTTTATTGAAGGCCGAACATTTTTTTCTAAACCTAGAATATTGTCTTGAATGATAAAAATGTATTCTTTCTTCATGAGAAAATTAATACTATTCAATGAAATTTTATCAAAGCATACTCAAATAGATACTTGTTTAAAGGATTTATTAATATCTTTTATCTAAAAAAGTTTAGTACACAAGCGCTCTGATGTCAGGAATTGGTTTATTTTCTTCTTCCCAAGTTGCATGTATCCATGTGGGCCGGGGTGGAGGACCTGTACGGGTCATGCCGCGCCATGATCAGTAGGAGTACTGGAATCAAAGAAAAGGGAACCAACGAATACCTGTTCGCTTAGAACTATTTCAGCAGTACTTTTCAATAAGCGAAGAGTGTTTTTCTCTCACAACAAATCAGCATAAGCCAAATTTCAGCGAACTTGTATGAAGTGGCGTAGCTTGTGAAGGCGTCCAGTTGACAAAGGAAGTCGTCGCCTCACGCGCCGTTCTCCGTTCATACTCCATGGCTATCTAGGGCTCTGCCAAACCAAACGGGAAATAACGTTATCTAATTCCTCTGTAAACTGGTAATGGGGCGAAAAGCGTGAACCAAACACGATCATAGAGCTTATCACCGCTGGCTTGCAAACCCCATTCACCACCGGTTTTGCGATTCAGCGGTAACTAGTTTCATCACCGTCGATCTGAAACCAACCGATTAAAGTTCTTAGAAAAACATCATGCCGTGACCACTCATGCCTGTGCCATTGTTGTCTGCGGCCGTGTCACACAATCACATATGTCTGCGTCGTGCAAATCTAGGACGGAGGCACCGGCAGGGCCGAGGGGCGGGGCTTGGCCGTTGTCACTCGCGCCCTTGCCCGCTGCTGCTGCCATAGCGCCGCTGAACCTTCAGCATGAGCGTCATGAGGGAGAGGGAGGGAGGGTGGGAGGTAGAGAGAGCTGAGGGACGGTGCGGCGATTGGTGGGCTAGGGCGATTTTCACCACTGGTTTCTTACCCAACTGTTGGTGAAAGTCACATGTTCTAATATTAAATTAAGGCAATAGGTTTTAATAGAACCAGCAGAGAAAATACCGTGGTCTACAACAGTTAATATCTGGCTAGCAAATATAGATTCCCATTTTGTTTAAATTCGTATTATAGGATCTGAAGGAATCCAGAAGGGTCTATTTTTAGACCAAAGGCCGTAACCCTGCTTATATTGAAAGCAAACATAGTATCTGCTGGGGAGACCAGCTTACAAAGGAAGCGCATAACAGTTTAGAACAAAAAGGATAGGCCTATCCTCAAGTACATGAAACGACGACAAGCTAGAATTAAAGATAAAATGCAGAAAAGTAGCTTGCGTCTTCAACTTCTTCAAGCAGTTAGCTTATGCTTCCACCTCCCAAAAACACCTCTGCCAATGAAACCACCTCCAGCCTACTTCCTGTAGACCAAGCAGGTAAGAAAACTTCCATCAGTGAGCATCTTGTTCTGTCTAGTGCGCTTACTTCACCAAGCCTTCAATCCTTCCTGGAGCTTCTTGATTGAGTCCTCCATCTTCATCATCTCTGTCGGATTCAGGAGCTTCTTCCACTGTGACACAAATCCCAAAATCATATGAGCTATGGCTTTAGGAGATTTTACTAGTATATCATTAAACACCCAGTTATTCCTAGTCTTCCATAGAATCTAGGTCACACTGGCCAGAATAGAGAAGATAGCTATATCTTTAACATGCCCCAGCCCAATCCCTATCATATCTTCAAAGTGTTGTAGTGAGGTAGGTCTTTCTGACCATCTAATACTAACTCTAATCCAAACCCAAATGACTTGGGCAATATTACAGTTGAAAAACAGATGGTTCCTAGTCTCAAGCTTCCCACAATATTTGCAACTCTCAGACATTTTGCTTTTCCTGATCTTCATTTGTTCACCAGTTAAGACCCCATCATGCCATAACATCCAAAGAAAGATTTTGACTTTTAGAGGTAACTTCATTTTCCACATATCAGTCATTCTGATGTCTACTACTCCACTGTTCTTCATCATCCTATACAGTGACTTAGTTGTGAATTTTCCTGAAGGTTCCAGAGCCCAAAAAAACTCATCCTTTTCACCATCTGAGATCTCTACTGACTAACGATTCCTGCAGCTCATTCCATTTAGCCAGCTCTTCTGTCCCTAGCCTTCTTCTTAGATCTAGATGTTGACAAGAACATGACTTTAGCCGTAGATCTAGCGGGTACATTTTACTATAAACATGATGAACACACCCTAAAACTTTGAACTACTAGATCTAGAGGGACAGGAAAAGATGGAAAGGGTTGACCGTCTGTGCCCTTGGAGGAGGATCCGCTCGCGTCCGCCATGGAGTCGGTGAAGCCGGAGGGCGTCGGTGTAGTAGTGGTTGCAGGGCAGCCCGACGATGTAGCAGCCCCTCGGTGTAGATGCAAAGGCGGTGGCGGCGCGGCTGGTGGCTTCCCGTCACTGGATGCGCCCCTCTCAGATCGGGATTAGGGTTTAGGTTTCGGTAGAGAGCTCGGCTCAGGAGAACCTCGTACTTAGAGCCGCCGGCCCCCACCTCTATTTATTGCGCAGTGTGACAGGGGCCTTCCAGCCATAGTGGGCTAGGCGCCCCCGATCAGGGCGCGGATCAAAAGCCCAACTGGGCCGTTGGGCCCAATTTGGGATTAGAGATCAATCTAACAATCTCCCCCTTGATCTCCTACTATCTTTCAATTTCATATCATTTACTTTTGTTTATTCCATTACAGATTAGCGCATAGAGCATGTTTCATCATCACGGTCAATTGCCGATAGATTTAACAACTACAACACACCACTCTGTTATAAAATAGATACTTAACTTTGGGCCTTCTTTTGTCCAGGAATTATATGCTTTCCCTTAAACCCATGCTGGCTATATGTTATCTGAACACGTTGGGTGGTAAGCCTTTTGTAAGCGGATCCGCGAGCATCTTTTTAGTAGTTATATGCTCAAGACTTATGACATAATTCCGGACTTTATCTTTCACAACATAATACTTTATGTCAATGTGTTTAGCAGCACCACTTGACTTATTGTTGTGAGCATACTGTACTGCCGGATTATTATCGCAGTATAACTTAAGTGCTCTATAGATGTCGTCAACCACCTTCAAACCGGGTATGAACTTCTTTAGCCAGTTCACCTGTCCCGTTGCCTCATAACATGCTACAAACTCGGCATACATTGTGGATGATGTAGTGATGGTTTGCTTTGAGCTTTTTCATGAAATAGCTCCCCCTGCGAGAGTGAATACATATCCAGACATGGATTTTCTATCATCTCCCGCATAATCAGAATTTGAATATCCCACTACATGGAGTGAATCTGATCTTCTATACGTTATCATGAGGCTTTTCGTTCCTTGCAAATAACGCAAGACTTTCTTTATTAATTTCCAGTGTTCTGTTCCAGGATTGCTCTGGAATCTGCCAAGTAACCCGGTAACAAATGCCAAGTCAGGACGCGTACATACTTGAGCATATTGCAAGCTTCCGACAGCTGAAGCATATGGAACCGTTTTCATTTGATCGATCTCATACTGATTCCTAGGGTATTGAAAATCCCCATATCTGTCGCCCTTGACTATAGGAGCAGGTGAGGGACTACATTTATGCATATTGAATTTCTTTAAGATCTTTTCTATGTATGTCTTTTGTGACAGTCCTAATACCCCTTTACTTCTATCTCGGTGAATCTCGATCCCTAGAACGAACGAAGCTTCACCAAGATCTTTCATATCAAATTTTGAGGACAAAAACTTCTTTGTCTCTAGTAGTAGACTGACATCACTACAAGCAAGTAAGATATCATATACATACAGGACAAGGAAGATAAACTTCTCATTCTTAAACTTTGCATAGACACAATTATCCTCTACATTCTCTTTAAACCCAAAAATTCTTTATTGTCTGATCAAACTTCAAGTACCACTATCTTGAAGCTTGTTTTAATCCATAAATGGATTTCTTTAGACGGCATCCCATTCGTTCTTTTCCTTCCATGACAAAACCTTTTGGTTGTGCCATGTAAACATTTTCCTTAAGTCCCTGTTGAGAAATACCGTCTTTACATCCATCTGATGTAATTCTAAATCGTAATGTGCCACTAATGCTATTATGATTCTAAAGGAATCCTTAAATGAGTTAGAGAAATGGTCTCATTGTAATCAATCCCTTCTCTTTGCGTAAAGCCTTTTTTCATAAGTCGCGCTTTATATCTCTCTATATTCCCTTGAGAGCCAAGTTTTGTTTTGTAGACTCATTTATAGCCTACTGTTTTGGCTCTTTTAGGAATTATTTCTAAGTCCCAAACTTTATTGGTATTCATATATTTCATTTCATCTTCTATGGCCTCAAGCCACTTTGATGAATGGTCACTTCTCATGGCTTCTTCAAATGAGGTGGGATCATCCTCCATTTGAAATTCCTCAGTGTAGTATACTTCATAGTCAGCAGGAATAGCTGATTTTCTAACTCTTTGAGACCTTCTAGGAGCCTCCACATTTTGGCACATCTTCTGTTTGAGGCTGTTGTTGCTCCCCCTTATGTGTGGCAATAGGTTCTATAGGATCCTGAAGAACAGGTTCCTCATCGTCATTCATTGTTGCTATAGGCGGAATAACAACAGGTGCTGGCACCACAGTATCTTAGACTATCGGTGCAGTGATAGCAGGTAGTGAGAAAAATGGCTCATGAATCATCAGAGTGGGCGCATACACCCGCTTCTCTTCAAGGTCAATTTCTCGAGTTACCATGCTCCCCCTCATCATTTCATCCTCTAGTAAGACAACATGTCTCGTTTCCATAAACTTTGTATGTCTGTCTGGATAGTAGAAACAAAAACCTTTTGACTTTTCTGGATAGCCAATGAAATGGCAACTTACTATTTTGGGATCTTGCTTCCCAATGTTCGGGTTAAATACTTTAGCCTCAGCAGGACTCCCCCACACACTTAAGTGGTTTAGTGAGGGTACTCATCCTGTCCACAACTCATATGGTGTTTTGGGCACCGACTTACTTGGTACTCTATTGAGAATATGAATGGCGGTTTTTAACGCCTCCATCCACAGGCTCAATGGTAAGGTGGAGTAACTTATCATACTGCGCACCATATCCATCAGGGTACGATTGCGTCTTTTAGCTACTCCATTCTGCTGAGGTTCGTCCGGTGTAGAATACTAGGTTACTATGCCATTCTCCTGTAAGAACCTTACAAAAGGTCCAGGAACTTGGCCATATGGGGTATGTCGACTGTAGTACTCCCCCCCAAAGTCGGACCTGACTATCTTAATCTTTAAATTGTGTTGGTTTTCAACTTCTGCCTTAAATATCTTAAATTTATCCAATGCTTCTATTCTTTCTTTGATTGGATAAATATAACCATAATGGGAGTAATCATCTGTGAATGTTATGAACGAATCATAACCATCCACACTCTTTACAGGAAATGGACCACAGATGTCTGTGTGAATAATCTATAAAATTCCTGTGCTCTGTTTGACATCTTTCTTAATTTTCTTTACATACTTTCATTTTATGCATTCTCTGCATTGTTCTAAATCTAAGAACTCTAATGGAGGAAGAATAACATTCTTAACTAGTCTTTCTATCCCCCCTCGAAATATGGCCTAAACGACAGTGCCATAATTTTGATGACGCATTGTGAGCTCTCTTTCGTTTTCTGTTTACATCCGCAAACGAGGATACATTCTCATTGTCGCATGCAATATTTCCATCATCGGATACAACATTCACATCATCACGTAGTGATAACAAATAAAGCTCATTTTGTAAGATAGCAAGACCAAGACATGCATTATTAAATGTTATCTTATATTTGCCATTTTTAAAATGGCAATCATATCCATCATTGTCCAAGCATGAAACACTAATCAAGTTTCTCTGTAAAGAGAGAACATAAAGTACATCTCTAAGTAAAAGTGTGAAGCCATCAGCAAGCTCTAGAGAAAGATCGCCAATGGCTTCAACATATGCTCGGACTCCATTTGCAACTTTAACATGTCTTTCTCTTCTTTGCGTAGTCCTCGTCGAACGAAATCCTTATAAGGAATTAGCAACATTAATAGTTGCACCTGAGTCAATCTACCAAGTAGATTTCGAATACTGTACATATAGAGATTCATTTATGAACGTAATAATGTTCTCACCTTTCTTTGCCATGATCATCTTTAAGTAATCGGGACAATCTTTCTTATAATATCCCATCTTCTTGCAATAGAGACACTGGTCTTTCTCTACTGTAAACTTGTTCTGCTTAGGCTAATGCAGCATAGGACCCTTTCCCTTTAACTTTGAGGAGGAGTTAGCATTATTATTCTTTTTCTTGTTGTCTTTCACATAATTGATAGTGTCATCATTGGCAGCTTTCATTCTCTCCTCTTGCACACACATAGCTATGAGCCTTTCTAAGTCTCACTTCTCAGGCTGTATGTTGTAGTTGACAATAAAAGTATCAAATTCTTTTGGCAAGGAAGCAAAAATCAGATGGATAAATAACTCTTCCTTGAGAGTCAAATCCATTGGTTTTAGCTTGGATGTCAAATTGCTCATCCTTAGTATATGCTCTCTTATGCCACCATTTTTAGAGTACATCTCTATCACCAGCTGCTTTATCAGCTTGGTAGCATATGTCTTTGAAGAGCCAATGAACTGACTCTTTATTCTATCGAGGTACTCGGTGATCGTGTCACACTCTGGGATTGAGCCCACAATTGCAGGCTGAATCATGTTCTTTATCATAGCCAAACATTTCTTGTTGGCAGTGACCCACTTCCTATGCTCAAGGTCATGGGACATCTTTTGGGATGCAAAATCCCTCTCTCTAGTTACCCAAGTGACATCAGCCTCGTTTGTCTCCCTCACCGATGTCATAGGCTCAGTGGGACACGGTGAGGTGACTACCCAGTCCACCTCATCCAAGATGAAGGCCAAGTCAATTTTTTTTTTCCACTCCATATAGTTGTCACCTTTGAGAGTGGGGATCTCTTTGATACAACCCATTAAGTTGTATCTGCCTAAAAACATAATTCATATAGAGTGAGAACATAAACATAATACTAACAATTGCATGCCTTAGTTCCAATGTTGGTCAAAATTAAAACATACAATTGTCCTCTACACTAATTCTACATCACCGTTGGGCAGAAATAGAATTAATGCATAAAATCATTAAAATTACGATATTGTTATTAACAACGTTGGTCAAAAAATAACAATATCATAATCATGTCAAAATCTCTTTTTCTCCAATTAAATATCACGTTGGTTTAAAATAACTGGAGAATAAACAATTTCTTTAGCAGCGGAAACATAAAAAATTTATTATCTATTTTTTTAGAAGCATTAAATTTTTCTCAAATATTCTCTGAAAAATTATCCCGTTGGTCCAAATTTTAATAGAGATATTAAACTAGACGAAATTCATCAAAATCTACTTCTGAAAATTAAATAAAACAAAAACGGAAAACATTACTTGCAATTTGGACCGAAATTCTTGGCGCGCTGTGCACTGTCGCGGCCTAGCTGTGAAAATTGGCCCGCTCCTGTTTGGCTCTCGCGCGCGCTGCGCCTTCCCAGGCCACAACCTGGGCCTGGGCCGGCAAAGCCGGACGCCGCATGCGCCCACCTGGGTCGAACGTTGGCCCGTTCGTTGTTAGCCGTTCATCTGCATCGGACGGTCGAGCGCGCGCATCGGTCGAACAAAAACCGCGGCGCGGCAGCCTCCCCGAAACCCTATCTCATTTTGACTCCCTCCATCTCCTCTCTCAATGCAGCAACGGAAGAGAGAAGGAGCAGCGCAGCAGCCATGGCGGTCAAAGGAAGTGGCGGCGCCGCCGCGTGCCCCTTCGCCGGTGCGTGCATCCACCCGAGGGTGAGCGCACCGCCGTCAAAGGGCTACGCTGCGGTGCCCTTGACACCCGAGCCTGAGGCGGAGCCACGCGGTGGTGTGACCTGCCCAGTCGGCGCCTCTGGTTCTTCCCACGCGCCGGCCATGGAGATGACCGGCGGCGAAGACGGGACGGCCGGGCCCCAGGTAGGAAGCTCCTTCTCTACCGTCCCCTTTCTCTTTCTAGGTTTAGGGTTTCTTTTCCCGATTTGGTTCATCTCTTTCATTTGATTTCTTTTCTTTTCTATTTATACCCATACCAAGATCTACTCAATTTAACCTTGCTCTGGTACCAATGTTGAGAAGAACATGACCTTAGCCGTAGATCTAGTGGGTACATCTTACTATAAACATGATGAACACACCCTAGAACTTTGAACTACTAGATCTAAAGGGAGAGGAAAAGATAGAAAGGACTGACCGTCTGTGCCCTTGGAGGAGGATCCGCTCGC
Source organism: Miscanthus floridulus (assembly GCF_019320115.1). Lineage (NCBI taxonomy): Eukaryota > Viridiplantae > Streptophyta > Magnoliopsida > Poales > Poaceae > Miscanthus > Miscanthus floridulus. Next base: position 8,486,883 of record NC_089592.1, read on the forward strand.
GTCCGCCATGGAGTCGGTGAAGCCGAGGGGCGTCGGTGTAGTAGTGGTTGCAGGGCAGCCCGGCGACATAGCAGCCCCTCGGTGTAGATGCAGAGGCGGTGGCGGCGCGGCTGGTGGCTTCCCATCACTGGCCGCGCCCCTCTCAGATCGGGATTAGGGTTTAGGTTTCGGTGGGGAGCTCGGCTCAGGCGAACCTCGTACTCAGAGCCACCGGCCCCCACCTCTATTTATTATGCAGTGTGACAGGGTCCCTCCAGCCATAGTGGGCTGAGCGCCCCCGATCAGGGCGCGGATCAAAGGCCCAACTGGGCTGTTGGGCCCAGTTTGAGATTAGAGATCAATCTAACACTATATTCTATTCCACCTCTCTTAACTGTGAAATTGACCAGTCTTGTTGTCTACAAATTCTGAAGAGTCTTGGGAATTTATTCTTGCGAGGGCAGTCCTCCAGCCACACATCATGCCAAAATATAATTTTCTTTCCATTTCTTATTTTCCATTCGGTGCCTTTCTCATACCATTCTTTAACCTTCATTAGGCCTTGCCAGAACTGAGAGCACCCTCTTTGTTTATTCTGACAAAAGTTGTTATATCCCAGATATTTCCTTCTGAGCACCTCTAAAGCTAGGTTATTATCACCTCTATCTAATTTGAAAATCCATTTGGCCAACAGCGCTGTATTCATGTATAACAACAACACCATCTAGAATATACCTACCAGGAATGAAAGCAGTTTGTTTGGGACTAATGATTTTATTAGCAATTTTATTAAGCCTAAGGGTCATGGTTTTAGTGATAATCTTATATACTACATTAAGGAGACAGATAGGTCTATACTGTCCGGTATTAACAGCTCCTTTGATTTTAGGGATAAGGGTAAGGATGCCATAATTGAGTCTGAACAAATCAAGTTGTCCACTTCTCACACTACCGGATTCAGCTTCTTTGCCGATTGCCTCAGGCCTCACATTATACTAAATAACATGAATATCATTTTCCATTCATTTTTTTCCATTATTCGAATGGCTAGCGGTTATAATTTGAATTATCCAAGAAAATTCAATTAAATGAAATAAATTAAAGAAATATAGAAAAAGTCCGAGAAATGTGCCACATTGAAACATGGAGTACCAAGTATTGTATGAGGACTGTAGAAAAAGTTTGGAGGTCAAAAGTAAAAAAAAAAATGGTTTGCCGAGTGTCAAAAAATGACACTCGGCAAATCAGCGCTTTGCCGAGTGTCAGGATAAGACACTCGGCAAAGGGTTAACGGCGGCGGCCCTTTGCCGAGTGCCCGACACTCGGCAAACCTTGTCTTTGCCGAGTTCTCGGCACTCGGCAAACTACCTATTTGCCGAGTGCTTTCTCTCTGGCACTCGGTAAATAGCCTCTTTACCGAGCGCCCGATAAAAAGCACTCGGCAAAGTCTGGGACACTCGGCAAAGAAGCCATCTCCGGTAGTGTCAGGTCTTGTAGTAATTCCAGCAAGGTACCTTTAAGCTCTGGCCAAAACATCTTAAAGAAAACAGCTGAAAACCCATTAGGTCCTGGAGCTGATCCATCTCTCATTCCTTGTACCACCACCTCTAATTCTTCTAAAGTAAAAGGCTTAGTCAGCTCATCATTTTCATCTTGGCTTACTTTGTTGATTTCTCTCCATAAATCTGAATTTAACCTGAAGTTGGATTGTGGTTCACTGCCAAACAGACCTTTGTAGAATTTTGTGGTGTGTTCCTGCAGATCAGCAGTTTCAGAGATCTCTACACCATTATCTTCTAAGGTTTTGATCAAGCATTTGCGCTTTCTACCATTAGCTACACCATGGAAAAATGCTGTGTTAGCATCTCCTTCTAGCAGCCATCTTTCCCCACCTCTAGTCTGCCACATGACCTCTTCTTTACTGTATATATCAACCAGTTCTTGTTCCCATGTATATCTCTATTCCCATTCACTGTCATTCAAACCCATCTCATCAGCTTTATGATCTAACTTCTCAATCAGCAGTAATAAGTCTTGTTTCCTTTTCTTCATGTCTGCACCCCAATTTCCATTCCAGCCTCTTAAACAGCTTCTATGCCTCCCTGAGATCTTTTGCCAGTACTCAGTGCTTCTCAAGTTCAGTTTGTTAGGCCATTTAGAGATTACCCATTCCCTAAAGCCTTCTTGTTTAGTCCAGGCAGCTTCAAATCTAAAAATTTTAGATCTAACACCTCTATCAGATCCTACTTCAACCACTAAAGGATTTTGATATGAGCCAACTCTAGTGATACAATGTGCTGTTACCAATGGGTAATGGTCTTCCCAACTAACATTCATAAACACTCTGTCCAGCACCACCATGATTGGATTAACTTGTTTGTTTGTTCATGTGTATTGCCCCCCCCCACCTCTATGCAATTCCCTCAGTTCAGTGTTAGCCACAAAGTTATTAAAAGCATCCATCATATGTATGTCAACATTTCCTATGGATTTTTCCTCTATTTTCCCGACCAATTGAAATCACCTCCAATGAGGGTAGGGATGTTTACATCTTTAATCAACACCTCTAATTCATTCAGGAAATCTTGCTTCTGGTTATCTTTAACTGGGCCATACACATTAATCAATCTCCAGACAAATTTGTCTTCTTTCAGAACCAAAGTCATAGCTTGGAAATGGTTAGAGCTTTCAACTTTAAGCACCTCTACATAATCTTCATATACACCCATCAAGAGGCCCCCAGAGTGACCTCTTGAGGGTACCCACTCCCACTTAAAGGGTAAACCACCTCCTAAGGCAGATAACTCTCTATTAGTGAAATTTTGTTTAATTGTTTCACTGAGATAGACACACTTAATATGGTGATCTTGGAGGAACTTCTTGAGTTGGGCCTTCCTACCTCTGCTGCCTAACCCCCTAATATTCTAGGAGAGAGTACTAATTTGGGTTTAACTTTTGTTTTCCCTTTGGTGCCCATCAGAACCACCTCTATTTCTTCAGTAATGGTACTGTCATCAACCACCTCTTCTAAATCTTGTATAACTCTGCTGTGTTCCTCATTAAAATTTTCTTCAAAATCTTCCACCTCTAGAACAACTTCTGCTGGTTTAAGCACCTCTTTGTTTTTCTCAGCTTCAGCCAATGTAGCTTGGGCTAGTTCTTTGGCTTTGATTAGGTCAATGGAGGCATCCACCTCTTCCTCAGAATTACGTAGAACTACACCACTATCTAGGGCTAACTTACTAAGAATCTCTGGACTAATATCTTGTAGAACAGTAAAAGGGTTAGAAGATGTACCTTGACTGTGAAACATAGCAGCTCTCATTTCTGCCCTAAGGGGAATTGGAGTTCTAGTTCCTGACACCCTTGAGCTTTGCTTGTTGGCCACCTCTACTTGTTTTGCAAGCCTCTGCTTCTTGGAGCTGCCCACCTTGACAAACTCATGATCTTCCTCTTGAAAGATTGTGGTTGACTTCAGACAAGGTTCAACACCAGGCTCCATCATAGTTAGGTCATCTGTCATAACCACCTCTTGATGAGTATCAGCTTCATTGACAGTGGTCAGCTGATGCTCAACTGCTCCCTGTTCCTGAGTAATTTGTACTGATGATAAGGGGGAAGCAGTTTGGGCATTGGATCCACCTCACAGCTCTGTTGTTTGCCAACTCTCTTCTCTCCCTGTTTACTAGATTCAGGAATCTCATTTGTAGGTTTGGATTCAGCCTGCTTTCCTGGTCCATCTCCAAATGGAGTGTAATTGTCAGAAGTCTTCCTCCTCATCTTCCCATGATTCCACATCATCTTTCTTCTGTCCTGGCTTGTCCAAGTGAACTGACTTCCTCTCATTCTTCTCATTCTCCAAGTTCCAGCTGATGAAAAACCTCTACCATTGAAGTACACCATGGAGGATCCTTTTATGGAAGAGGGATCTGTTATGTGGCTGCTAGGATTGAGAGGAGAGAGTTGAGGGGAGCGACGGCGTGAGAGGAGAGAGTTGAGGGGAGCGACGGCGGCTGACGCGATACAGCACCCACGTGCTACAGTACCGTGGGTACTGTTCACATGGTGGCGGCGGCGGCTAGGGCTAGGGGCGTAGGGGGAGGCCGGCCGCGGGGCTTCGCCCACGGCCGGCAAGAGAGAAGAGGTTTCCTTCTAATCTCTTGCTTGATTCGATTGATACATCTCCTCTCCTTATATAGAGAGGTTTACTTGACTTCTAAACAAGCGACTAATTAACCCTAACGGGCTAAGGCCCAATAGGCCCTTGACTCCTCTAACACTACACCCCACCTGGACATGCAGCTCGTCCTCGAGCTGCAATCTAACGATGACACTAACGATGCCTCCACTAGACACAAACCAAACACATAAAAATAAGCCTTTTACATCTCGGCTTATTTTATTGATCTGAAGAAAACTACGATTCTTTATTTTTGACTCCTGAAGATACGGCAGGCACCCTCCGCTTGCTGGACCAGCACGTGTGTAGCCACCTGGATCCCATGGAGACCATCGGAACGAGAGGGATGCACGGGTATGGCCACCTAGAATTAGTGGCAACAGCAACCAGCAGAGACGTGCTCGTGGCGGACGGTGGCGGAATGCGATGGCGCTAGGCAGTGCGTCCTCGCCGGTGACAAGGAGGGAAGCTGCTCCCATATCGCCGGTGCCGCAGAGTTGGAGTTCGCCGCCCACGAAAAAAACACCATGCTTGCGCCTAAAGACAACAGCAGGTCGGCGCGGTTGCTGGTAGCCGTCCGACTAGGCGAGGTCAACCGACCATGCTAGGTTACGCTCCCCTATGCTGAGGTCGACCGCCGCCAAGGTCGCCTCGTGCATAGGTGAGGGCATCTTCTGCAGCCGCCGGCGCGCTAGGAGGCCACGCGCCGCAGCCTGCAGCCGCGCCGCCGCAAACACCTTGCAGGCACTTGCCCGCGCAATCGCCTTCCTCTCCGTGAGCTGCAAGGCTGCTGCTGGAGGGACGACTGGCCACCGCCGCTTGAAGATGGGGTGTTGTCGTCCCTGCCGGCACGCTAGGAGGCAATACGCCACCGCCTGCAGCTGCGCCGCCGATGCCTGGATGTCATCCACGCCCCCGTAGAAGACGCCATCGCTGTCCTGCTGTGGCAGCACGGGGCTGGGGGTGGTGAACGACGGGATCAATGAAGGAGAGGTGGAAAGCAGCGCGGGACTGCTGCTCGGCACCCACGCCGGCTGTGCGCCAATGTTATGGACGAGGGTCGCGAGGATGTCCATCTGGCGCTGCAGGTGGTCGAAGGTCGCCATCCACTCACCGAAGACGCCTGTGGAAGGTGCAGGCTGCTGCGCAGGCAAGGGCGCCACAGTGGCTGTGGCGGTGGTGAACACGGGCGGAGCTGCAGAGGACAGGGCCGGCGGTGCTACGGAGAACAGGGCCATCGCAGCCCAAGGATGTGTGCCGAGCAGCGTGGAGATGGGCACGACGGCGTAGGATCCGGCCAGCGGCGCTGCGGAGAACAGGGCTGGCGCAGCCCAGGGATGTGCGCCAAGCGGTGTGGAGAAGGGCACAGCGGCGTAGGATCCAGCCATGGTCTCTGATACCAGATGTTATGTGGCTGCTAGGATTGAGAGGAGAGAGTCGAGGGGAGTGACGGCGGCTGACGCGCTACAGTACCCCCGTGGCGCTACAGTACCACGGGTACTGTTCACAGCGGCGGCGGCTAGGGCTGCAGGGGCGCTGGGGGAGGCCGGCCGCGGGGCTTCGCCCGCGGCCGGCAAGAGAGAAGGGATTTCCTTCTAATCTCTTGCTTGATTCGATTGATACATCTCCTCTCCTTATATAGAGAGGTTTACTTGACTCCTAAGCAAGCGACTAATTAACCCTAACGGGCTAAGGCCCAATAGGCCCTTGACTCCTCTAACAGGATCCTTGCAAGACACTTTAAGCCTGATTGGTCCCAGACCTGGCAGGGACTTAGGATCCACTTCTACAAAATCACCCACCAGATAAGATACCTCTTCAACAACTTTCTCTTTCCTTGCCCAGTAGGGAAATCCACAGACTAAGACCCAAACCTGGGAAACCATGTCAGTAGAACCCACCATCAAATCAGACTTCTCTATAGTTGCAAGCATATCTGAAATTTTGCACTTGAACTCTTTGAATCTGGTCAGAATGTCTAACTCCTTCTCAGATGGGGCACCCACCCCCTTCACTTGCCAATCCCAAGATGAATTGATCAGGTATTGTAACTCTGTGGTAACCTTTGCCACTGTTCCTTTCCCCTCTAGAATAGTCATCATAGCCGTAATTAGACTCTTTGCCATGTCTTCTTCATTCATAGGAAAATGAAGGCTGTAGAAGAGCTGCCCAGGTATTCCATAAGCACACAATTTTAAACCTCTTGATTCTTTGTAAGGGCAATTGGGAGCCATGTGTCCCTCATCCTTACAATTGTACCAGAGAGGAGGGTTGGGGCACTGGGACCTGTGATGGCCCGAATCTCCGCATCTGAAGCACTTCTCCTCTGGATCTGGTCCTCACCACTCTCTGTCTCCACCTCTATTATCCTGACTACGCAGCAATCTGTGCCTGAGGTCTTCTTCTTTGTGTCTGTAGCCTTCTTCCTCATCAACTCTCCTCTTGTAACCTCTCCCATCATCCCTACCACCATTGTATCCATGGGAACCCCCCTCTCTTCCATCATTCCACCGGGGGTTGTAGTTCCTGTTCTAGTCTTCCTCCCTGCGATTTACCTCACGGTTCCTCCAGTCCCCATGCCGCCCATAGTTCCTCTGGTAACCAGCAACTCACCAGCTCCACCTCTACGATCCACCTCAACAACATCAGAAAAGGAGCGAGAGTCAATAAGCTTTACCTCTGCTAGAGCAATCTTCCAGGCTGTTCCTCCAAACCTTCGGATCTCTGCAAGCGAAGTAGGGTAACCTTCGGTCGCCGCCTCAAGAACCCTGGACTTTGGGACCCAGAGCCATCGATTTGGGGGACTCGCAAGTGAGGGAGGGAAATAGGAGTGGCTAAATAGGTCTTCGATAGATAGATTGTCGTTCTTTTGGGCCTCAAGCCCAAATGGCCCATTACTCTGCCCACCTCCTTTCCGCCCAACCGCTCCGTCTCCTACCTCGCAAGCACCCGAGCTCGGGATCCTGGCAGTGGCGCACTCCAGGGCCTCAGCAGATTCCTATAAATCTTTCACCTCTACAGCATGGAGATCCCAAAATTTGAGCAAAGAGCGCTTAATTTCCTCCTCCCGGCAATGGAGCGCTTATTTTCCGCTAAAATTGAGAAAGTAGGTCGAGTTACGCCTTGAAAATAAGATATTTTTCCCTGTTCCCGGGGATGTGTGAGACCTAGTATAGAAATATGGTACCGTTCCATATCGTTTCTGGGATAGCTACAGTTCAACTTCCATTTACAGCGTTCCGCCGCGCAGAAATGTATTTAAATAAAAGAAAATAGTAAAACACCTCCGGAAAATCTAAGACTTAGCGTTCCCTCATCCCGTGGCACGCACAAGCTTCAGAAAAAGTTTGAGGCACACACGGGAGTCTGCTCCTCCATAGAAAGCTAAGGTGAAACGCCAACGATCCATCCAAAACCTCGTTCACAAGAGCACCTCCAAACGCCTCCGTGAACACACCAACAACCACGACGAGAAGGCGAGGGGGAAGTGAAAATGAGATAATACCTCCACTATCCGATCCGCCGTCGAGCGCTGAACAGGTTCTCCTACTTTTGACCGAAAGGGGTCGCCAGAGCACACCGCCCTTCGCAGGAGTAGTTCGCCTCCTGCCTCGCCCTCTCCCCTCCTGTCCTACGCTTTCAAGTTCCAACTCCCCCTCCCTACTTGTTCAAAAGGATCTTGGCTAATCGGGCACAGGCTCAGGTTCAGGCGGCCTTGTCAATGCAGATGCACGTGCATCGTGTGGAACTGTGGATGTCATGCATGAACTTATTACTACTTACCTACACATGGATGGGTGTGGAGGTAAGAAGAAGGATGCTTGTGCTTGTCGTGGCTTGATTGATGTTTGGCGCGGTGCGTGGGAGAGGGAGCATGGGCCTCCACGAGATTTGGCCCGTGCCGCGCGCGGGATCTCAGCAGCAAGCTGATCATCATCGTCAGAGTCGGGAATCGGCCGATATCCACGTACGTCGTCCTGATCGATGCACAACGTACGCGTCATGCAGCTTGAAAAGGAACAAGTAATTGCAGTTGATCTTGTGAATTTTGAATTTGTGATCCTGTCCTGGCAGGTTGATTCCCCTTGCTGATCACTGGACTTAAAACGTGTACGTACAAAAGCTCACGCGACACGCATGAAGTAAACTGCCGCAGTGTACGTAAAACGTGCAGTGTACGTGATCCCACCGCAGTACACATGTCCATGCCTGTGCGTGGATCTGCATCCTGTTATATCATTATATGGTCCCGGTCTTCAGTTGTAGTACGTCAAACAGCAGATGCATTGGAGGGTGTGTTACATTATAAGAGCAAGTATACTAAGTTGCTAACATGACATAAACGGGCTATGTGATTTGCTAAATCAGAGTTAAGCTCAAGACGGAGGAGGGAGAAGATCACAAACAAGCTGCAAATTAATTGTTGTTGCATCCAGCTGAAGCATAGACTCCAAAAAATGTCGTCAGAGAATAGGGTGTGCCATGTTTTAATGGTCTCATTACTGAGATATATTAGATTGATTGTAGGAGATATATAGCACTAGCAAATAGCTAGCAATTAATCAGACGATTTTTTAACCATGCCCTGAGCCCCTGACGCAGCAGGGTCGAATATGGATCGGACTGGAGCTGGCAGAAACAGCAGCAGCATCCGAGGAGCGCGTGACGTGTCGCTGGCACAGGATGATGGTAATGGCAGACTGCAGCATGATGATCACTAATTAAACCTTTTCAAGAACAAACGGTTACACTGACTGCACCACCTTACAGTACACAGCACACAAAGGCACCCCACTCGTAGATGCCTTGCCAACTCGTTAATTATTTTAGTTCCTGGACGCCGATCGAGACCGACGACGGCCGCGGGGTGCAGACGAGGCAGGCGAGGTAGAAGAAGACAGTGGAGTCGACGGCAGCAGAGTCAGCGCCCCGGCGAGCGAGGTAGCCGCGCTTGAACTGGTGGCCCTGGTCGGCCTTGGCCCTGCTGCACCGCAGCATCCGCGCCTTGATCACCGTCATCGCGTCGGGCCTCCTCCTCCTCTTCACCTTCCGCGTCGTCGTCTCCATGGCCTGCCGCTCGCCCGGAGCGGCCGAGTCATGCCGCCTGATGATGGCCCGCTGCACCATGGACGAGGTGTGACGACGATGGATCCCCTCCTCGCTGGGTGTCTGGATGACTGGATGTGGAGCTGGTTACTGGACTGGATGAGGTCCGAGACTGGCTTTTTATAGCACCACAACGCAGCCTGAACAATCTTCGTTTTTTATGTATCTATATCTATATATTCATAAATATACCATATCTGTATCCGTGTCTATATCTATATCTATATCTAATATTAAAAAGCGAAGTTAAAGAGTGTAGAATTTCTTTTGTCCCCTAAACTGCCCTTACGCCCTCCATATCTCCCGATTCATGATCCATAGAGTGCTCATATCAATTAGAACAACTTGCTTCTAGTGATTATTCTGGTATTTGATTTCAAGATATATTATGTTTCATTACACCCTACGGACATGTTTGCTAATAAAGGGCAGGATGAGTAGGGACCAGGATCAGTGCTGGTACTAGTATAAATTCTTCTGTTACGTTTGTCTCCAAGCCTTAATCTTGACATGACGGGACAATAAGTACATCGGTGTGAATTAACTAATGCTTTTACGATCTGATCTCCGTGCCCGTGCAGGTCCGCAGGAGCAAAATCAGGAATGGTCGGTGTTTGCTGGCGATTATAGAATGATGATGACGGTGGTGGCGGCTAATTAGTGGCAGGCGTCTCACTCTACATGCACGTGCAATCCCTTCAGATTAAGCCGCAGCTAGCTTCAGTAACACACCAGTGAATCACTCCTGCCACGTTACGTGTCAGCATGGCATTGCTGCAACGGCGGAGGAACGGCACGGTACATTCGCTGCAGGCCCCCTGGCTCACTTGCTTGCGTGCCTTCCCGTGTCCTGCAGATCACGCGATCGAGATATGTGCACCGACCGAGTGTCCGCCCGTGCCATGAATCTACACATGGATCATGGACGAAATGGAGAATGCAAGCACGTACGCTTGTGCTTGTCTTAGCAAAGCATGGGTGCTGGTCTGGTGGAACCCATGCATATGTCAGCATACTGCATACATGGGGGGCCTGTTGGCGTCTGTGGACTATGGGTCACCATTCTGGTTAGTCTTGGGAACCATGCACGATTATTGGTTATTCCATGTAGGTACGCTACGCTCTCAACAATTTTAATTTGTCCGTGCGTGCATGTGACCATGTGCATTTGATACGTGCGTGTGTGCTTGGCGCCTTGGGTACGCTCAAGGGACAAGGGGCGAATATATATAGTGGATGTATGTAGATCCAAACCAACAAGACAAATACGCAGTAATTTGTAATAGATTTTCATCGTATGCAATCCCCTTCCGTCATATATTTATTTTGTTTGTGCATTGATAAAAACACTAGCTACTTTTGCCATCCTTTTTTCCTGAAGTCCTCACTTTGCATGCCTTTTCCAGTGTTGTTTGCAGTAATCCTCGGTTAAAACCAAGAGATAAAATATGATTCTTGTGCCCATTGATGTTTCCCTCTCACTACTAAAAAAACAATTTCTTGGATGTCACCCCGTTTTTTCTAGTGGCGGCTCCATAAAAAGTCATCTCTAAATGCTCCTAGAGCTGGTCCGTCTGTAGAAATTGATTTTTAGATATGGTTAACACAACGGCCTCGAAAAATAGGTGTAGCATGATTACATGAAAGATTACAACTATCCAATAAAATCGGATGAAAACGAAATTTTTTATATCAAAGTTCTAGAGCTCCAAGATATCTACAACTTTGTAGTCGGTGACCTTTTCTTTTGAAATAATTTAGGGTATCAAAATATATTAGTTTTCAGGTTTCAAAAATCATTTAAAAAAATTCAAACGAGTAGTACGTATTTTCACTCAATTTAGGGTACAAACAACGTTTTCACTATTTAGGGTTTAGCGTTTTCACTATCTAATAGCACCAGTATCAGTATTACTTTTCAGTTGCTAATCTTGTCTTCAGGATCCGTTTTTTACAAGCACGGCTTACTAGGGTACATACGCCAATCACTCCTGGTACTCCTCATATAACTCAATAGATCCACTATCTGGTACCCATCCAGAATTTTGTTGAATTTCAGAAAGTGTGAGCATCATCATACTCAACAAATATAAAACAAGGTTATGCAACGCTCAAAGGCTCAACATAGCATAACTGTGGTAGGCACTTTTAGTAGATCAAGTTCTTTTAAACCAGTTAACTAATAAGTATGCTTAAGGCCCAAAAGTTAAAGTGTTAGATATAACAACAATATTAATCATAGACCAACCCATCCAGGTAACCAACTAACTTGAAAAGGATCGATCCAAGCCACTCATGATTGAGGGCACAATTGATATATTAGTTTAAAGAAACTCTGCAGAGGTCGTCCAACTTTACCAACAAGTTGTGATTCCCATATGCCAGAGTAATAACTCCCATATCACATTTACCGAGAATGTGTGGTAGGGTTTCACTATGAAGATTTAATTTCCCCATTCTAATAAGGAGCAACCACTGAGGTTTTAGTCGACCGCGTGTCATGGAACCCTCCTTCAAAGTGATGCACATGGCCATAGCATAGTACACACACATTGGTAGGACAAGACCCTTAGCCATCACAACACTCTCATCTTGCCCTTTCAGTTAGCTGGTACAATCTAGAACGGATCAATGTACTTGACTAAGACTAGAGCCATGTAATCCTCATGGTTGTACTGTAAGTTTGGTTGCCGCTTTAAGATTGTTGAGTCCTTATGGAGAGAATCTAGTAGAGGCCCAAAATGGAAAGGCCAATGCTCTAGCCTCCTTTGTCCATTTGCCAAGAAGCGCCTTTTAATCCATAGTTGCATAATCCATTAGCCAAGATTGACATCATAGATTTGTTATTGCAAAGTGTTGACGGTCCTTAACTCCCTTTTCTTACCGTCAAATCCTGCATCAAAGCAACATAAGAACAACATCCAACATAGTGGTAGGTTTAAGTCTAATAAGTTCCACAAGTGTTGGTGTTTATTTGTATATGCAAGTGAGTGTTGGTGAAAGTATAGAGGAAATATAGGAATAATAACAATGAATCACACTCTCGACTAATCAGAGCTCACCACATAGGCAAACACAAGGACCCAAAGGCCAAAACCATTTCTATCTGGCCCAACTCAAGGTGGCACAGCATAATCCATGACCAAGGCCCATAGGGGAACCGCCTCTCCGAAGATGGGCCTGAAAGGCCAGGGTTCAGTCAAACCCCCTATTGGGCCATGTTCATCCAAACCTCCAAGGAGCCCATCTTTTGCACGCTGGCTCTCCACCGCCTCCATGTGCCAACCAAGCCTATGAAGCCCATCTTTTGAGGCCGGTTCACCAAGGAGAGGATAAGGACACATTAATGAGAGGGGAATATTCCTTGGAATATCACCACCTCCTCAAGGCACATCCTCCTATAAATAGATGGTGTTGGCATTTCTTAGCATCACTACTAGATGTAATCTCCAATAATGACACCAGAAATGCTTATGGTATTTTAATGTGACTTAGAAAGATATGAAATTCTGCAAGCACGCATATATGCCATTGTAGCACTTCACCAGGAGTATTCTAGGTATCGTTATTTATATTTTTACCATAGGGAAGGTCTTGGCAAAGAATATTGATTACTTTCTTATGATGGATCAATGAGCCAAACACTTACTCTAAACAGGGGTAAACCAAGAGATAGAATAATATATAAATGATAAATGCAACACTCACATAGCAATAGCAAGTCTAAGTAGATACAAGAGAGATTAATTCCTAAGTTATTCTAGTCACAAGCCAAAGCATACAATGATGTGCATATATACTTAGCAATAGCAAAAGATTAACTCCATATCTATGCATAAGGGACATTACTAAAGAAGAGCAAGAACAGAGCTTGACTACTTCCGTCGCAACCAGGTCCTACTTGGCCTATAGAAGGGAGGTGGACTACAGAGATCTCAATGAGGCCATCACCCTCGCGATCTGCCACATGATCCGGAATGTAGGGTGCATCCCCATGTAAACAATGTATAAGCACCATGCTTACACAATATCGCCCACTCACCCCGTTCGTCAACAATAATGAGCGCTTTGCGATCCTATGCATAAACATAATGATAATTCTAACTACACCAAGCACATAATCAAAGTAAACTATGAACATGATAACTAAGAACATAATAAATATGAAGAACAATGTCATAGCAAATGTATGAATAATAAAGGATACAAGGCTATACCAAGCAAAACTCTGGACAAGATCGGGAAACCAAGCGGGAAGCTTGACTCTCTAGATCTAACTTAGCTAGCTATGCCTAGGAATATTTGTGTAGGGAGCTCTGAGGTTCAATGATCTCTAGGATTATAATGAACTGAATTGAATGCCTTCTAGAGGAGGTATGGGGGTCCTTTTATAGGGGCCACCAGGCATCCCATGGGTCCATGAATTTGTGGCATCGCTTCATCTAAGCTCTCGATTTGAACCGACCCTGATTCACGGTGAAGATTGATCCTTAGAGGCGGTGGAGCACCGACCTTCGAAACGGGGGCTGACCTGCGGGCCCCATAGACCGGCCAGCCTACATGTGGGGCTAGCCAGCCCCACCCCTTGCCTGTTTAGGTTGATTTGCGGTAGTTTGTCTTAGACGGTGGACTGGGGTTCCTTTAAGTCGGTTTCGTCGTGGATGATCGTGATTTGCTCTGACGAATAGGTCCACTTTGCCTGTTTCCTGAATAAATCCTCCTAAAAACACAGATTCACCAAAACTTGTAAAATTTGTGAATTTAAACCCCTAGACCTATATTAGTGATCATATTCATTCATTTATATAAGTTATATTGATGGTTTATGCTGAGTGTTAACTACCATCAACAGATGGGCATGCCCTAAAAGCCCTATATTTTGTTTTGGATAATTGAGACAATCAAGTGGACTAACCTCTATCCTAGTGTTGTGTATGAGATAGGTTATGTCCACATCCAAGGATGACACACGTGGTGATGGTGATGGTGATGGCCACAAATGGTGATCAACATGGAAAAGTAGAAAGAGAAAAATAAAACCCTATGGGCTCAAGGCAAAGGTATAAGATAGGGTGTTTGTTTTGCTAGTCAAGATGCAATAGAGTGCATGATTGGGTTTATGATAGATAGTTGTACAATTAAGAGGGGAACTCAAAGTGCAAAATGGTTATCTAAGTGCCACTAGGTGAATTGATTCCTTGCATGCGCATTAGGATCTAGTGAGTATGCTAAAAAAACCTTTGAAAAATGTTTTGTAAAATACTAACTCACGTGCACAAGTGCTTGGGACACTTTGGAGTTAGCACATGAGAGAAATTGATGAAAAGAGCTAGTGGGCGCCTCAGCTAGGCACCGAACCCTAACCACGGGGCATCAGACCATCAGGGGTCGAGTCCACGCCTAACCCTAGGCGGGTGAGCGTGACCGCACGTCTAAGTCTCATTGGACTTAGCGTATTGGTATGATGAACAGAGTTCGATGGTCTTCATATCGATGGGGCGCACTATTCCTCGCGTGGACCAGGGAGTCAGCGGTGCAAGTGGCGGTTAGTGTGGTCTTCGGACTATGAATTTGTTCAAACGACTGGTGTTAGACCAGTCCGAGGACTAAAACCCCTCTCTAGATGCTTACTAGACATCGTCGGACTGCCAGGGGGCAATGGCTCGACAGTCGTCAGACCACAAATACTTGTGATGCTTTGACTCTCCAAGAAAGTTGGAATGGCTTATAATTTAGAACAGAGGGAGTACATACAACAAATCCAAATCCTGCATCATACCACGAATACTCCATTTGTTCAAAATAAGTGCACACTTGTAGTGTTCTAGATAACCAACCCATAGGTTCTCCTGTCGCCCACGACCGACCTCAGTGCCTCCCTAGTCCCTTGTCCATTTCATCACGTAGGCCCTTCCCCTCCCTCCAAATGCGGCTGGCTGCTCTCGCCACCTCGCCACACCTCCCGTCTCCAGCTGCAGCCCCACCAACCCTTCCTCTCCTATTCACTCGCTCCCCCTAACCATTTGATCCGTGACGCCCTTTCCACCAACCCTGTCAGTGTAACACCCTCATCCATTAGTTGCATATAATAATAATTGTTCCACATGCCATGTATAGTTATAGATGGTGAGTTTAGTAGGATGCCACCTCACTGTGCTACTGGCCTATGGCCCACCACCATGCCACAGTCACCTCCACCACAACCCTTTCTAGTCCCACCGACAAATGAGAACCCTAACCCGAGACCCCTTCTTCTCCAGCGGTGACATGTGGAGGTGTTGAGCAAGTATGGACCCTTCTCTATTCTTCTCCATCAATGTGACACGTGGAGGGATTGCTTGAGTGTGCTAACACATGCCCATCGCATGTTTGTGTTTGCATATATATTATTGTGTCGCGTGACACATGAATCAACCACGTATTCCAACCAGTTGGATGCTGGTGTGTCTTATGTCCTTTTCATCATTAGTTAGGAAGTCCAATCAATGTATGTTCAGTAAATAGACGTTACCTCATTAAGCATGGAGGAAGACTTGGTGAAACGATCCACGATTTCCTCAAAGGGAAATCCACAAATACCAATCATAATGTGATAGTCCCAGGTGATCATGCCATTATATTATCGAAATTCAGTCAATATCACAATACGTACATCAAATATCTATCATAAAGAGTACAATAGAAAGATTTACTCATTATTACATCGCCACTTGACGGAATCACTCAGAGCACACAACATCTTGAACAGCGTCGGAAGGCATGACAGCGGGCGTAGACTCTATCTCCTCAAGCAGACTTGGGCACAGAACAAGACCTCTAATCCTCCCAATCATCACCCTTGTGGTCGTACTCGGGCTCGTCACCTATCAAATATTTATCAGTACGATTTGTACTGGACACTGGCTCCCACCCTATGCTTGTGCTTGCTTTGTGAAAAGTTGTATGCAAGGGTAAGAGAAAAGGGCCTACTATTTGGCTATAGTTTTCCTATGCAAGTCATCCATATTTTAGTAATTGTTCACAAGTTTTAACCCAATTCCATCCATCCATCCCATCCACACACACATCCTCACATCTCACCACACTATCACTTTCTAGGCTGTAAGGACAACTCCCTCTCATACCTTGCCTCAATGGCCAAAGGCCAGAACCAAACCAACCCAGGGGGAGAGAAGAGAATACACCACTCACTAATCAAGGGAAGTGTAGATCACAGGAATGTCCATGACCGTGGACATGGCTATACATATAGATCGATCAACTCTGTAGAGCGTATACACCAATAACCACAAGATCACCATCATCAACATGTGCACTGCCTAGGATGACTTCAGGCTACCTCCTAATAGGTACGATGCCACCCTACCACTTAGCTCTAGGGCACCCCGGAGTCCACCAGAACGCTGAGCCTATGAGACGTAGTATGGGGCCATCAAGGTCACCATGCGGTCTTAGGAGGGAGTGGGCCAGGTGCCCTTACCTCCCTACACTTATCAACTTCCTACCTAGTAGTAGTGGTACCTCCCTAGCTAGTTGGTAGGCCATTTCCCGCCCATTGGGAATGGGTGGTGCGTACGAAAAGGGTCCTATGAACTGGTTCTCTCCACATTCCAGCCCTTAGAGGGACCAAACAAGACATCTTCTCAAATGGGGTAAACCAACACCCCGTGCCTCGGTGCCACCTCCCTTCCGAGGATTTCCCCATGAAGAGTCTCCTCCCCGAAATCTACTCATGTCACATGTACCCGCCATAGGTACCTCTTACGGGGAATACCCAGGTCACATCCCCTTGGCAAGACTTGTCCATAGACTCATCGTAGAATCTTGTCCGGTCGACTCAACCCTTATCACACACCCAAGACACACGCTAAGATCTCCCCAAGTTGTTATCCTATTATCAGCACCAAGTGCCTTAGTCAATCACACACAATCCTCCACCATGCATCACATCACAGATATAATACGTAGTAGGGTAGATAGCAAGCAAGGTAAGCGTGTGTATAACCTAACAGTGGGTATGTAGGGGTATGGTTGGGTCAAGGTAATGGCTTTCAAGCAATTCTACCATGCAACCTATCATAATTCAATTGCAAGTAATAAAGCGCTAGCAATCTACTCATTTGCATACCTAATAGGATTCTACGAGGTTGGGTGGGACATGGAACCTGCAAACTGGTCGTCTCCAAGCTCCTCCGTGTAGTCGTAATCCTCCTCCTCAAGCTGTTGCTCCTCCAGGGATGGAAACAGGACATATAGTCACGATAAGCGACTCCTATTGATATTCACAAAGAAACAACATAAAACTAAAAGATCCAAATGCACTCAAACGTAGGCCTATGACGTAGAGCTCATTTTTAGAAAAATTTGGACACTTGATTCATATTTTTCTGAGGTCAGATGAATTTATTATGAATTTTCTAAGTTTATTCTATTTTCTAAAAAAGAAAAAGGACTGATTAATCCTGGGCTTGACATGTGGTAGCTCCTGATTGGGCAAGGCAGTTGTGATCACTGACAGGTGGGGTCCATGGTCAATAGTGGCTGATAGGTGGGGCCAGGTCAATGGTCAGCGTTGATGGGCTCGAACTAGGACTGGAGGGCCGGATATGGGCCAGTCTAGTCCGGGCCGGCCCAGACACATGTTAGCCGCTATGGTTAGTCACGTGGCTCTACTGGGCTCCTAACGAGCCTTGGTCCATGGGGTCGGCTCACGGTGGACACCAGCACGGGTCCATGGACCGCAAGCTTGGTCCGTGGTGGACTGCGTCCACCTCTCACTCTTCTCTCTCTAGCTCACAGTGGAACAGGTGCACGGCATGGTGTCCAGGCGAGGCTTGGCTGCCTTCTCTCTCTCAGCCACACTCTCGTCGACGGCGAGCTCGCTCGGCTGGGCGCTACGGCAGCTTAGAGGGATGGCTAAGGGCACCTACGACATCATGGGGGCACAACAAACATGGCGAGGGGCTAAAGGTGGTGGCTTGAGGCTTAGGGCGGTCGGCATAGGCGATGCAGTGGGTATCAGCTGCGCGGTGATGGCGATGGTGCTCCTCGGGGCATCGGCGAGGCTCTGACGGGGCTCCTCTAGCTTCCTTGGGCTTTGGCAAGCACGATAGGGCCAGAAGGACGTGGCTTTGGGGCTTGGGCGAGGCTAGCTGTGGCGATGGTGACACGACGGTGACGGCGGGTCGTGGCGGAATGGCTCTGCACGCGATCGAAGCCAAAAGTGGCATCTTGGAAGACATAAGGACTCCCTCTGTTCTTTTTTACATGTCACCTTAATTTTGTCAAGTCAAACATTACTATCTTTAACCATTCATACTAAAAAATGTTATAGTTTTGTAGCATTTGAATTATACATTATGAAATCATTTTTCATAGTTAATCTAAAAACATAATCTTATGCCATAAACCTATATAATTTTTAAAAAAATCGATGATAAAAGATACGCATATTTGACTTAGAACAAAGCTAATACGACATGTAAAAAATGAAGAGAGTAGTAGTTACTCCCTCCGGTCTAGTTTACAAGGCACAAATTGACATGACATAGTTAAACTTTGATCATTTATTTGTTTTATATTGTATTGTTTATGATTATTGGATACTGTTTCATTACAAATCTAATCACATCAAGACTGTATTATAATAGGTAAAAATTATTGGACATATCATTGTTTAGATATATAAAGTTTGAATATTAGTGTGCTTGTGTGTCGTATAAATTGGCTCGAAGGGAGAGAGTATTGTTTAGTACTTCTAACTAATAAAAATCACTTATATTGAATTATACATTTTTCTCCTTGAATTATACAATAGGTATAAGTATAACAGATACTCTAGTTGTAATAAACTTATCAATTACTGATCTATATATTGTTCATCCATATCCATAGTTATTTTCCCATTTGAATCCTTCCTCTATGTTTTTTCAATTTTGTATTTAGTTGAGACGTTAGCTTAAACTATGGTAGCTCTTATTGCACCCCATATCTTATGAGGTCATGAATCTAAATTGTGATTTTCAAATTAGTCTTATTGTTTGCTATTAAAAATTTAAACCTCAAGTTAAGTTGAAAAACTCTTGTGCTTATTGTACCTTTTATTAAAACATCTTTTGTACCTTTTAAGATAAGAACTTTAGGTCATAGGCTGCACTCCTAAGTACTATGATGACATAAGCAGTCATGTAAACACATGCACCATGCTGTTTAATATCGGTGGTAGATCGTGAAGGGAGATCTATGATTGGTAGCTATGCTAACCTCAAGACGATATTAATATTTAAGCCTTATAGTTACTATTTACTTCAAAAGAATATAAAAGGCCAAGAAGACATTGCTACCTTTGGTCTATGCTGACCTCCCCACTTCTCAAGATGTTTGAATTTTCTTATCAAAAAATTATAGGTGTAGTAATGGTTATACTATCAATATCGATATGTCAATCATTTTAGTTAAAATGTATGAATATAACTAAAGTAATAACATATATAAATTATATGTCAGTGTTATTGATAGCTTTAAAGAATTTGTTAGTATCATTAGTATATGAGCTGTTAAGGAAATATTTTTTATGATTGCTAAAACAACACATATATAGTTATGAACTGTTAAGGAAATATTTTTATGATTGCTGAAAGAACACAAATATAGTTCTCCCTCATGCATGAATGTCTACTTAATTTGCATATTGACACAACATATATGTTTGCTTTAGTCAGTATTAATATGTCAACATAATCAAAAGATTTTGATAATTTAATGCAGTTTTGAAGGAATATTTTAGGTTTTTTTATTAATGACAGAAGAGGTAACTTACATGCAAAATTAGGGGGCTACCTATATTATCCATCACAATAGTAGGTAGGTAAATAGATTCAAATTTAGATTTACTCTAGATCATAAATCTCAATGGCATCGGTGGATAATTCAAATATAGATTCATGGGTGACCTTATGTTGATTTACACAATAGGAGAGGTGGGTAACTTTTTAGAAAATAGAATATATCCAATGGATATTATTACCAATGGTGACTACAGTTTACAAAATCGATGACCAAATGTTTCTGATTTTTGTGACAAATTCTAGGATTGATATATTTTTAATGGACTTAGTGAGGATTAACATGAAGGCTCCATTAGGAACCTCTAGTGAGGATTAACATGAAGGCTCCATTAGGGACCTCTAGTGAGGATTAATGTCACATACGATTTTAAGGATAAAATGGGATACATAATCTTATGTGTCTCCAGAGACCAGTCACACACATAAACCAACAAATTATAGATAGTACCATCACAAGTGTTTATTACATCATATATAATAAGACAAAGTCTTTGCATAAATATAGCAGAAGTATAAAGAAAATCTCTCATAAAAGCTTCATATCACAGGGACGTCAAATGATTGACCACAAGTCTAGTAATCATTAGGAAAGTCGTCATTACCATAGCCATCTGGATAAAAATCTAGGATTTTTATCCAAATAATGAAAATAAAGAAGCGTAAGTATGTGTCATACTCAACAAGTGTAACATGGGGTTTATGAGGCTCAAAAGGTTTGACACAGGTTTAACAACATTTAGTTTTTAATTATCACAATTTTAGCATAAGAGTAGCAACAAGTTGTTTTAATCCCAAAGTAAAACACATGATCAATGTAAACATGAATAATGATATAATTCTTAGTGTTCATCTATTCCATAAGGATCCAAGGCCGCTCGTGACCGTGTGCATGGCTGATATACCCATTTTACACTCTGCAGAGGTTGTACACTTTCACTATGAGTCGTGATACCCATATGCCCGGGTTAATTACTCTCAAAACACTACCAAAGTGAGCAGGCAGGGTTCACTATGAAGCCTTTCAAAGGTTCATCTAACAAGTTGGGGCCATTAGATTCACTCGGCAAATAGATATAGAGCTCCCCCTTCCCGATGACACATTGACGCGCAGCCTATACTCAAGGGGACAGAGGCCGCCCTATACCCGATTCCTCAAGCCATTCTTACACTAATAAAGGTAACATCTAACAAGCTAGAAAATGTCCTCATACTGAGCTAAAGCCAGAGCCATGTAGCTCTCATAGTTGTACTGTAAGTCCCGGATGTTCGCTTATAGATAAGTACTTAGGGAGAGGAATCTGAAGCATTGAGAAAGTAGCTAAATACTTCAGCCCCTTTTTCTAAGTTGCTAAAAAGTCATGTTTTAATGTTTATTGCATATACCATTAGTCAAGTTACAAGATCATGGTTTAGTTGAGCACTAGCAAAGCTACCCAATGCATATGCCAAAAGGAGACAAGGTAAAAGTTCAATTCTAGGGAATCTCTATCAAGGTGATACATGCAACATGAATTGAATGTATTAAAGTTGATAGGAAACAAGGATATTCCCATGCTATACTTGCCTTGAACAAAGTGTTCCTGCTGATCCTACTCATCAAAGTAGTACTCTTGATCACCCATGAATTGCTCACCATCTATACTCGATAACCACAACAACATACAAGCATCCAGAAGCAATCATGCATAGCAAACAAAGGCTATAGATTAGAACAATGCACCAATAGCATAAAATCATGATGAAAAGTTTATAAAACAAATCTACGTCTTGCTATGAACACACAGACGCGAAGATCACAAAAATCGGAGCTAAAACAGAAAAGTTATGAATTAAACAAGATTTCCTTTATTAAAATAATAGATTAAATCTAACCTCAAATTTCAAAAGTTGAAAATATACTTAACAGTAGTATGAACATGTAGATTACTCAATTACGAACCTAACGCAACTTGAACGGATCAAATCGGAGTTAAAACGAAGATTTTATAACTAAAACAAGATTAGTGGCAAAACTGTAAATAGATGAAACTTGATTTTAGAATTTAAATTAATAAAATCGGATTTTAAACTGAGCCAGGGAGTGCGGGCATGATAAAGAAGAAGTATAGGGGGTTCTTTAGAAAAAGTGCAGGGATGGTGGATTCTATACTAGAAAACTTCAGGGGCTCTTTGACAAAACGACTAGCCGAATCGGTATCATCTGATCTAAGCCGTCTGATCGACGACAGATGGTTCAGAATATATCAGGAGGGGAAACAAAGGCGCGTGGCTGGCCGACGACGTTGTGCACGGCAGCGTTGTCACCGAAAAAACAGAGGACCTCACCAGCGTTCGTTGTTCTCGACGTTCCGGGCATCATCGGTCGTAGGGGGAAAGCACAGGAAGCATGAGGAGAGGAAAGCGAACTCACCACGACAGTTTGCAGCGGTGAGGGACAGAGGAAGATCACGGACGGCTCAAAACAGTGGTGGACCGAGCTGGGCACTTAGGGTTGTGGCGGCTATGAGCTTTAGGCGAGGGCGACGCTTGCTCTAGGGTTAGAATAGGGAGGCGGCGTGGTTCGGGGTCCGCTATTTATGAGGACAGCGGTGTGGAGCGCACGCCACATCGCAGAAATCAACGCGGCGATGGATTCTGAAGCAGAGTCTGGCGCGGAAATGAGAGAAAGAAGACGATGGCACGGCTAACATGTGGGACTGGCTAGTCATCGTCACAGGGCGAGAAGAGAGGGGAATGCCGTGGGCGTGGCTTGACTGGGCCGAAACAAAGAAGCGGGCCACGGGAGAGGGAAACTGGGCCACGGTGAGGAATAAGGGCAGCTGCTGGGCCACTGCGGGGAAATGGGCCTCGTCGAAACCAGACCAAGCTAGGCCAGTGAGTAAAAATAAGGCCAAGCGGGAGCTGGGTTGCTCGGGCCAAATTCAAGAGAAGGAGAAAAAATAAATAAAACTCTTTTTCTATTTCCTTAACATATTTTCAAATCCAATTTAAACTCAAATTCAATTCTTTTGTAAATTTCAATCAAACCAAAGCATCACAAAATAAATATACAGCAGCATGTATGCACATAATGTATGTACACCTTATATTTGATTTTATTTTTAACAAAGTTATTATTTTTTTTAAATTTAAATGCTCAAAAAACGCATAATTAAATCATTTTCTCCTATTTTAAAATCATGTAATTTTTAGGGTGTGACAATTCTACCCCCTTAAAATGAATCTCATCCTCGAGATTCGGACGATGCTTACGCAAAAAGCTATGGGTATGTTTTTCTCAGATTCTCTTCTCTTTCCCAAGTAGCCTCATCTTCTGAATACCGATTCCACTGAACCTTACACATCTTTATAATTCGGCTCCTCATAACCCTTTTTGCTGTCTCCAAAATCTTTACCGGAAATTCCTCATATGTAAGATCTTCCTTAACTATAAGCTCCTCTAACGGTATCTGCTCCTCAGGTACACGCAAACACTTCTTTAATTGAGACACATGGAACACATTATGTACACCTAACAAACTCCCAGGCAATTCCAACTGATAAGCTACTTCTCCACGTCTCTCTAAGATCTTGAAAGGCCCAATATACCTTGGTGCTAACTTTCCTTTCATGTTAAACCTTCTCACACTTCTCGTAGGTGACACTTTTAGGTAAACATAATCGCCTATTTTGAAAATCAATTCTCGTCTCCGAGTGTCAGCATAACTCTTCTGTCCAGACTGTGCCACTCTCAAGTTATCTCTAATCATCCTTACTTGCTCTTCTACGTCTCATAAAACATCCTATCCGAACATTTGAGTTTCTCTCATTTGATTCCAAAACAAAGGGGTTCTACACTTTCGTCTATACAAAGCTTTGAAAGGTGCTATATTGAGACTCTTCTAATAACTGTTGTTATACGAGAACTCTGCATAAGGCAAACTCTTATCCCAATTTGTACCGTACAGCAACGCACAAGCTCTTAACATGTCCTCTAGAATATGATTAGTTCTCTCAGTTTGTCCATTAGTCTGAGGATGATATGTTGTACTAAAATTCAACTTCATTCCCAACAAACTATGCACTTCCTGCCAAAAATAAGATGTAAATTGAGTACCCTGATCTGACACAATTTTCTTGGGAACTCCATGTAGACACACTATCTTCTCCATATATAATTAGGCCAACCTTGGTCCATTATAAGTAGTCTTGACCGGTATAAAGTGAGCAACTTTAATTAACCAATCCACTATCACCCATATTGAATCATAACCTCCCTGAGTGAGTGGTAACCCAACAATAAAATCTATACCAACTTCTTCCCACTTCCATTCTAGTATCTTCATTGGTTGTAATAATCCTATAGGTCTTTGATGTTCAACTTTGATTCTCTGACATGTATTACATAAAGCAACATATTCAGCCACATCCCTCCTAAGTCCATACTACCAATACTTATCCTTCAGATCTAAGTACATCTTAGTACTCCTAGGATGTATAGAGTAAGCAGACTCATGTGCCTCACAAAGAATTACATCTCGTATAGCCTTATTCTGAGGCACACATAGTCTTTTCCCAAACCAAAGAGTTCCATTATCATCCATATGGAAACCTGGTGCCTTACCAATCACTATGTTCTCTGCTATCTCTTTTAACCTCTTATCCTATAACTGACCCTTACGTATCTCTAGCTCCAATGTAGGCTCTATCACCAACTCTACTACATTAGTGACAAAACCCAAGTTTAGTTGCTTAAGTTCAGCACACAACTCACTTGACATAGATGCCACTTGCACCTCATTGGCGTAACTCTTCCTGCTAAGAGCATCGGCAACAATGTTCGCCTTTCCAGGATGATAGTGTACTTCCAGATCGTAATCCATAATCAACTCCAACCTTTGACGCTGTCTAAAGTTTAGATCTGTCTGAATGAAAATGTACTTCAAACTCTTGTGAGCAGTATAGATATCACTCTTATGTCCAATAAGATAGTGCCTCCATATTTTTAGAGCATGAACCACTGTTGCTAACTCCAAATCATGAGTAGGATAGTTTAGCTCATGCTTTCTCAACTGTCAGGATGCATAGGCCACAACTCTTCCTTCCTGCATAAGAACACATCCGAGACCTTGACGAGATGCATCACAATAGATAGAAAAGTTTTTGCTCAAATCTGGCAAAACTAATACTGGGCGTTAGTCAACCTCTTCTTCAATTCTTCAAAGTTAGTCTGGCACTTCTCGAACCACACAAACTTAGCATTTTTCTCCAATAGGGCCAGCATAGGCTTGGCAAGTTTAGAAAACCCTTCTGTGAACCTTCTGTAGTATCTAGCCAATCCTAAGAAACTTCGAATCTCTCCCACATCAGTTGGTGGTTTCCAATTCAACACATCTCCACCTTGCTTGGATCTACTGCTATTCCACTATTAGAGACAACATGGCCTAGGAAAGAAACTTCCTTCAACCAAAACTCACACTTGCTTCGCTTAGCGTACAACTTGTGTTCTCTGAGCTTTTGCAAGACCAACCTTAGATGTTCAGCGTGCTCTTCTTCTATTTTGGAGAATACCAATATATCATCGATAAATACCACCACAAACTTATCCAAAAACTCCATGAACACCTTATTCATCAAGTACATAAAGTATGCAACTGCATTGGTCAAACCAAAGGACATAACGGTGTACTCATACAAACCATACCTCATAGTAAAAGTTGTATTGGGTATGTCAGTTGCATGAATCTTCAACTGATGATAACCATAACGAAGATCAATCTTAGAGAAAACACAAGCACCTCTCAACTGATCAAACAATTCATCAATTTTAGGTAACGGGTACTTGTTCTTGATAGTAACCTCATTTAGGGACCGATAATCAACACACATCCTCTGGGTACCATCTTTCTTGTCAACAAATATAACCGGTGCTCCCTAAGATGACGAACTAGGACGAATGAAACCTTTCTCCTATAACTCTTTTATTTGTTTCTTAAGTTCCTCTAGTTCATTAACCCCCATTCTATATGGACGCTTAGCCATAGGTGCAGTTCTAGGTAATAATTCAATAATAAACTCAATGTAATGGTCAGGTGGCATACCTGGCAAGTCATCGGGAAACACATCTGAAAACTCATCCACTACTGGGTCCTCCTTGTTGACGCGATCGTCAAGCTGGTTCACTATAGCTATCGGCTGCTTCTGCACTACAACATCGACACTGATTCTATCCCCATTCGGTGCGGTCACAACAACTACCTTCTCCTTACACTAAATTACTGCTTGTTGTTGCATCATCTAATCCATACCTAGAATCACATCAATACCAGATGTTCTCAACACAATGGGGCTCACTTTGAACTCTACCCCCCTTAGGGATAGACTAGTTGGAAGACAACGATGAGAAGCTTGCATACTACCTCCTGATGAGTTTACTAATATAGGATCTTTCATGGCACATAAGGGTATGCTATGTGTTCTAACAAATGTTTGTGATATGAAAGAATGCGAAGCTCCAGAATCAAAAAGAATAGTGGTAGGAGTAGAATTAACATCAAATGTACCGAGCATGACTTTTGGTTCTACAAGCGTCATCTCTATAGACACATGATTCACCTTTCCTATGTTGGGTGCTGGCTTTTGATAACTATTCTGCCTCTATGGGGTCTGCTGGTTTGTCTCTCAGGGTAGTTATATGACAGGTGACCCTCTTTTCCATAACGAAAACACTTGTTGGGAGTGCTAGGGGCACTAGTCTTCATGGGAGTGTTGTTAGGCGCTCCCTGTCATGGTGTCTGCTAGCCATTCTACTGCTGAGGGCATTGATTGCCATTTCTGCTGTTGGTACGGTGGACGCTGCTGGTTCGGGTTGCGATTTTACTGATTAGGTGGTCCCTGGTACCTCTACTGGAAGCCTTGCTGAGGGTTGGTGCGTGGACGAGTATTACTCCCAGAGGCCTGTCCCTGAAGCCTCCTCTTCTTGCCCTCCATCTCTTTGCGCTTATTGTCAATAACAATAGAGATTCACCAGCATCTAAAATTGGGGTATGTATTGGACATAAGCTAGAGTTGCAGACCATCATACAAACCCTTAAGAAAGCGGTGTTGCTTATTAGCATCATTAGCCACCTCATTCGGAGCACAACGTGACAACTAAGTGAATTTTTCACGATACTCAGCCACAGACATAGATCCCTCTTTCAAAGCTCTGAATTCCTCCTGCTTGAGGTCTATCAATCCTTCAGGTATGTGGTAGGATCTAAAATTCTCTTTAAATTCCTATCAGGTGACATGAGGAGCATTAGTGGGACGTCCATACTCAAATGTCTCTCACCAGTCTTGAGCTTCTCCCTAGAGTTGTCCTGACGCGTACAACACCTTCTACTGGTCATCGCACTGCGCTATGTTGAGTAGCTTTTCCACTGCATGAAGCCAATCATCTGCTTCTAGTAGATCAGTGGCATGAGAAAACACCAGTGGTGGTTCTTCAAGAATTCACCACGCTTATCATGCAGTGCTCCACCAATTGGTTGATTCTACTGATTCTGCACAAGAGCTTACATAAATTGTGTCTGCACTACTAGAACCTGCTCAATAGTAGGTGGCAGTTGTGGTGGTGGATGTGGGGGAACACATCCACGACCTCAGCCTATTCCTCTTCCAGACATCTGGCATCCAACACAAATATTCAAAATTTAGAGATTTCTAAGTTATAGACACTTATAGAGATATAGAATACATTCTGAAATTTTTTTGGACAAGTTCCAACATCAATAGCATGGTAAAACAGTCATATCTTGAGTTCCATACATCCAAAAGAGACATGCTTTACATGGTTGGAAAGCTTAAGAAATTATCTACAACTTTTATTCAGACCACATGCCCAGATTTTGTGGTTATGTTAATAAAAAATAGGACACAACCAAAACTGTTCTAGATTCTAGACTGCACAGAAACTTCAACTTGAAACAGCTATATCTCTCAAACCAGATCAGATTTATGGGTGATTCCAGCAGAATTAGAAAGATACTTAAATCTAGTTATTTTCATAAAAATTTTATAATTTTTGGCAAGTAGATTTAGATGGGCATTGAGATAAGGGCAGACTGCTTCGAAAAAAGATCCGAGAGAACAAGATGTACCAAACCCAACTATTTACTTATTGACTCAAACTTTTAATATTCTTAACTTTGGAACTTGCGGACATGCCCACAAAGTTCCAAGAGTCATTAAAAAAATCTAACTCACACATAAACATAATAATAAATCAACTAGGCACACCAAAGTTCGCACCACACTATTAGACTCGACTCGACTCAACTTGACCCGTACTACTAACGTCTTTATTACATAAGGGACTCTAAACTCCTATGGTGATGAACTATGGGTAGCTTCTCATAGATCTTGGGCATCTTGAGTTGGGTCCTATACTCATCAAGCTGCCTTGCAATTTGTTTGCGAGCCTTCTTTTCCTTTTCCAATTCTTCCTTAAGGACATCATTCTTCTGGAGTATCTCCCTAGCAAAATGGACCATCGCCTTTGTAGTTGTATCAAGACCTTGAGACTCCATCATCTCCCATACTTCTTTTTCAGGGTCATGTCACACCCAATTTTAAAGATAAAATTGAATGCACAAAACTCGTGTGTGCCCAAGGATCAGTCACACACACAAGCTGACAAATTACATAAAGTATCATCACGGTGTCTCTTACATCAGATTCATAATATAACTTAGTCTTATACATCACAGCAAAAAATAAAAGGTAACTCTCTCACATGGAACACTATCACAGGGAAGGTCAACTGGTTGACCACAAGCCTAAAAATCCTCAGGAAATTCCTCATACCCGTTCTCATCTGTTACCCATCTGGGATTTTTATCCAAATAAAGAAAATAAACAAGCGTAAGTACATCCCGTACTTAACAAGTTAACATGGGGTTATGAAGCTCAAAAAAGTTGACACTGGTTTACTGCAGTTAGCATTTTTAGTAAGTCAAGCTTTTATTATCAGGTAATATCAAATTATGCTTAAGCTCCCATTTAATCCCATATGAACAGATATCAGGGTCAAGTGTATCATATATCATCATAGAACATCTTAAATGATCATCAACAAGTAACCAGTTATTCTGTGAGTTTTCCAAGCCGCTCGTGACCATGAGCACATCTGTTATAACAGTTTGTAACCCTCTGCGGAGGTGGTGCACATTCACCGCGAGTCGTGATTCCCATATGCCCGGGTTAATTACTCCCATGTCACTGCCAAGGTGAGCGGGCAGGGTACACTATGAAGCCATTTCATAGGTTTCTCTAACAAGTTAGGGCCGTTAGGTTTCCTCGGCAGGCAGATGTAGGAACCCCCCTTTCCTATGGCACATATCCATCGTGGCTATACACATAGGAACAGAGGCAGCCCTATACCCAACGTGGCAAGCCCCTTTTGCGCCATAAAGGTAACCTCTAACAAGCTAGAAAAGGTCCTATTACTGAGCTAAAGTCAGAGCCATATGACTCTCCCGGTTGCATTATCTGTCCCAGCTTTTACCGACAGATAAGTCCTTATGGAGGGCCAGGAGCAACATGATCAAAAGTCATTTGCACCTTCGCCCTATGGATCAGTTGTTATAAATCATGTCATACTTTTAGTTCCATAGAACCATTCACCATCATGTAGATCATGTTTAGTTAGAGCACTAGCAATCTACCCATATGCAATTAACCCATAGGAGTCAAGGGGACAAGTCATCAAACGACTAGAATGTCCTTATGGTGATCAAAATTGGACACATGCACATGAGTAAATGATTTAAAGTGAATAGGACATCAAGGTAGGCCCATGCTATACTTGCCATGGTTCACAAACTCTTGCTGGTCCTACTGGTCGTCGAAGAATTCTTGGTCTCCAACGTTCTCCTCACCGTCTGAACGCGACAAACACAGCAACATACAACATTCCACAGGCATTCATGCAAAAGCAAACAATCCTACAGTTAGAACAATACACCAATAGTATGGAAAACAAAATAAAATGTTTATGAAAAGAAACTATGTCTCGCTACGATCACGTCAACGCGAAGTTCACGAAAAATGGAGCTAAAATGCGAAAGTTATGATTTAAATGGGATTTCCTATAGCAATATATTTAATTAAATCTAACCATGAAATTTAAAAGTTACAAACTTGATTAACAGTGGTACTAACACGTAGATTATGAAATTATGAAGCTAACGCAATTGGAACGGGTTAATTCGGAGCTAAAACGATGATTTTATAAGCCAAACAGTACGAATGGCATTTCTGTAAATACTGAAAACGTATTTTAGACTAAAACAGTGAACTTTACGCTTTCAAAACGAGAGAGAGTACTCGGGGAAATACGCTAAGGACGGCGGGTTCTATTACACGAAATCAGAGGGGTTCTTTAGCAAAACTACCCGTGAAGGGGTATCAGCCAACGGTGGCCGGCGGATTAGAATTGAACGGCCAGAAACAGATGGGAGGAAGAGAGAGAGGGGCACCGGCGGTCGGCACAGTGACAGCCACGGCGGCGTAGCCATGGCCGGCGGCAGGGACTCGCCGGAGCACGCGGTATAGGGCCTAGGGGCCACAGTTCGGAGAACCGAGGGCACCGGGGAGTTGCGGAGGAGCAGGGGATCTCGGCTAGGCCTAAACGGCTGCCGGAGAAGAGGGCCGACGGGGTGGTCGCCATGGCCGGCGGCGTGGAGTTCTTCGGCACACACGAACAGGGCACAAACGGCCATGAAATAAGGAAGTAACGGCACTGGAGGAGAGAGGGGAGCACGGAGATTCTCACAGCGGTGCCAAACGGGGCCGGAGGTGGCTCGAGGACGACGGTCGACGCGGATGGCGGACGGTGAACCTCGGTGCTTTTCTGGTGCTGCGCGGTTGTGGCCTTTGCTGCGCAGGGGAACGTGAGAGTGGAGCGGGGGCAGCAGGGGTGCACGCGGGGGTCTCGGCTTCGCTTTAAAGAGGCCAGGGAGCGGGCGATGCGCCCATGATGCGTGAGGAGCGGGCGCGGTTGTGGCTTGACCGCCACTGCGGTTGCGGGGCGCGTGGGAGGAAGGTGGGGGAGGAGCTGACAGGCGGGGCCGGTTGGTCAGCGGCTGAGCGCGGCGGTTGTTGAGGCGAGCAGCGCGGCTACGGTTGGGCGCGTAGTGTTGGGCCGCGCGGGGCTGGGCGCGCGAAGCAGCGCTAGTTCGAGTGGGCCGGAGCGCTGGCGTAGGGAAGAAGTCCACGGGCCGAAATGAAAAAGGGGAGGAAAGGAAAGAATTTCCTTTTTCTTTTTCCAAACAAAATTTCCAAAAGCATTTTTCAAATAGATTTTTAATTCATTTGAACTTTAAATCAAGACCAATCATCACATAAATAAATATGCAACAGCATGTATATATCAACATGTTTCTATTCCTTGTATTTGATTTTAATTTTCCAAAAATTATTAATTTCCTATATTTGAAATGCACACTTAATAACATAATTGAATCAATTTTACTTATTTTTAAAAAGGCTAAAAATTTGGGTGTTACAATTCTACCCCCTTAAGATGAATCTCGTTCTCGAGATTCGGGTGATTGCTTACTCAAACAGTTGGGGATAAGTCTTTCTCAGATCCTCTTCTCTTTCCCAAGTAGCTTCATCCTCTGTATACCGATTCCACTGCACCTTGCACATCTTTATAGTTCGACTTCTTATAACTCTTTCGGCAGTTTCCATGATCTTTATCGAATACTCTTCATATGTAAGATCTTCCTTGATAGCAAGTTCTTCCAAAGGAATTTGCTCTTCCGGTACCCTCAAACACTTTTTCAATTGGGAAACATAGAACACGTCGTGCACACCTGACAAACTCTCAGGCAGTTCCAACTGATAAGCTACTTCTCCACGTCTCTCTAGGATCTTAAAAGGTCTAATATACCTTGGTGCTAACTTTCCCTTCATATTGAATCTTTTCACACTTCTCATTGGTGACACCTTCAAGTACACATAATCACCAACTTCGAAAGTCAGGTCTCTTCTGCGAGTATCAGCGTAACTCTTCTGTCGGGACTGAGCCACTCTCAAATTGTCTCTAATCATTCTCACTTGTTCTTCCGCATCTCTAAGGACATCAGGTCCAAACACTTGAGTTTCTCCAGTCTGATTCCAGAACAAAGGCGTTCTACATTTACGCCCATACAGCACCTCAAAAGGTGCCATCTTGAGACTCTTCTGGTAACTGTTGTTGTACGAGAACTCTGCATATGGCAGACTCTTATCCCAACTATCACCATACTGTAGTGCACAGGCTCTCAACATATCTTCCAAAATCTGATTGATCCTTTTAGTCTGTCCATCAGTTTGCGGGTGGTAAGAAGAACTAAAATTCAACTTTGTCCCCAAAGATCTATGTACTTTATGCCAGAATTGCAATGTAAACTGAGTGCCTCTATCCGACACAATTTTCTTGGGAACACCATGTAAGCACACTATTCTTTCCATGTACAACTCCGCTAACCTTGCACCCGTATAGGTAGTCTTGACTGGTAAAAAGTGAGCAACCTTGGTGAGTCGATCCACTATTACCCATATTGAATCATAACCACTTTGAGTGCGGGGCAAACCTATGATAAAATCCATACCAACTTCTTCCCATTTCCATTCAGGAATCTTCATTGGTTGTAGCAACCCTGCAAGTCTTTGATGCTCAGCTTTCACTCTTTGACAAGTGTCACATGAAGCCACATACTCTGCCACATCTCTCTTCAAACCATACCACCAATACTTCTCCTTGAGATCCAAATACATCTTGGTACTTCCGGGATGTATAGAATAAGCAGACTCATGGGCCTCTTGCAGAATTGCATCACGGATAGCCTTCACTTCAGGTACGCATATCTTTTTTCCGAACCAAAGAGTACCATTCTCATCCATCCTGAATCCTGGTGCTTTTCCAAGAACTACATTCTCCGCTATCTCTTTTAGTTTTTCATCCTCCAATTGACCTTTACGTATCTCTTGCTCCAAAGTAGACTCTATCACCAATTCCATTGCATTAGTGACAAGGCTCAAGTTGAGATACTCCATTTCAACACACAACTCTACTAACATAGATGTTATCTGAAGTCCATTGGCATAGCTCTTCCTGCAAAGTGCATCAGCTACGACGTTTGCTTTTCCCGGGTGATAATGCACTTCCAAATCATAGTCTTTGATCAATTCTAACCAGCGACGTTGTCTCAGAATCAGATCAGATTGGGTAAAGATATACTTCAAACTCTTGTGATCCATAAAGATATCACTCTTATGTCCAATTAGATAATGTCTCTAGATTTTTAAAGCATGAACCATAGCTGTCAATTCCAAGTCATGAGTAGGGTAGTTCAACTCATGCTCCCTTAATTGTCTAGATGCATATGCCACTACCCTTCCTTCTTGCATAAGCACAAATCCAAGGCCCAAACGGGATGCATCACAATAGATAGAGAAGTTCTTGCTTAAATCAGGCAAAATCAATACTGGAGCTATAGTCAATCTCTTCTTTAGCTCATCAAAGTTTGCCTGGCATTTATCAGACCATACAAATTTGGCATTCTTTTCTAATAGAGCTATCATAGGCTTGGCTAGCTTGGAAAAACCTTCAATGAACCTCCTGTAGTATCCAGCCAATCCCAAAAAGCTACGGATCTCACTTACATTGGTTGGTGGTTTCCAATTCAATACATCTTGCACTTTGCCTGGATCCACTGCTATTCCACCATTGGAGACAACATGACCCAGAAAAGAGACTTCCTTCAACCAAAACTCACACTTGCTCCGCTTAGCGTACAACTTATGTTCTCTAAGCTTTTGGAAGACCAACCTTATATGTTCAGCATGTTCTTCTTCAGTCTTGGAGAATATCAGTATGTCATCTATGAATACCACCATAAATTTATCCAGAAACTCCATAAACACCTTATTCATCAGGTACATGAAGTATGCAGGTGCATTGGTCAATCCAAAAGACATAACTGTATACTCATACAATCCATACCGTGTAGTGAATGTTGTCTTGGGTATGTCCGAGTTTCAAATCTTTAGCTGATGGTACCCTGAGCGGAGATCAATCTTGGAGAACACATGGGCTCCTCTCAACTGATCAAACAAATCATCAATCCTAGGCAAAGGGTATTTATTCTTGATTGTAACCTCATTAAGTGAATGGTAATCCACACACATCCGTTGACTACCATCCTTCTTATCCACAAAGATCACAGGTGCCCCCCATGGGGAAGAACTAGGGCATATGAAACATTTTTCTTGCAACTCTTTTAGTTATTTCTTAAGCTCTTCTAATTCATTAACCCCATTCTATATGGACGTTTAGCTATTGGTGCAGTTCCAGGTAATAATTCAATAATGAATTCAATGTCTCGGTCAGGTGGCATACCTAGCAAGTCATCAGGGAAGACATCCAGGAACTCCTCCACGACATGATCTTGTTTATTGGCTTCACCATCTAGCTGGTTCATTGTGGCTATAGGCTGATCTTGCACTACCACTTCTACACAGATTCTATCTCTATTGAGTGATGTCACAACCATAGATTTCTCCTGACACTGAATCGCTGCCTGGTGTTGTTTCATCTAATCCATTCCCAGAATAAGATCAATTCCCACTGTTCTCAACACAATTGGTTTCACTTTGAAGTCTACCCCTCTTAAGGAAATGCTAGTTGAGGGACTCCAATATGAAGCAGGCATACTACCTCCCGGTGAATTTACTAGTATGGGGTTTTTCATGGCACACAAAGGTATGCTATGCATTCTAACAAAAGCTTGGGGAATAAAAGAATGCGAAGCACCCGAATCAAAAAGTACTGTAGCAGAGATAGAGTTGACATTGAACGTACCCAACATGACCTCGGGCGTCTCCTGAGCTGCATCAGATGACACATAGTTCACCTTCGTAGTGTGAGGTGGTCGGGCGTTGAACTTCTGATTGTCAGTCTAGTTCTGAGGTGCTTGTTGGTTCTGCTTCTTAGGGCACTGATGAGCATAGTGACCTACTTCTCCATAGCAGTAGTAGGCATTGGGGTTATTGGGTGTACCACTCTTCATAGAAGCATTGTTGGATGGTCCCTGGCGTGTTGCCGGATTGCCAGTCTGTTGCGGGGGACGTTGATTGCCATACTGTTGCTGGTACTGAGGGCGTTGCTGGAACTGATTACATTGAGGATACTGACCACGGTTTCCCTGGTTAGATGGTCCTTGATTCCTTTGCTGAAAACCCTACTGGGGATATGCACGCGGGTGGATGTTACTTCTAGAAGCTTGCCCTTGAAGCCTCCTCTTCTTGGCTTCCATCTCTTTGCGCTTATCGTCAATCACAATAGCGCGGTTCACCAAAGACTGAAAGTTGGGGTAGGTGTTGGACATCAGTTGAAGCTGCAGTCCATCATAGAGTCCCTTGAGGAAACGACGTTGCTTATCCTTGTCCTCAGCTACATCATTTGGAGCATAACGTGACAGTTGAGCAAACTTGTCATGATACTTCGCCACAGTCATGGATCCTTGCTTGAGGGACCTGAATTCCTCCTGCTTCAATTCCATGAGTCCATCCGGGATATGATAAGACCGGAAATTGTCCTTGAATTCCTGCCAGGTGATAGCAGGAGCATTGTTGAGACGTCCATACTGGAAAGAATCCCACCAATCCTGAGCTGCTCCCTAGAGTTGACCAGAAGCATACAACACCTTCTCTAGATCATTGCATTGTGCTATGTTAAGTTGCTTCTCTACAGCATGCAACCAATCATCTACCTCCATGGGGTCTGAGGCATGAGTGAACACCGATGGACGACCCTTCATAAACTCTCCACGCTTATCTCTGACCTGAACAGGAGGTGGTCCTCTTGCAGGTTCATTGTCCAAGCGCTGCATCATAGCTTGCATCAACTGCGCTTGCATTCCCAAGATTTGTTCCATGGTCACAGGTGGCGGTGGTGGTGGATTTATGAGAGCATCACGCCCACGACCATGGCCTCTGCCTCTTCCTCCTCTTGCGGCCATCTGTTTTCCAACAAATGCGTAAAATTTAGAGATTTTCTAAATTATAGAGAGCTTACAAAAGATAAGAAACAATGCTGAGAATTTTCTGGACAAGATTCAAATTCAGCAGTTCAGTAAAACTGTTATAACTTGAGTTTCAGAGATCCAACAGAGGTGTACCAAGAACGGTTGGAAAGCTTAGGAGATTAGCTACAACTTTTATTTAGATCACTTTTACAGATTCTGAAACACACATGGTCAAAAGTAGAGCTAAACCGAATCTGTTCTGGGTTCCAGTCAGCGCAGAAACATCAACTTGTGACAGCTAGATCTCACAAACCTGAATAGCTATTGACGTGATTCCAGATACATTTGAAAGATACAGAAGTCTAGTTATCTCTACAGAATTTTCAGAATTTTTGACAGCCCAAATTTCGAGATACAAGATAAAGAACACAGGCTGCTCCAGAAAACAGCACAGCAGAGATAAGATAAAGCAAACCATCTGCATTAAGATTTCCTCTAAACTTAAGGTTCCAATCTAAGGAAGTTGTGGACATGCCCACAAACTTCCAGCAATCAAACAAATACCAAATCAACCAAGTTCACAAATTAAAACATCTATTCATCCAAATTCACAAGACTAAACAAGACTAAATATGAAATACGAACTAACGACGTTGTACTCCTAATCAAGGCACCTAACACCTATGGAGCGGTGTCAATCATGGTGAAGGACTGGCGCTTCTTCTTGTAGATTGATGGCTGCCCAAGTTGAGCTCGAAGTTCATCCACTTGCTTCTGGAGGCATCTCTCAGCCCTCTGGGATGCACGCAGTTCTCCTTTGACTTCTTCATCCACCCCCTGCATGGCATGGACATGCTGCACTATCGCTTCTAGAGTTGGGTCACCCTCTAGTGGAGCCAAGACCTACCAAACACCCTCATGATCATTGCGAAGAAGGAACCTGAAGCGATCCTCCCTCATGGCCTCAAAGCGACGACCATGGTAGTAGATGTAGGCGTCCTACGCTGCATCTTCCATGCCATCCAAGGCATGGGCCCTTCTAGCAGTGGCACGGTGGATAGTCTCCACCTCATGTCCATTCTTGATGTCGTTCCAAGTGGTGACCACCAGCTCTACCTTCCAGAAGGTGGCCTCCAATGGATGCTGGTACTCTACATAGTGGTAGCTGATGGAGGCGTGCAGGTCGGGGTAGTAGTCGTCCAGCACGTGAGTGAGGAGGGTGTGGTAGTAGGCTATCTCCGGGGCTGGCTTGAAGTAGTACTTGCACTTCCAGCCTATCTCCTCATCCACCACAGGGGCAGCTGGGGATGGTGCAGGTGTAGGTGAAGTAGCCGATGACTCCTCAGGTGTAGCTACGACAGGATAGACCGGTGCGACAGCTGGAGTAGGAGCAGGTGCAGGTGTCGGGGTAGCCATCTCCTCATCGTCAGAGATGATCACAATCTCCTTCTCCACCAGTGGAGCGCGTGGGGTGAACAAGGCACGATAGCCAGCAGTGCTGAGGTGGGCAGTCTTCGGGTTATGAGACATCTATAGATTTAAAGTGAGATAGAATTAGAATCAACAATTTTATATAATAGATTAAGGTATAAAAAGCATAAATGTTTTAATAAAATAACAAGAATAAGACTGTAAGCAAAAAACCAGAGGAGCAAAGATGCTAAAACGACCATTTCTAACTAGGCTTGCGTCCTACAGTCAACACGGCTCTGATACCAATTTGTCACACCCAATTTTAAGGATAAAATTGAATGCATAAAACTCGTGTGTGCCCAGGGATCAGTCACACACACAAGCTGACAAATTACATAAAGTATCATCACGGTGTCTCTTACATCAGATTCATAATCTAACTTAGTCTTATACATCACAGCGGAAAAAAAGGTAACTCTCTCACCTGGAACACTATCACAGGGAAGGTTAACTGGTTGACCACAAGCCTAAAAATCCTCAGGAAATTCCTCATACCCATTGTCATCTGTTACCCATCCAGGATTTTTATCTAAATAAAGAAAATAAACAAGCGTAAGTACATCCCGTACTTAACAAGTTAACATGGGGTTATGAAGCTCAAAAAGGTTGACATTGGTTTACTGTAGTTAGCATTTTTAGTAAGTCAAGCTTTTATTATCAAGTAATATCAAATTATGCTTAAGCTCCCATTTAATCCCATATGAATAGATATCAGGGTCAAGTGTATCATATATCATCATAGAACATCTTAAATGATCATCAACAAGTAAACAGTTATTCTGTGAGTTTTCCGAGCCGCTCGTGACCATGAGCACGGCTGTTATAACAGTTTGTAACCCTCTGCGAAGGTGGTGCACATTCACCGCGAGTCGTGATTCCCATATGCCCGGGTTAATTACTCCCATGTCACTGCCAAGGTGAGCGGGCAGGGTACACTATGAAGCCATTTCATAGGTTTCTCTAATAAGTTAGGGCCGCTAGGTTTCCTCGGTAGGCAGATGTAGGAACCCCCCTTTCCTATGGCATATATCCATCGTGGCTATACACATAGGAACAGAGGCAGCCCTATACCCAACGTGGCAAGCCCCTTTTGCACCATAAAGGTAACCTCTAACAAGCTAGAAAAGGTCCTATTACTAAGCTAAAGTCAGAGCCATATGACTCTCCCAGTTGCACTGTCAGTCCCAGCTTTTGCCGACAGATAAGTCCTTATGGAGGGCCGGGAGCAACATGATCAAAAGTCATTTACACCTTCGCCCTATGGATCAGTTGTTATAAATCCGGTCATACTTTTAGTTCCATAGAACCATTCACCATCATGTAGATCATGTTCAGTTAGAGCACTAGCAATCTACCCATATGTAATTAATCCATAGGAGTCAAGGGAACAAGTCATCAAACGACTAGAATGTCCTTATGGTGATCAAAATTGGACACATGCACATGGGTAAATGATTTAAAGTGAATAGGACATCAAGGTAGGCCCATGCTATACTTGCCTTGGTTCACAAACTCTTGCTGGTCCTGCTGGTCGTCGAAGAATTCTTGGTCTCCAACGTTCTCCTCACCGTCTGAACGCGACAAACATGGCAACGTACAACATTCCACAGGCATTCATGCAAAGCAAACAATCCTACAGTTAGAACAGTACACCAATAGTATGGAAAACAAAATAAAATGTTTATGAAAAGAAACTACGTCTTGCTACGATCGTGTCAACGCGAAGTTCACGAAAACGGAGCTAAAATGCGAAAGTTATGATTTAAATGGGATTTCCTATAGCAATATATTTAATTAAATCTAACTATGAAATTTAAAAGTTACAAACTTGATTAACAGTGGTACTAACGCGTAGATTTTATAAGCCAAACAGTACGAATGGCATTTCTATAAATACTGAAAACGTATTTTAGACTAAAATAGTGAACTTTACGCTTTCAAAATGAGAGAGCGTACTCGGGGAAATACGCTAAGGACGGCGGGTTCTATTACGCGAAATCAGCGGGGTACTTTAGCAAAACTACTCGTGAAGGCGTATCAGCCAACGATGGCCATCGGATTAGAAATGAACGGCCAGAAATAGATGGGAGGGAGAGAGAGAGGGGCGCCGGCGGCCGGCACAGTGACAGCCACGGCGGCGCAGCCATGGCCGGTGGTAGGGACTCGCCGGAGCACGCGATACAGGGGCTAGGGGCCATGGTTCGGAGAACCGAGGGCACTAGGGAGTTGCGGAGGAGCAGGGGATCTCGGCTAGGCCTAAACGACGGCCGGAGAAGAGGGTCGACGGGGTGGTCGCCATGGCCGGCGGCGTGGAGTTCTTCGGCACACATGAACAGGGCACAAACGGCCATGAAATAAGGAAGTAACGGCACTAGAGGAGAGAGGGGAGCATGGGGATTCTCACAGCAGTGCCAAACGGGGACGGAGGCGGCTCGATGACAGCGGTCAACGCGGATGGCGGACGGCAAACCTTGGCGCGTCTCCGGTGCTGCGCGGTTGAGGCCTTTGCTGCGTAGGGGAACGCAAGAGTGGAGCGGGGCAGCAGGGGTGCGCGCGGGGGTCTCGGCTTCGCTTTAAAGAGGCCGGGGAACGGGCGACGCGCCCACAATGCGTGAGGAGCGGGCGCGGTTGTGGCTTGACCGCCGCTGCGGTTTCGGGGCGTGCGGGAGGAAGGTGGGGGGAGGAGCTGACAGGCGGGGCCAGTTAGTTAGCGGCTGGGCGCGGTGGTTGTTGAGGCGAGCAGCGCGACTGCGGTTGGGCGTGTAGTGTTGGGCCACGCGGACTGGGCCGGCGTGGGGCTGGGCGTGCGAAGCAGCGCCAGTTCGGGTGGGCCGGAGCGCTGGCGCAGGGAAGAAGTCCACGGGCCAAAATGAAGAAGGGGAGGAAAGGAAAGAATTTCCTTTTTCTTTTTCCAAACAAAATTTCCAAAAGCATTTTTCAAATAGATTTTTAATTCATTTGAACTTTAAATCAAGACCAATCATCACATAAATAAATATGCAGCAGCATATATGCATCAACATGTTTCTATTCCTTGTATTTGATTTTAATTTCCCAAAAATTATTAATTTCCTATATTTGAAATGC
Organism: Miscanthus floridulus; assembly: GCF_019320115.1. Classification (NCBI taxonomy): domain Eukaryota; kingdom Viridiplantae; phylum Streptophyta; class Magnoliopsida; order Poales; family Poaceae; genus Miscanthus; species Miscanthus floridulus. Next base: position 8,527,592 of record NC_089592.1, read on the forward strand.
ACAGTTAATAACATAATTGAATCAATTTTACTTATTTTTAAAAAGGCTGAAATTTTGGGTGTTACAGGTCACAACGAGGAAGGAACCTGGATGGATCTTCAATCATTTTCTCAAATCATCAGGCACGGTATATCATACAAGCTTCATGGGCTGCATCCTCCATACTTTCCTCCATAGTGGCATGACTCACAAGGTTAGTGTGACTGGTTTCCACCTTACGAGCCTTCCTAGCTTCATCCCAACCAGTGATAAACAAGTCTGTCTTCCAATATGTAGCTTCATGGGGGTGCCGGTACTTGGTGCAACGATATTGCACAGCGGGACACAAGTCGGAGTAGTAGCATACAAGCACTGTCATGAGTAGGGAATGGAAGTAGGCCATGTCATCCCCATGCTTGAAATAGAACTCCTTGGTCCACCCCCACACCTAGGGGATGATTTCCTTCAGTGAAGCATGGTCCTCTATAGCTAATGCGGTAGTCTTGTTGGAACGAGGCATCTACAGAATTAGATTTAGTTAGAATAGAAGAAAAAAAATTCATAATAGAGTGAGGCAAAAGGAGCATAAAATTTAGCAAATAACAAGAGTGAGATGGGAAGCATGAAATGAGTGAAGCAAAATAGGCTAAAATGACCATTGCTAACTAGGCTTGCGTCCTACAGTCAACACGGCTCTGATGCCAATCTGTCACACCCGATTTTAAGGATAAAATGGGATGCATAATCTTATGTGCGCCTAGAAATTAGTCACACACATAAGCCGACAAATTATAGATAGTACCATCACAAGTGTTTATTACATCATATATAATAAGACAAAGTCTTCACATAAATGTAGCGAAAGTATAAAGAAAAATCTCTCACGGATGCTCCATATCATAGGAACGTCAACTGGTTGACCACAAATCTAGTAATCATCAGGAAAGTCGTCATTACCATAGCCATCTGTTACCCATCCAGGATTTTTATCCAAATAATAAAAATAAACAAGCATAAGTACATGTCGTACTCAACAAGTATAACATGGGATTCATGAGGCTCAAAAGGCTTGACACGGGTTTAACAGCATTCAACTTTTAATTGTCACAATTTTAGCATAAGAGTAGCAACAAGTTGTTTTAATCCCAAAGTAAAATACATGATCAATATAAATATGAATAATGAATAGCATAAATGAATAATTCTTAGTGTTCATCTATTCCATAAGGGTCCAAGGCCGCTCGTGACCGTGTCCATGGCTGATATACTAGTTTTACACTCTGTAGAGATTGTACACTTTCACTGTAAGTCGTGATACCCATATGCCCAGGTTAATTACTCCCAAAACACTTCCAAGGTAAACAGATAGGGTTCACTATGATGCCTTTCAAAGGTTCGTCTAACAAGTTAGGGTCATTAGATTCACTCGGCAAACAGATGTAGAGCCCCCCTTTCCCGATGGCACATTGACGCGCAGCCTATACTCAAGGGGACAGAGGTCGCACTATACCCGATTCGTCAAGTCATTCTTACGCCAATAAAGATAACCTCTAACAAGCTAGAAAATGTCATCATACTGAGCTAAAGTCAAAGCCATGTAGCCCTTATACTTATACGATAAGTCCCGGATGTTCGCTTATAGATAAGTCCTTAGGGAGAGGAATCTGAAGCATTTATAAAGTAGCTAAATACTCCAGCCCCCTTTTTTCCAAGTTGCTAAAAAGTCATGTTTTAATGTTTATTGCATATACCATTAGTCAAGTTACAAGATCATGATTTAGTTGAGCACTAGCAAAGCTACCCAATGCATATCCCATAGGAGACAAGGTATAAGTTCAATTCTAGAGAATCCCTATCAATGTGACACATGCAACATGAATTAAATATATTAAAGTTGGTAGGAAACAAGGATAATCTCATGCTATACTTGTCTTGAACAAAGTGTTCCTGCTGATCCTGCTCGTCAAAGTAGTACTCTTGATCACCCACGAATTGCTCACCGTCTATACTCGATAACCACAGCAACATACAAGCATCCAGAAGCAATCATGCATAGCAAACAAAGGCTATAGATTAGAACAATACACCAATAGCATAAAATCATGATGAAAAGTTTGTAAAACGAATCTACGTCTTGCTATGAACACACAGACGCGAAGATCACAAAAATTGGAGCTAAAACAGAGAAGTTATGAATTAAACAAGATTTCCTTTATTAAAATAATAGATTAAATCTAACCTCGAATTTCAAAAGTTGAAAATATACTTAACAGTAGTATGAACATGTAGATTACTCAATTACAAACCTAACGCAACTTGAACGGATCAAATCGGAGTTAAAACGAAGATTTTATGGCTAAAACAAGATTAGTGGCAAAACTGTAAATAGATGAAACTTGATTTTAAAATTTAAATTAATAAAATCGGATTTTAAATTGAGCCAGGGACAGAGGGCATGATAAAGAAGAAGTACATGGGTTCTTTAGAAAAAGTGCAGGGACGGCGGGTTCTATACTAGAAAACTTTAGGGGCTCTTTTGCAAAACGGCGAGTCGAATCAGTATCATCTGATCTAAGCCATCGGATCGACGACGGACGGTTCAGAATATATCGGGAGGGGAACAGAGGCACGTGGCTGGCCGACGACGCTGTGCACGGCGGCGCAGTCACCGGAAAAAATAGAGGACCTCGCCGGTGTTCGTCGTTCTCGATGTTCCGGGCATCATCGGTCACAGGGAAAGCACTGGAAGCAAGAGGAGAGGAAAGCGAACTCACCACGACAGTTTGCAGCGGCGAGGGACAGAGGAAGATTGCGGACGGCTCAAAACAGCGGTGGACCAAGCTCGGCGCTTGCTCTAGGGTTAGGATAGGGAGGCGGCGTGGTTCGGGGTCCGCTATTTATGAGGAGAGCGGCGTGGGGCGCACGCCACATCACAGGAATCGGCGTGGCGACGGATTCCGAAGCAGAGTCCAGTGTGGAAATGAGAGAAAGAAGACGATGGTGCGGCTGACACACGGGACCGCCTCGTCAGCGTCATAGGGCATGGAAGAGGGGAACGGTGTGTGCGCGGCTCGACTAGGCCAAGACAAAGAAGCGGGCCACAGGAGAGGGAAACTGGGCCACGCTGAGGAATGAGGGCAGCTGCTGGGCCGCTGCGGGGAAACAGGCCATGCGGAAACCAGACCGAGCTAGGCCAGTGAGTAAAAAGAAGGCCGAGCGGGAGCTAGGCTGCTCAGGCCAAATTCAAGAGAAGGAGAAAAAAATTCCTTTTCTATTTCCTTAACACATTTTCAAATTCAATTTAAACTCAAATTCAATTCTTTTGCAAATTTAAATCAAACTAAAGCATCACAAAATAAATATGCAGCAGCATGTATGCACATACATATATGTAGACCTTATATTTGATTTTATTTTTAACAAACTTATTATTTTTTAAAAAATTTAAATGCTCATAAAACGCATAATTAAATCATTTTCTTCTATTTCAAAATCATGCAATTTTAAGGGTGTGACAATTAACATAAAGGCTCCATTAGGGACCTCTTGTGAGGTCCATTAGGAACCTCTTGCGAGATACATATTTAGTTAAAACCTAAGTTTAAGTTATAATCTCTTGTTGGATCCCTTTCTATGACATCATTAATCTATAGTTTAGCTTTTAATCTAGTTGAATTTTTTTAATCCACATGTTAAGTTAAAACTCTAGTTTTTATTATATCTCTTATTCAAATTCTTTATTTTTATTTTATTGAAAAAATAGGTCCTAGGTTACCTCATGTTCTTACAATGGCATAAATAGTCGTTTTAGCTTGCACCATGTAATTAGCATGTTGAATTGTTATATTTCGTAAATATATCTATATAATCATATGTGTAGTAGAATGGTTTCATAAAGCATGTAGTGCAACAAAAGTTAAATTACCAAAATTGATGTGATATAAAAGTTTCGATCAAAATGTATAAACTTCTCAAAAAATTATGAAATTTAGCATCGCGAATTGTCAGGGTCATCCCTATGTATAAAGTTCTTTAGAATTAACATTTTTCATGCTTGATAAGCTATTAAAATAAAGATTTACCCTAATGTATACTTGTTTACTTATTCTACGTGGTGGAACATAGCATCATCTTTACTTTTATCTTAAGAATTGTAGAAGTGTGTAGTTTATATATATATATATATATATATATATATATATATATATATATATATATATATATATATATATATATACAATTCTGAGAGAGAGAGAGAGAGAGTACTTTATGGATGTTGAGGTATTTTTCATGATAACTTATATTAGTATTTATATGTAGATTCGAGAGATTTTTTGTTTACTTTTATGACAACCGAGATGAAAAATTTAGATACTAATCAAAATCTATAACTTTATATTTTCTTTCATAATAGCATCTATGGGTAATTTGAAAGCCAATGTAGAGTTTATTTTGTATTATCTTTTTTAATGATATATATGGGTAATTTAACTACAAATTTAGGGGGTTATTTTGAATTATCATTCATAATGGCAGAGGTGGGTAATTTAGATGCAAAATTATGGGGTTACTTTATATAATTTTTTATAATGGCAGAGGTGTGTAATTTTATATAAAATAGGATAGGTCCAATGGTGATTATTGACGATGATGATTAGAGTCTACCAAATTAAAGGCCAAATGTTTCTGATTATTGTGAAAATTTCTATGATTTATCTTTTTTCCTGGCGCATCTGGTGAGAATTAACGTGGAGGCTCCGTTGGGGCCTCTACTTTATGTATTTTTTTTATAATGGCAAATGTGGGTAATTTTTTATAAAATAGGATAGATCCAATGGTGATTATTGACGATGATGATTAGAGTCTACCAAATTAAAGGCCAGTTGTTTCTGATTATTGTGAGAATTTCTATGATTTATCTTTTTTCCTAGCACATCCAGTGAGAATTAACGTGGAGGCCCCGTTGGAGCCTCTAATTAGTAATAGTAAGATAAGATAAGATGATATTGACGACAGGCTGTTCATGGTGGCAGATGAGACGACCGACAAAGATATTCACCATGCACTGAAGTATAATTATCCTTTTGAGCCACGCCTGCTTTGTACCAATCCAAATAGGAAAGAAATACTTTTTCCCACCTACGTGGACACTGTGCTGCACTCCATTGCCCGATGCCTTCTTCCTAATGAAGACTTCACTGAAATGATCTGGGGCATAAAGGGTTTACTCTTGACTAGATAAGAGCGCCTGGAACTTCTTGTGGAGCTGGAACTACACTACGGATGGCCATACGACGAACACTGGTATGCTTGCTACTTTTCTTTGGAAATTCTATGCAAGCAAGGCTTTCCAGCTGGTCAACTTACCGATGCAGATTTAGTTATAACAAAGCTATTGTGCAAGCTCTGGGAGAAAATATACCGTGCCATTCAAAAAAATTCTTCCCCCACCCGTCCCACTGCGAATCTCTGTCTTGTAGAGTTGTTTAATTAAGCTGAGCGAAATTTTGCAGCCTGAACTAGCACGGTTTAGTAGTGGAGACCATGAAGATGTTTACAACGTATTTGATGATATAAAGAGGCGTGGTCACTGCCACTTGCACTGGACCCGCGCTATAAACTCAAGTTTATAGCATTCAGTTTTGAAAGGATGTAGAGTTTAGAAGCCGCAAAAGAATACGTCTCCAAGGTGACCACAATGATCACGGAGCTGTATGCTGATTACGTTAAACAGATGGTGCACATCATTCAGATAGTGCCAATGCGATGGACACCACCACAAGTGCAGACGATCCGTTGGAGCAAGCATGGAATGAGTTCACAGCAAGGCATGACGACTCAGGTTAGCAGCTGTTACCACCCAGAAGCTGAGACGACGGAACTCGACCGTTATCTCAAAGACCCTCTTGCCTCTCATCACCCTCAAGAAGGTTTTGACATTCTCAACTGGTGGAAGGCTCACAGCCCGGAGTAGCCGATGGTTGCTCGGATGGCGAGGGATGCTCTGGCCATGCCCACTTGCAGCAAGCTTTCTTTCGACCAGGTCAGGAGCATCCTTCGTGGTTATTCCAAGAAACCGGATGGAGTATGGACCTCAACCCTTTCTGCTAGAGAAGATGACACTGAAGAAGAAGAAGAATTTATTGCGCCATTGTCCGATTGAAATTGTGGGTTGTGTGTGTTTGTTTTTTTGTTTTGGCCTTTTATTTTTGTTTCGGTTACATATTCATTATTATGTAATTGGGCATCGCTCTATTGTCTTTTTACAGTTGTGACATACTAGTCCATAGACACGTGTTATACCCCACAGGTCAATAACAATTAAGAGCAGCGGCGGATCCAGGAATAATTTTAGGGGGCTGAACAACACATATCTAGAACTGTTGCTCGATCTTAAGTTTCAGCCTCACCTACACTATAGAACTTTGCCTAAAAATTCATTAGGGCTCCACAGTGGTTCATATAACTAAATGGAGAGTCACGTCTAATTAATATCCTTATATTAGCTTTCTGTATGGAACTATCTCGGTTCCGTTTTATATGAAACTTTTTCCATTCCAAATTACAAGATATTTTGACTTTTCTAAAAGCAAAGTTTTTGTCATGCACACAGGTAGATACACACTAAATATAGATATATAGTAAAAGTAATGTATATGGAAAAACCATAATGTTTTATAATTTAGAATGGAGGGAGAGTAAACAAGTGCTATACAAAAAGTTATGGTTATATAAAATTAACTATATATGGCAACCTTAAATTGCAATGCAATCAAGCAGACTCTAAAACTAATCATGGCAACCTTATTAGGTACCAAGGAGCGGTAAGTCAAACACGTGGAGATGTACGTGCTACATTTTTTTTTACTCCGTATATGCTATAGGGACCAAAGCGGGCCACAAGTACAGCTCAAGTTGCAAGAAGCAGCCAAGCAAGCAGAGACTTTGACTAGTGAGCCAAGAAGACTCGGCAACGCCCCCTACAGGCCACACAGGCTGCCATTGCCGTGCGTAGGAGGCGAGCTGTGCAGTTCACTGACGACATCCATCCCCTGCGCCGTATCGGACGGAACTGCTCTTCTTTACTTTCGTCCACCTGAGGCAACTTGTAAGCCTTTCTAGTCCAAAATCAGCCCTGCTTCTCCGTGATTAATTTCCCTTATTTTCTTGGCCTGCTGGATATAGTTCGATTTCATGGATTTTTGGTATTCTTGCCATCCAGCCGTTTTTCAGTCAAAAAGAAAAAGAATTCGTATATGCTTGCAAAGAGGAATCAGTGGATCTTACAGAGGACAATTGAACTTACAAACCAGCCTATTTTATGAATTGGACTAGTAAGGTGTTCTTGTTGGCCTAAATCGAAAAGCTGATTTTGTATCTGAGACCTTGAATAATCCATTCTCTGGTTCTTGATTTTGTATCTGAGACCTTGAATAATCGATTCTCTGGTTCTCTCGGTGTTTAGCGATTGGCATACATCGGTTCTGGTACTGCCTGTTGCAGTGCTACTCCTGCATCAGCATCTCGTTATTCATATACAGGGAGCAAAGCAAACCAATCTTCCCTACTGATTTGGCAATTCCTCTTCCTCAGGACATACAGGCATAGGAGAGCAGCCAGGGCAGCGACAGCAAAGAACACAGACGAGACGAGGCAAGATGCCAAAGATGTCCGACGTGTGGAAGCACAAGCACTTCACCCGTTTAACGGATGGACATGGGAGATTCATCAACAAAGCCTGGTGCAACTATTGCACAGATAAAAAGGAGTTTGAAACAAAAGATGGTACGAGCAACTTGTGGAAGCACTTCAAAAAATTTCATCCACAGGAAGCTGCTGCTGCCGAGGGGGCAGCAACAGCAGCACAACAGCCACAGCCGCCGCTGCCGCCCTGCTCTCCTTCAGGCTCCAGTGGTGCATCCACGGATCATGAGCCAATGCTCAACGAAGATGAATCCTTGCAGGTGATTTTTCAACGACAGTTTAAATCCAGCACAGAGAAGGTGCAGGACATGGGGGCAGCACCACCGCTACAGCAGCAGCAGCAGACACCGCTGCCGCTCCTGCCTTGTGCTCTGTCACAAGAACCCAGCCTTGAAGGACAAGCCCACCACGAGCCGGACGTGGACGAAAAGGATGCAATCAGAGACCTCGCTCGGATGATCGGGCTTCATGGATATGATCCGTTAGTCGTGGAGGACGACCACTTCAGGAGCTTCGTGCATCGCCTCAACCCTGGATTCAAGCTGCCTTCGCGCTGTAAAATTGAGGAGATGTGCGCTGGTATCTTTCAAGACCACATGAACCATTCCTTGTCCTTGCTAAAGTCTTGCAGTGGCAACCCCAGTTTTGCAGTGGGTAAAGCTAAAGTCTGGGAGGCGGCGGAGGAATTCCTGTACCTAACGTGCCACTTTATTGATGATCAATGGAATCTTCATAGGGTGGTCATGGATGCTTTCAAGGATTTACCTCCTGGTGATCACTACAATCCTGACTCGCTGCGGGGAATGCTTATGATTTGCCTTCACGATAGTGAACGCATCAATAAATTGAGGGAACACTTACAGAAAATTGTCTATTACCCGTTCATGATAGCAGGGGAAATGACCGCCGACTTTAAACTCATCATTAAATTGAAGGATCGCTTACAGCACCAAATTGGTTATGGAATTCCTCCCCCTGACAGAGAGATAATTTGTGCCACCTATATGGACCATGTGCTTCACTCTATTGCTCGATTCCTTGATCCAGATGCTGATATTTTGCCGGTGATATACCGTGCCATGAATAAACTTTTGGCCTCCACCACTCCCACTTCAAATCTTTGTCTAGAAGAGCTGTTTAAAGTGAGGTATGTTTTACAATCTCAACTATCAGATGCTAGTGCTGCGCATCCAGACATGTATTTGGATCTTCGTAACAAGATTGTTGCAGACGTTCTTCGAGAGGCACTGTACACCGTTGACAAGGCTATACAAGATTCGTACAAGGTCTGGTCTATACCACTTGTACTGGACCCTCGGTACAAACTCAGGCACGTAAAAAGTAATTTTGAGACCATGTTTGGTTCAGAGTCAGAGGACGCAAATCGTTACACCTCTGAGGTAACAAGAAGGATTAAAGAGCTCTATAGAAGTTACATTGAAGATTCACAGGATGGGCACCGCCCCTCACAGGATTATGGTGAGTCGGAACTCGATTGTTACATGCAAGATAGTCCCGCCCGTCCAACAGAGGATTTTGACATTCTCAAATGGTGGAAAATTTATGGCTCGGTTCAGTACCCGACGGTGGCTCGGATGGCAAGGGATGCTCTGGCCATGCCCACATGCAGTAAGCTTACTTCTGACCAAACCGCTCATGTCAGGAGCATCATTCGTGGTTATAATGATAGGCGCCCTGTTTGTTCGGACTTGTGGGAGTCATAAGCGAAAGTACTGTTGGCTGGTTTGGTGTGAGAGAAAAATACTGTTTGTTGGCTGATAAGCCATAGCTTATAAGTCAAATACGACCAAGCGAACAGGCCGAGGGTTGCTGAATAGATGGATTAAAATTGGGAGGAAGACAGTGGTATAAAGGTGTCTTGATTCAGAAGCTTGTGTGCGGGGCAGTCAATCGTCCTCTAGGTCTTGATTGCATCGGCGTCTATTCCTTTGTGCTGTTTGTATATGCTGAGATTCATACTACTAGTCTGCAAATAATCATGTCACCATCTTTGTAAAGTGTAAACTACTCCTATATGGAAAATGTTTATTTTGTTGCCTTCCGCTTATTCTGCTCCAGTTTATTGCACTTTGTTCCCTGGACGAATTAAGCATGAACATCATGGTGGTGCACAATGATGAAGAGCTTTGCGTATCATTATCGGATATACGAAAATTGCTGTAATGCTGCAAACTGGCCAGTACATAGCTGTCATCCAACACTCACGCATACTAGCAGTCTCGGCCAGCTTTTCAGCCAAGACAACGCCTCCTCTTGTCCCTTCAATTTACGTCTTTCTGTGCTGCTGCCTTCTTCAGCGCTCTCCCCTTTTCTTCAACACCAATATATAATGGACCGCGTTAAGCCGCGAACCGTCACGCGCGACCCCGGCTCCGCGCGCCTTCTTCCTCCCCACGCCGCACGCCCTTCCTCCCCCCCACCCCCGCCTCCGCCCCCGCCGCCCCCCGCCGCGGCTACCTCACCGCCGGCCGGCCGGCCCACCATCCGCCCCCCCCCCCCCCCCCCGTCGAACCCACCCTCCCCTAATCACAAGGTAGTTCGCCGCAGCTCTGCCGTGACTCCCTCGCCGGCGTTGTCCTCGCCCCCACCCCCGCCTCCTCCCCCACCACCCCTGGCCGCGGCTGCCTCGCTGCCGGCCGGCCCGCCCACCATCCGCCCCCGCCTCGTCGACCCCGCCCTCTCTTCTTCCTCGCCGGTGAGCTCTGCCGCGCCGCCCCCGCCGCCTACCCTTCCCAACCGGTTATCCCCCGCCGCGTCGCCCTCAACCCACCACCACTGCCGTGTCGCGGCCGCCTCCCCCCGAACCTCCTTCTAGAGCCGCCGGCGACCTCCTCGCCGGAACCCTAGCCGCAGGCGCGGGCGCGGTCGTCGTCTCCAACACCGGCTGTGAGGGTGGGGTGGGTGCAGAGAGGACCGGTGGGCCGGCCGCGCGAGGCCCACGTCGCGCGCTCGCGCTCGGGCGCGACCAGTCGCTTATTAGATTTTGCGCAATATAATCACCCGCTCTTGTTCTTCTTCTTCTTCCGGCCCAGCCCAGTTACCGTCGTGACGGCATCCAGCAGTCCGAGCAGTGGACAATGGGATACGGCGATACCCTGCTCTGTTTGGGCCAAAGCAGGTTATGGCGCAGAACGCGGCGGCGAGGAATTCGGTCCATGTATGATGCCAGGCGTTCCGCACATGCCAAAGGGAAAGAGCGCCAAAGGCGCTCTGGCTCCACTTCCCGCCTCCCGGCCCCCGGCCCCGGCCCCGGCCCCGGCACGGCGAAACAGAAATTGCTACACGAGACACATGCAATACTTTATATGGTTTTGTTCAATTTAGTTTGTAAAATGTTCACGCTACAATGACGAGATATGTAATCTATATATTACATGCATATCGTTTGAGCTGGGATTGGTGGTTCTGAGTATGTATCTCGTGTGTATCTGAGAAATGTGTATGAAGCTCGATCGACCTAGCTTACAATCCTGTACAGGCGTAATGACAGGGAGGGGTTTCGATCTTCTCTCAGGTAGACATAACAATCGATTTTGTCTAGTTACTAACGTTAGCACCATGTCTCCTCTAGCTACCAACCATGGCACAATACCGTCATACCTCCTCACGCATCCCGTCGAAGGAGCCGCATTCCCAATTTAATGAGATGTAAGGCCAAACATGATTTGGTATTTTCCATGTCTCTAGATTTCAAATAGCAATTTCATCTACATCCAAACATGTGATTTGGTATTGTAGCTCATTTTCAGTACTAGTCCGATTTGGCATTAGTGCCTAATTCAACGCTAATAGATCATAAATAAGTAGATAATTTTTTAGAAAAAAAATTGGTACTAGTTTAATGTTTTTCTAATTTAGAATAAATTATTTATGTATTTTTAGAAAGTAAACTAGATTTTTATTGTTTGTATAAAATAGAAAATCACCTTTGAAACCAGCAAGTGGAAATTTGTCTGGTTTTGATAGTTGAACGGCGTCTATTACCCGGTTTTATAGTTCAAGGTTGAAAAGCATACTAGCGTGTAAGTTGGAGGTTGGAAAATGCACTTTACTACCCAACCTAAAAACTTTATTAAAATTAGAGAAATTTGACATTAGACAAAACATAGGCGAACTATACGTCCTGTTCGCTTGGCTTATAAGCCGTACTTTTTCAGCCAACGAACAGTATTTTTCTCTCACAACAAATCAGCCAATAGTACTTTCAGTCATGGTTTATCAGCCAAGCGAACAGGGCAATAAAATCCCTACTTCACGTGCTATATAACTTATCAATGCATAGCGTCCACGTGTCACAGGTGAGCTTTCCTTTCTACTTTGATCTCTAAATATATATGTGACCCAAAATATAATTTGTGATGAGCAGAGATATGGATGTATAGTGCTCTAGATTGCTTTCGCCATGTGTTTAGCTTGCTGGACGTAGTAATGTAACCTCATTCCTGCTGCCTTTGGTGGCCTAGCTCTACACTTTCTGTTGTTCTTACTCTGCGTATTGGAAACAACAATTTCAGGTTCAGTTTTGGTTCTGGGTATATGGTCCCCTTCTTTCTGCGTATTGGAAACAACAATTGCAGCTCCGATCGGAGTCAGGGCAGTGCATGGTGGTTCAGGTGTCTGGCCATCTGGGTCTGGTTTGCTTTCATTCTTATTTAATTTTCTGTCCACCACACCTGTTGATGCCGCTCGCCGTCACCGATCAAGGAGCTAGGGAATATAAAATATGTGACCAAAATATATGTTGCTCTTGATTGTTTTTCGCTATATATGTGTTTAGCTTGCTGAACGTAGTAATGTAGGCTCATTCTTGTCTTTGATAGCCTAGCTCTGCTCTCTGTCGCGATCGCTCTTACTCTGCGTATTGGAAACAAACAATTTCAGGTTCAGGTTTGGATTTGGGTTTGGGTCTGGGTATGGTTCCCTTCTTTTTCTTTGGCCAACGATCCCATATATGCAGCTCCGAGGCAGGCAGTGCATCTGTTCAGGTCTGACCATCTGGGTCGGGTTTGCTTTCATCATTTTCTGTCCACCTATTGATGCTTACTGATCATCGTCACCGATCAAGGAGCTCAATTTTGCCCAAGTACCACCTACCCTCACAAATATACACGTGGACGTACGTGGCTAGGATCACCAGTGCAGATACGGTCTGCAATCCTGGTTGGGAAACCGCTGCAGTCCCGGTTGGAAAACCCCTGCAATTCCGGTTTTTCAACCGGGACTGCGAATCCGGGACTAAAGGCATGCCCTTTAATCCCGGGTCAGGCAACCGGGAGTAAATGGGGATGAAGGGACCATGACGTCTAAGAGGGGGGTGAATTAGGCTACTTAAAAATTCTAACTCTAAACTATGGCATCTTCTTCTAACCTAAGCAAAACATATGCAAAAGATAAACTATCTAAATGTGTAACTACGGTTTTGCTAGTGTGTTGCTATCTCTACCGCAAACGTAGTAAAGTAATCAATGTAAATGCGGAAGCTAAAGAGCAAGGTAAAGATATGCAAACTCCCGTCGACGACTCTGGTATTTTTACCGAGGTATCGAGAAGCGCGCAAGCTTTCCCCTAGTCCTCGTTGGAGCCCCTCGCAAGGAATCCCTCGCAAGGGCCAAGCTCCCGGTCGGGTAACTCCGTGGATAGCCTCGGGCCTTCCCCACGCGCAAGTGGGTCTCCGACGTGCCTTCCGGCAAGCCTCTCCCGGATGCTCCCCGCCGTCTTCACTATCAAGGTTCCGGCCGAAACGCCGTGGGCCTTGTTTCCTCCTGTACACGGTGGCGGCCACACCACAAACGCGGTTGGTGTGATCTCGCAAGACTTCAAGCCCCTCCAATGTACAACAATAGTGCTCGCAAGCACCGGGTGGTAAGAGGTATGTAAACCTCACTAAACACTAGGCCTAAACCTAGAGCAAGCGTATAAGCGTGGTCTAATCAACCTAAACACTTCGCAAAGCACCTACGCTAATCACCTCATGAAACGCTAAGCACTATGCAAGTGGAGATCACTAAAATGGTGTATCAACACCCTTGGTATGTTTCCTCAGCTCCACACACTTCAAATGGCCGGTTGGGGGGTCTATTTATAAGCCCCACTGAGAAAGTAGCCGTTGGGGACAAAATCTCGCTTTTCTGCTACTGACCGGACTCTGACCAGCGTCCTGTCAGCACTGACCGGACGTGTCCAGTCACGAAAACGGCTCTCTGGAACCTTACTGATGTTGACCGGACTCTGGCACTCAGCGTCCTGTGCAGCGTCCGGTGCAGCGTCCTATGCATCGGAGCGTCCGGTGCAGCGTCCTGTGCAGTGTCCGGTCGCTGCTGTTGACTCTGTTGTTGCTTGATCGGAGCGTCCAGTGCAACGTCCTGTGCAGCGTCCGGTGCAGCGTCCTGTGCAGCGTCCTGTGCCCTCTGTGAACTCGTTTCTTCGCGATCTTGCGTCCGGCTTGGTTCCTATCTTCGTGCTTGGACTTTGCTTGATATCTTGTGTCTTTTCTTGTGCTCCTAAGGTCTTGCTTATGGTGTTGATCATCGGATCATCACGTCGCCTTTGTCCAAGTCACGTCTTGCACCCTATTGAACTACAAAACAAACACTTGTAAATTCATTAGTCCAATTTGGTTGTGTTAGTCATCAAACACCAAAATACAAAGTAAATGGGCCAAGGGTCCATTTTCCTTACAATCTCCCCCTTTTTGGTGATTGATGCCAACACGACCAAAGCAAGCAAATAATAAGAATTTGGAAGTTAAAAACTACCTACTTGCTAGGATGTAATGCAAAGGGCAAGTTTATTTGATACTTAAAGATACCAATTGAAATCAAAATGAAAGGTTATCTTGCCCTTGCAAAAATCCCCATGTGGCAATATGGATTCCTACAAATTTTACCATTACTTAGACTAATCCATAAACCACTTTCCTCCCTTTCTCGGACCATTACCACTTGTAGACATCAACTTGATGCTTGCCTTTGGTCCTTCAAATTCTCCCCCTTTGACATCAAACACCGAAAAGGAAGACATTAGTAGCACAAGGGAGGGTCAAATTTCGTGATCCTTTGTGTATAGAGTGAAATGGATCACAAAATTTGACTCTCACATTATATAGACTAAGCTCCCCCTAAAAGTATGCATACATATGGTAGAAAGCAAAGCATATGCATAATTAGCAATTTATTGCACAAGAGAGTTTAATCTATATAATGCATGGAGAAAGCATATAAATATGAAATGAAATCAACATGATGATGCCAATTGAAGAATGATGCTTAACTCCGGGGACTCCAATTTCCTTACAATGAGACTACTACACATGTGATAGGTTTGAAAAATTGATACCATTTGAAAAAAGTGTTAGTCTCAAAGCATCCAAGTTGTAGAATTACTCCCCCTAAATGTGTGCACACAAATGTAGAATACTTTGTAGAAATCATGTACATTGATTTTAGAATAAAAAATACCACTTGAAAGATGACATCTCATGAATGTGAGAATCATTTTCAAAATAGATATTCGGGAGAGATTATCTATAATTTGGACTTTGGCACATATTAGATGAACAATAGTAAGACAAGCTATGTGTCGTGCTCCTAAACAATTATGAACCATGTAGGTTTGCTCCAAGGGTAAAAAAAAACCGAGCAAGCCTACCATAAGATATACCTAGTGTATGCATGACAAAAGATATAAGCATGCAAATGCAAACCTAGGCATGAAGAGTAACCAGATGCTTAAGATATCAATTTGTAAGAAATACCAATTGAAAGATATACCAATTAAAAGGTAATAACATCTAGTTACCTAACATGGGAAGGGGAATTTGGGTCCATAGTATTCACTAACCCACTTGGGCAACAATTTTGTCCATCATGATGCACCCCATGAAATGCACCCATACTTTGCCAAGTCTCCAAATTCCCCGAAGTCCGACGGACTTCTCACTTCCCTTTCAGGATCCAAACCTTCTTGGTGCTCTTCATGTTTGAAATGATTTCCTTTGGCACCCAAAAGCGTTTGACCCCATTGTTGGCTTGCTTGTTCACCTTGATGGCCACCACCTTGTTATTTTTCTTCTTCTTCAAGAGATAAGGTGTGGAGGCCTTCTTGTCCACCTTGTTGGTGTAGGTATTGGAGAGCTTGCTTGTTTGCTTTTTCTCCTTCTTCTTTGCTCCTCCCCCATTCTTCACCTTGCACTCATAGGACTTGTGACCTTCCTTGTGGCACACGTAATAAACCACGGTTTGTCCTTCATCAAGCTTCTTCACTCCCTTGACGGTGTTATCTTGATGAAGTTGGGTTTGCTTTGCCTTGCCTTTCACTTGAGTCAAGTCCTTGGTGAGGCAAGCTACTTCTTGCTTGAGTTGCTCATTCTCCTTTGCAACCTCTTGTGTGCATGTATCTACAATAACTTTCTCAACACAAACTTGGTTGCACAAAGGTGAGTCTAAACATAAGTCATTACAAGAAGTAGAGGCATCCTTTTTAGACATGTTAATGATAGAACTTTTCTTTTTAGATGCCTTAGTGGGGGTTGTGCTAACGGCTTCAAGATTAGCAACTTTATTAGTTAGCTCATCACAATATTTGCACATGGTTTCCATTTTAGCAAGCAAACTATTATATGCTTCTTGTGAGCTAGCTAACTTTTCTTTTAATTTTTCATTTTTCTTTAAGAGTTGCTCATCATTGATTGTGCATGCATTTGTTGTTGCACTAGTCTCAAGTTTCTCAATTTTAGTAGATAGTTCAACATTGAGATTAGCAAAGTTCTCATATTGTTCAAGCAAGGTTTTGTATATTTTTCGTGAACTATCTAGCTTTTCTTTTAAACTTTTGAGCTTCTTTTGTTGACTAGTGCAAGCTTTAGCATAATTAAGATTTTCTTGCACAAGTTCATGATAAGAAGGCATATCATCATCACTATCACTCTCACTAGAGGAAGAGCTTTCGTTACCTCGTGCCATATGGCACACACGAGAAGAGCTTGATGATGAGTGCTTGTGGCCTCGCCTCTTGTGATGGGGTTCTTCTTCACTTGAAGAATCATCCCATGATCTTATTGATGTGAGGGCTTGGTTCTTGCATGCCTTCTTCTTTGTCTTGGGTGTGGGCTTGTTTGGACAAACTTCCACAAAGTGCCCCAACTCACCGCATCCATAGCATCCTCTCTTTCTTTGCTCATTTCTTTGATTTGTGAAAATGAAATCTTGAATTTGGATGGGCACACCCTTGACATTGAGCCTTTGGATCATCTTCTCCACCTTGTTGATCACTTTGATTGATTCTTCATCAAGATCGAAGGTGGAGGAGGAAGATTGATCATCACTTGAATCTTCATCATCATCATCGTCCTCATCTTCTTCTTTATCTTCAATTGAGGAACTTGAGCTTGAGCTTGTCTCAACTTGCTTGCCCTTCATCTTCTTTTTCTCGCTACAAGCGAGAGCTTTGCCTTTGCTTGATGAAGAAGCTTCTTCTTGACCCATCTTACGTGACATTTCAAATGCCACTAACTTGCCAATGGCTATGCCTGGGGTCATGTTGCTCAAGTCCTCCATGTTGTGAAGGATGGTGATGATGCTTGCATATTTCTTTTGTGGTAGCATGGAGATGATCTTCCTCACGATGTCCGCATCATCTAGCTTTAATAATCCTATAGAATGAAGCTCATTGATAATTAGATTCAAACGAGAATACATATCACGAATAAGCTCATCATCATTCATAGTAAAGGAATCATAGTTTTGCTTTGCTAGACAATGTTTTTGCTCACGGACATTGCTTGTGCCGTCATGGAGCTCTTGGAGTTTTAACCAAATTTCATGTGCCGTATTTAAAGTGAATACTTGGTTAAAAACATCCATACTAAGTGATTCAAACAAGCAATTTTTAGCTCTAGCATTGAAGTGCATTTCTTTTTCATCACTCTTTGTGGGTTTTTCGGGATTCTTGATGGGTTTCATCCCGTCATGAGTGACTCTCCATACACCCAAATCAACCGCCTCAAGGTGGCAAGCTATTCTAGCTTTATAGTATGGGAAGTTAGTGCCGTCAAAGTGCGGAGGCCTAGCGGTATCCATCCCAACCGCTCTAAATAGCGTCGGCTCAACGGCGGTTAAGCCAAAGGTCCAAAATGAGCCAACCGGCTCTAATACCAATTGAAGGGACCGTGACGCCTAAGAGGGGGGTGAATTAGGCAACTTAACAATTCTAACTCTAAACTATGGCCTCTTCTTCTAACCTTAGCAAAACCTATGCAAAAGATAAACTATCTAAATGTGCAACTACGATTTTGCTAGTGTGTTGCTATCTCTACCGCAAACGTAGTAAAGTAATCAATGTAAATGCGGAAGCTAAAGAGCAAGGTAGAGATATACAAACTCCCGTCGACGACTCTGGTATTTTTACCGAGGTATCGAGAAGCGCGCAAGCTTCCCCCTAGTCCTCGTTGGAGCCCCTCGCAAGGAATCCCTCGCAAGGGCCAAGCTCCCGGTCGGGTAACTCCGTAGAAAGCCTCGGGCCTTCCCCACGCGCAAGTGGGTCTCCGACGTGCCTTCCGGCAAGCCTCTCCCGGATGCTTCCCGCCGTCTTCACTATCAAGCTTCCGGCCAAAACGCCGCGGGCCTTGTTCCCTCCGGTACACGGTGACGGCCACACCACAAACGCGGTTGGTGTGATCTCGCAAGACTTCAAGCCCCTCCAATGTACAACAATATTGCTCGCAAGCACCGGGTGGTAAGAGGTATGCAAACCTCACTAAACACTAGGCCTAAACCTAGAGCAAGCGCATAAGCGGTGGTCTAATCAACCTAAGCACTTCGTAAAGCACCAACGCTAATCACCTGATGAAACACTAAGCACTATGTAAGTGGAGATCACTAAAATGGTGTATCAACACCCTTGGTATATTTCCTCAGCTCCACACACTTCAAATGGCTGGTTGGGGGGTCTATTTATAAGCCCCACTGAGAAAGTAGCCATTGGGGACGAAATCCCGCTTTTCTGCTACTGACTGGACTCTGACCAGCGTCCTGT
This sequence comes from Miscanthus floridulus, assembly GCF_019320115.1. NCBI lineage: Eukaryota > Viridiplantae > Streptophyta > Magnoliopsida > Poales > Poaceae > Miscanthus > Miscanthus floridulus. The sequence goes on from NC_089592.1 coordinate 8,546,327, forward strand.
CAGCACTGACTGGACGCGTCCAGTCACGAAAATGGCTCTCTGGAACCTTACTGATGTTGACCGGACTCTGGCACTCCGCGTCCTGTGCAGCGTCCGGTGTAGTGTCCTGTGCATCGGAGCATCCGGTGCAGCGTCCTGTGCAGCCTCCGGTCGCTGCTGTTGACTATGCTGTTGCTTGATCGGAGCGTCCGGTGCAGCGTCCTGTGCAGCGTCCGGTGCAGCGTCCTGTGCATCGGAGCGTCCTGTGCAGCGTCCTGTGCCCTCTGTGAGCTCGTTTTTTCACGATCTTGCGTCTGGCTTGGTTCCTATCTTCGTGCTTCGACTTTGCTTGATATCTTGTGTTTTTTCTTGTGCTCCTAAGGTCTTGCTTATGGTGTTGATCATCGGATCATCACGTCGCCTTTGTCCAAGTCACGTCTTGCACACTATTGAACTACAAAACAAACACTTACAAATTCATTAGTCCAATTTGGTTGTGTTAGTCATCAAACACCAAAATCCAAAATAAATGGGCCAAGGGTCCATTTTCCTTACAGGGGACATATAACCGGGACTAAATGTTTTTTTTTCTTTTTCTATTCTTTTCTTTTATGATTTCTTTTCCATTCTATTTGTTTTCATTTTAAATAGCTTTTTGTATACGTATTATATGCTACTATGGTACATCCATAAATAAGAATGAAACTAATTAACAAAAGCTTGTGTATTAAAATGAGATCATTCACATTCATCAAGTTAATACAAACCATAATAATTTAGACCAAGTCAATACAAACTAGCTAGATGTTCAAGTACACACCAAAGTACATGCAAACATAAGTTCATTGCCAAGTACGACTTTGTCGTATTATGAAGTCGGCGTAGTGTAGGTCACCGATGCATCAAGATATAATACCATCGATATAGAGCAACGCATTAAGTAGTGCACTCTCTTGCTTCACAAGTACGAGCATAGGGTCTACTAACGATGATTAGCGGTGGTCGAGAAGTGGCTGCGTCGTCAGATCCCTTCTTAGTCACAAGCAGCTTATCCTGAAATCCTTGTGTAGTGAGTGTTGGCCTTTCAGGCATATTGCCAATCATAGCCCAATTGATCCAAAATCTAGTATAGAATGGCATCAAAGCTGCAACCTGCATAGGTTAAATGATACTCCTCGACCTGTAAGTGTTGACAGAAAAAATGTATGAGAGCCAACCAAATTGACATAACATTAAATCCGGATATAATTAAGCTATGAGATCGACTTCGAGTTTACCACATCATTAAGGTTGTTTTGAGCAATCGATGCACAAAAGCCCGAAACATCATGAAAGAGGTCCGCATTTATAGCATCTATCTTCACGAAGGAAAATGTAGGCAGGTTGTATCCCATATTAGCAAGCGTCCTTAAACATGCCTGGACAGCATATTTTTCTGCCATAATCTTGTGGGGTGCCTTCATTCCCGTCTCTAAGATTTGTACAACCTCACATCTATGCCACCTTCTAGCAGCGACAGAAAATCCAATTCGACATTGGATGAATCGTCCATTATCTACTTGAAAGCTCTCAACATTGACATTGTCAACCCCGAAAATTGAGAGTGTGTCTTGAAACTAAATGATCGGGTCAATTACCTATGATACATTTAAAAATCACACACACACACACACACACACACACACACACACACACACACATATATATATATATATATATATATATATATATATATATATATATATATATATATATATATATATATATATATATATATATATATATATATATATATATATATATATCAGCAACTATATATGTACAAGCGTATTTAAAACATATTAATTTATTAAAAACATATATTGTTGCTTACTATGTTTGGATGATTGCGCTGTACATTCGGCACTATTGGATCGAATCTCATACTACTTACATAGCCGCCGAAACCTATTACTTCCGACGAAGGGAGACGTCCGGCCATCTCTTCTCACTAAAGTCAATATATCAAAATTCATATCACTGGAGTCAATATTTTTCATACAAAAAAATACATATCACTAAAGTCTATATATCAAAATTCACATCACTAAACCATATATATCAAAATTCATATCTATCACTGGTGTCAACATTTTTCATACAAAAAAATGCATATCACTAAATTCTATATATCAAAATTCACATCACTAAACTCTATATATCAAAATTCATATATATCACTAAAGTCAATATTTTTCATACACCAAAATATATATTACTAAAGTCATTGAAATCAATATTTTTCTTATAACAAAATTCATATCACCAAAATATGGATCGGGGCGAGGCGAGGACGACAGCGCGGGCGAGGATGATGGCGTCGAGAGAGGGACTTCTCGGTGGTCGTTCTCGGCATGGACTTGCGGCGGCGGCGTGGCTTCATAGTAGGAAGGCCAGGCATAGGGGTGGGGACGGTGCAGGGACGACGGCGACCGGTGTCGAGGAAGGGAGGCGCGCCGGAGACGAGGGCGAGGCCGGTCGGGCGCCCGGCGTGGGTGGCGAGCACGACCGGGGATTGAAGCGGCCGGCGGGAAATCGACAAGCCTTGCGTGGCTGGATCCGGTGGGGACGAAGGCGAAGAACGGCCGCACGAGCACAATGGGGGCTAGGGGGTCGCGGTATGACGAGGCGAGGCCGGCGGGGATGAAGGGTGGCGAGATGCGCTCTCGTCGGCGGGCAAAAAGAAACAGATCGAGGAAGAAGAGATGGCACCCCCAACATATATAGGACGCACACCTTTAGTCCCAAGTTCAGCCACGAACCAGGACTAAAGTGAGGTTGGGGGCACAAACTGGGACTAAAGGTCACTTTTGGTGCGTCGCGAAAAGTGACATTTAGTCTCGTTTTGCGCTACAAACTGGGACTAAAGGTCCCTTTAGTCATGGTTCGTAGCTGAATCCGGGACTAAAGGTCACTTTTGGCGCGCAACCAAAGTGCAGCCTACGCGGCCGTTTCTTTTCCCGCCTAGACAACAGTTCTTTTTATACACTTTTAAATAAATAGACAGACAATTGATAATTGCGTAGTAAAAAAATAGAGCTCCAAAAATTGCAAAACAAATAGATGGCTTCGTCTAAATTCATATAACTTAGTGTTTATCATATGATATAAACAGGCTTTCATATACAATAGGTATTTTTTTATTTCATCCTTTAAATGTTTAATAACATGCTGCAAATTATAAATTATAATTACAAGTTTGAGGCGCATGCAACGACGAAAACAATAAACATCATAGAAAACCTTAGAATAAATATTTAGGGTACATAACAAAGACCTAACAATAAAATTACATTTACGATAACAAAGACCTTACAATAAAAATGCATATACGATAACAAAGACCTTTTTTCTGAATAGGTCAATGTTACAATCGAAGTGTACAAGCATTTTATAAAATAACCTTCTCAGAAACATTCGTCTAGAACCTAGCTAGGGTCAAATAGGTGTCAGAGGATGTCAGAGATGGCTGACGAACTATGCTTTCTGGAGATGAAGGATGGTTGCGCGAGCTCTGATGAACCTATGCCTCTCCAAACAGATAGAACATTCATGCCTTGAATGTCTGTTCATGCCTTGGATGGATATACAGTCCACAGGCAGTCCAGAGCACATAGGATCAGATGGATCCATCAACCTTGCGGGTAGCCTATGCAACAATTACGTTGCACGGGCATCACAACCAGCGTCACCAAGCTTTGGCGTGGCTCTATCTTCAGAAACATTCTTTTAGTACCCCTTGTGTGCATCATTGTTGACTACACATAATAAAATTTGTATGTGGAAGGTTTTCTCCCACAAAGAGGCCATATATGTGGACACAGGATTGAATTGGGCAAACAATAACAAAGTGGTCTTTCTCAGCTCGCTCCCACAGAGCCCTGCCGTGGAGATCAGTCTCGCGTGCTCGGTGGCCGATTTATAAGCATGAGCAAAGGTGGTGGGTGGGAGCAGTGGTGATCGCACGTAGTGGTAGGTGGGAGCAATGGTGATCGGTGGTAGGTGGAACCAAAAAAGTGGGAGTAAAGGTCACATTTAATCCTGGTTACTATTAAAAAACAGGATTAAAGGTGACCTTTAGTTCCGGTTTTTTTGTTCCAACCAGGATTAAAGGTTCCCTGTTCAAAATTTCAAACCCCTATAGCCTTTGGGCCTTCAAACTTTATTTATTATATATGAATTTTGATATATTGTATATATACATTTTGATATGAATTTAGTGATATGAATTTTGGAAACTTAGTATTTCCTTAACTTGTGGCACGTAAAAGTGTGAGAAAAAGTTTGAATCGCATACGGCATTGTGGTGTACGTGAGAAATAAACAAAAGCTAATTAAACATAATTATAACCTAATTATATACAAACCATATATACCTAATTATAACCATACAAATAAACCTAATTAAACATAACCTAACAATTAAACATAACAATACAAATAAACCTAATTAAACATAACACCTTACAAACCAGCCGCAGCTCTCAACTGTCTCTACTGAATGTAGTGGATGTCTCGGATACACTAACCGCGGTCATTTTCTATGTAATTCAACGCCCATATTAATGCACTCTCTCTTGGCTCACAACATCGAGGACATGGTCGCACATAGATGTAACCTACTGCCGAACTATTGATGGCTCTGTTCTTAGTAATTTTCACGCATAACTAGTGTCCTTGCGTGGTATACTGGCCTAGGGGTCCATCGTACTCCCAGGCGTACCCTAGTCACCGAATAGCTTGCTCTAGAATAGCCTACAAGCCACATGCAGCATAGGTAAAATCATGGAGCAAAATCTGCAAGCGGAGAAACAAATAATATCAGATAACGATCATATAATAATAACAATAAATAAACATGACTCTAATAACATACACGACTTACCACATCCATTTGGTTGACTCTCGCCATCCTTTCACTTACTTGCACCACGTCCAGATTACCCTCACTTAAAGCTTGCATCTTGATGTACGAGAAATCAGGCACATGATAGCCAATTCACTGAAGTGTCTGTAAACAATGTAGAATGGTTTCGAACTGGGCACTTCTCCGGGATGGCATCTGTCATCTCCTCTGCATGATGTCTGAGCGATGATCTGGACTAAACCTAATAGGGATGTCAAAGGTGATATTACACGTCCATAACTCTCCACCTTCGTTATTCACGACCTCACTTGTCGTCAGGCACATGATAGCCAATTCACTGAAGTGCTGATTCCAGTCATTTTATCGGGCATATAGTCTGTGACATATGCAACAATCATATTATGAATCAATGTATATGCAAGAATAATATTAGCATGTAAAACTTAGATGGTATACTATAGATGGATCTGGAAAACGCGGAACAACCCTATCCGGCGGTGGCGCGAATGGTAGAGCGCCAGGGTGAAAATCTGGTTCCCGTGACAGGGGAAGTCCGTCGTCGTTCATCATACCTAAAAAGCTGAAAAAACTTCCAAATAAATAGAGAACCACATATAATACCATACAATATATTACACAAACATATATAAAAAAATGTTTAAGGTTACGTAGAAATGATGTTACTTATAAATAACGTATACAAAAATCCACCATTATTATTCCTAATATAAAAAACCATATATAAATTTCTCTATTTATTTCTGAACCATGAAATGAGCTACATTATTAACAACAAAAGATTAGAATATAAAAGCTGCTAACCTTTAGAAAGTAGAATGAAATGGAGGATCCAAGATTTCCTCAAGAGAGCAAGCCGGCCGGCCGAGAGCAAGAACTTGCTCACCCAAGCAAGAACACACACGCACGAGAGCAATAATTGAACTGGATGGCTCGGGCTGGGGACCGTGGAAGTAGGATATATAGCAGGGATATTTAGTCCCAGTTGACGGTGCCTTCCAAGACTAAAAGGTCATCCTCTAGTCCTGGTTGGGCCCACCAACCGGAACAAAAGGTCAGAGGGACCTTTAGTCCGGGTTGGTAGCTCCAACTGACACTGAAGTACGACCTTTAGTCCCGGTTGGAGCCACCAACCGGGACTAAATTCTTCTCCTGCAAAAGCCTGCGGAGCTAGCCGTTGGACAGGGGATTTTAGTCCCGGTTGGCGGCTCCAACCAGGACTAATTCTCCTATTAGTCCCGGACTCAATTTTGGGGGGGGACTAAAGCCAAAAATGAAAGTATGTTCTCTACTGGTGGATGTTAACATGGGTACTTATACATTTTTAAGATATTTGTTTAGATTTAATAATTAAATAATACTACTAAACTACTGTACATGTAAAATTGTCTTTAATTTGGTAGTTTCGTAGCGTATTCATAAACACAAATTACAATAGGAATTGGTGATCTTATAACTATTTTAAGGCTATCTGGACGTCTACATCGGCAAAAAAAAAAATGTGCTACATGATGGTAGTGCTCCTGCTTAGTAGTGAAAAGCCATTCATGAGATTGCTTAGCATGAGTGCAAGCATTTGAGCAGCAATTGTCTCGTGCTATAAGATATCCTCTCAGGCTTCTTGGTCAAAATCGTTGCTGCCTGATGCGGGATGCGGTAGTCAAAATAATTGACCCAGACCCAGACCCAGACCCAAACCGTAGCAGTGATCGAAGAGTAAACACTGCCGCATGCGGATGCGGTAGTCAAAACAAAAGAACCAGACCCAAACCGGCCTCTGATCTGAACCTGAACTCTGAAGGGGGAGCTAGCACGTACGTCACGCCTCTTCACGAAATTGTTGCATTGGCCAAAATGAAGGGGAGGCAGACCTGGACCCAGACCCAAACGGCCAAACCCAAACCCAAATCCAAACCTGAACTGAAGGAGAAGCCCTTTTGTTTGGCGCTGCATGTGCATGTGCATGGTACTGTTGGTCAAACTAGAAGGTCCAATATATTGTTGTAGTTTTTCCCCACATTTATTAGTTTCAAAAGAACTGCTTGCAGGATGGCAAATGACGAGAGACAGCCTAGCTAGCTACGTTATAATTAGTTTGTTCTTGCTGCGTTTTGCAAAACAACAATGCAGTGCTAGCTCCTGCTTTCGCTTTATATTTAGCTTGCTGATGAATTAATCAATTAATGTAATGTAAGGTTACCCCTGGTCTCTTCTAGAGCTAGCCTTCTTTGTCAAGTCTCACCCCGTTTGTAACAAACTATATATATACAACGTCAAGCAGTGTGCCAAGACGCTGCGCTGCTACATCTAAGGATGAAAACGGTCGGAAACGGTCGAAAAACTCCTAAATTGTTTTGGGAGAATTGCGTTCTTGCCCTTGTCCAGTACTTCAATTGTGATTTTGCCCCTCTTTTTTTAACTTTGTGATTTTACCCTCGCTTTTTTCAAACGAAGCTTCCGTCTACCCCTGTTTTATAACACCGTCTAAAATGCTTGAATTAAATGGTAAAAAAAAAGAAAAAAGAAAAGACACCTATATCAAAAGACAACGATACCCTCCGTCCCTTTCTCCTTTCTCACCCCTTCGCTCGACCCGTTCCGACGACAAGTGGTTGTTCGCTGTTCCTATTTCTTGGCAGCTCCGCCCGTTTGACCTTCGGAGGACCGACAGCGACGACGCCAGTAGATGCACTACTGACGGTACCGGCCACCTCGAGCTCCAGAGCCAAGGACGCCGCGAGGACAGGGATCGCGCGGCTCACACACCCTCCCAGTCCGTCCTCCAGTTCCGTTTTCTTTGGCCGCGGATCTCGTCGCCTTCGGTGCCATGGATGCAGTCGCCGGCACGGCGGGGTATCGGGGACCAGCGCTAGTGTGCGCCCGCGCGCCCGGCAAGATCATCCTCGCGGGCGAGCACGCCGTCGTCCACGGCTCCGCCGCCGTCGCCGCCGCCATCGATCTCTACACCAGGTCCTCCCTCCTCCTCCGCCCCACAGGTGCTCCCGCCCACCCTGGCTTCTTCGGTTCTTCGTTTTGTCGCGTCGCCGCTGCTGGTACCCTTCTCACAGCTCCTCTCTCCCGGTGCCACGCAGGAGAGGGTGGTGGCGCTGACTCCGGCGCGGTGGAGCTGTACCTCAGGGACTCGGGCCTCACCTTCTCGTGGCCGTGCTCACGCCTCCGCGGGGCGCTAGGCGAGGAGATCACCGCCAACCCCGAGGTTCCGGCGCCGTGCTCCCCTGACCAACTGGCCACCATTGCCAGGCTCTTGGAGGACCAGGAGATCCCTGAGGCCAAGATCTGGCTCTCTGCCGGTCTGTCCGCTTTCCTTTTCCTCTACACCTCCATTTGGGGTTGGTTGCTTCTCCCTTCCCGTTTGCAGTCTGTGCTCACATCACGTTTTTTCACACATGTGGTTGTTCGCTGTGTTCTTGTGCAGATGCAGGCCTGGCAAGGCAGTGGTGACCTCGGACCTACCCATGGGTGCAGGGCTCGGCTCGTCGTCGGCATTCTGTGTGTCCATGTCAGGGGCTCTATTGACGGCTGCTGGCGCAGTCAGTGTTGGAGCACACAGGGGTGCTGAGGGGTGGGAGGTGTTGGAGAAGGGTGATCTTGAGCTGGTCAACCAATGGGCGTTCCAAGGGGAAAAGATCATTCATGGCAAGCCTTCTGGCATCGACAATTCCGTCAGCACTTTCGGTATGCTATGAAATTGATGAGTTCTGAAACCTTTATTTAAAACTGGTAGTATTGAAATGCCTTTGCATTCAGGGTTGACCTCTAGTGGAATTCGTATTGAGGTTGTTCGCAATAACTTAATGGTTGATTGCTTAATGGCACCGCCACTCTTGTCGCAGTCAGGATTGCTTCTAGTTCACTTATTTATTTTTTCAAACAACTCCCCTAGTTTACTTATGGTATGATAGTTATATATGTTCTTGACTTGCACCTACTTATAGATGATGTATCTATGTATTGAAATGAGTAATTTAACCAAAGAAGTCTTGTACTCTTGTTAGTTTTAGGTCTAAGGCATGGAAACCTTTGCAAATGGGTGAACTTAAGTAATTTATTAATAATCATAAGATCATATGAATGTTAATTGCCTTCTTATCATTTCTCCTAAGTTTGTTTTGGTTCACTAAATCTTATGTTTGAAACTAGGGAAAATGATCAAATTCAAGAAGGGGGAACTGACAAACCTTGAGTCCAGGAACCCAGTCAAAATGCTTATTACTGACACAAGAGTTGGTAGGAACACAAAGGCCCTGGTTGCTGGTGTGTCTGAAAGAGCATCTAGGCATCCAGATGCTATGGCTTCTGTCTTCCATACAATGGCATCTTTTCCTTCATGGTTTTACAAAATAAACACCATACAACTTATGTGTGATTTCTGTTAATCTTTAACGTTTCAACTCAAAGCTTTTCAGAAATCTGGGTCTTGATATGCATTAATAAAGAATCTGACAGTATAGGAACTTCAGATTCAGAACTACAATGGCCTGTCTTGTACTCCCTCCGTTTGACATCGTAGTTCATTTTGGCTTTGTCCTAAGTCAAATTTCTTTAACTTGGAATGGAGTGTTCATTACTTAATAATATTTAGAATGATTCTGGGTTCCATTCCATCTAATAGACAAGTTTTTTTTTTGTGAATAAATCTATCAATGTGGAAGGACAGGAACTGTAGCTATTCAAATTTCTAAATATCCTTTGATTTCATCATATCTGAGTTTCTGTTCTGTATCTACTTAGAGAATAGTCCTGTAAGTTTTTCATCTGTCTGACCCTTCAATGGTATCTACTTAGAGAATAGTCCTGTAATTCCAAATCAGGGTAAAATCACAATTAGGCATAACAAACAGGGGCAAAATCGCATGGGCATTCATGTCCTTTTGTACAAAGTTTAACACCGTTAGGGGTGGATGACGGAGCAGGGGCAAACTGGTGCTTCGTGAACGGCACAGTAGGGGTAAATTCACAAAGTCAAAAAAATAGGGGCAAAATCACAATTTCGATACAAAACAAGGGTACAAACGCAAGAGCCCCAATTGTTTTCTACTTTTACATTTGAAATACGAAAACAAAAACGAAAACGAAAACGGTAAAACCGGACACGAAAACAAACGCGAACTTACGAATTATCGAGAATTTCGAAAACGAACCAATTCGAGCGGATTTATGTCGAACACAGTCGATATATGAAAACTCAATACGGAATACCGACCCGTAGACCAAGTGCATGACTAAGTGCATACATGATCAAGTTCAAGTGCATATAATAATTAACAAGTGCATATTATAGAAACATGAACTCGAACTGAGTCAGAATAATTTTATTAATCTTTTTAGAATAGATGTAGTATTTTATTTTAAAGATTTATTCAGATTTTTCTTTTGAGTAACAAAGATTTATTCGGCTGATGCAAAAACTATCAAATGATTGACTTTGCAGGTGGGGGTTAAACCGATGAGCTTGATGGGCTATGGCCCAGGTGGGCTTTCGTGTAGATGCTGCTGGTTTCCTGACATTTAGCACCATCTCGTGAGGTGAAGAGAGATGAGGCTGGGCGCCGTCTATAAGAGAGGGCAGCTGGCCACCAGTAGAAAGAACGCAGCTGCGTGGTGAACAACCTGTAATTGGGCTGTATGACCTGTGCAATTGGCCAAATTCGGTTTAAACCGAATTTTCAATTCGGAATATTTCAAATTAAAAGTAGAAAAGTAGAAAACGGTCGAAAAATGTCTAAACCGTTTTCTACTTTTACATTTGAAATACGAAACATCTGAAATGCGAAAGCGAAAACGGTAAAGTCGGACAAGAAAATGCGGATTCGATCGGATTAAATATAGAAAACGATGCGGTTCGGTTCGGGATATTTCCGTTCTGTTTTCATCCTTAGCTACATCAGGTCAGTTCTGGGTCTGGGTCTGGGTCTGGGTCTGGTTTATGTCTTCCAGCAGGTTCATGCAATGCACTGATGAAGTGATGCGTTGAGGCTATAAAAGGGGCCGTGCAGTGCAACACACCACACTACCCTAACCACACATCGTCCTAGTTCTTCTCAACAACATCTTCGTCCCCCTGCAAATCTCCTCGCCTTTGCCTGTCCCGTCGCTATCGACGGCGCACTCAGCCACCCGCTGTACTCTAGCTCCTCGCAGCAGTAGTTACCTCCTCGGCAGAGCCGCCAAGCCACCTCTCCCCTAGCTCGTCTGGCTACCTCTGCGCCGGCGCCGACGAGCCACCGCAGCCAAGGCGTCAAGGTGGTGTGATTACGACGTGCAGGGCGGCGATGGACAAGACTACCGGAGCTGCTGTCGACGGCGGCTTGCTTCAGCTTGAGCCGCGTGTGGGTGGGTTGCGCGCACGGGTGACGCCTTATTCAAGTGAGGTTAGCTACCAGCCATTTCTCCTCTCTAGTCTTCATGGCGCGGAACGAGATAAGTTCGTCTCCATGCATCTCCACTCGATGCTCTAGATCATTTTCCAGATCCTTGCCTTCTGGATCCACGATTCCTCCCCCACAGCTCCATGGAGCTCATCAGCTTAATTCCACACATGGTCGTATAGTATAGTACCGTCTGGCTCACGAGTCACGACCACGCTGCTGACGGCCATCTACTCGTGGTGATAGATGCCGCCACTACCCCTCGCGGCTGCTGTGCGGGTGATGCATGGGGTCTTCCACTGTGATCGATGGCTTCTATTCCTAGCTTCTTCCTCGTATCCGGCAGGACAGGCTCCGCCGCCATGACAGCATTGAGCCCGCCAGCCGATCGATCGAGCGCTGCATGTCGTAGTACGCTTGGTACACGTACGTGCCCGGCCGGCCGGGCGGTTGACCACGAAGCTGTAGGTGAAGGTGTCGCCGGCCGGGAAGGGATCTGGCAGTGCGTCACCCCCCTCTGTGCCGTCGCGCGCACAGCGTCAGTGTCGCCGGTACTGGACCAAGGCGCGCGGCTCCCTACCGATGGAACGTGCTCTTCTCGCCGGCGGCTGCTTTCGGAGGAACAGCCGGTGAAGAAAGTCGGCGCGGTCGGGTGACGCACGCGTGCGCGTGCTCTCCGTTGAGACCGGAGGGGTTTGTGTTTCCTAGGCCTAGCTAGACCCAGACCCAAACCCAAACCCAAACCCAAACCCAAACCCAAACCTAAACCCAAATCCAGTTGCTGTTCCCAGCAGGTCCCGGTGCGCAGCCGCGACGAGTTGTCGCTGTTGTCACGTCGCCGGTGCACCAGCAGCATGCAGTTGCTCCGATTCTCTGGCACATGCACAAGAGAGACCTAAACCCAAACCCAAACCCAAATGAGATTGACCATGCATCCATTTGTGACGACCAAGTCAACCGTACATCCGCAATTAATAAATACTAAAACCACATGGGTACGAGTTGCCCAACAGCAGAGTTGAAGTAATTAGTAGAGGCAGAAGAGCAGGCCATAAGGCTAGCATATATATAATTACACAGAAAAAGGGTTGTTTAATCATAGAATCGAAATTTCTGGATATAGTAAGCAATTTCATTGATGTACTTACTCCATTAAAAAAAATTGTAATTTTGTACGAAGTCACACTATTCTAAATTTGACAAAAGTTATAGGAAACAATATTACCATTTATGACACCAATAGATCCATCACTACTGGAATCTCGCTTTTTTCTGTGGGTGCGAAAACACACAGAAAAATGCGAATACCGTCACAAAAATATTTTTCTGACGATGTACCCTCAGAAAAATACCCACAGAAATATAATGATAGAAAAATCAAATTTTTCTGTGGGTTCACCGTCAGAAACAATTTTTCTGTGGGTCTCACACGCACAGAAAAATTATGTTCGCCCAGATTAAAACTAATTTTTCTGTGTGTTAATCCACACAGAAATAAACGCATAAACGCACAGAAAAACACGTTTTTTTCTGTCGGTCTAGGTGAACTCACAGAAAAATTCATTTCGCCCAGATTAAAAAAAAAATATTTCTGTGTAGCCAGCCTCACAGAAAAAAAAGAGTTGAACACACACACAAAAATTATTTTAAAACAGTAGCAACAGCATATTAAAATATATATTTTCCATACAGTACTTTCTGTGCATGACCAACAAGGTTTCATTCAAATAATACACAAATCAATAGTTCATCATGAATGAAGTCAACACTTATGTCAAAAATAGACGAGGACAGGCTGCCTCCGCCTGCCCGCTGCCTGCCTGAGCCTAAGCCTGACCTCGGGGACAGGAGAAGGCCACCGGAGCTCTGCATTGCCAGCAGCAGCCCAGTCACAAGAAGCACGCACAATGTAGCTACACAAGCGGATAGTAGGCAGTACACAATGGACAGTACCAGTCAATGGAAAAAATAGCAAGTGCAAAGTGAGATCAAAGAATTTTGAAAACAACCAAGAAGAAATTATACACAGAGACTGATTTTCCTTTGAATGGGCATAAGACATTACAAACACTTCTTTACTCTCTTATGTGATAATAAATCATTTACAAGAAGAAAAGTTACAATCTATTTAACAAATTAGAGCATACCAAACCCCTAAAACATAATAGGAGTGCCAATTCATAAGAACAAACACAAGTCAAATATGGTATGCACAGGACAACAACAAAAATAACAAAATGCAAGCATAATTTAAAGAAAGAAGTTAACTATCATCATAGCTAATCACAAGAATTATAATACAACTGAAGATAAACTTAAAAGGACTAAGTAAATCAAGAGTAACGTAGTGTGCTTATATTCAACACTTACTTGGGTTGTTGGTTAAGACCCTTTTGTTGCTCCGTAAAAGAGGTCGCTTCGATGGAGAAAGCAAACTAGGAAATAATTTCAACCGATCATACAAGCATTTGCCTGCAGCACACTAAAAAATGCATTCCACTGGTAAGAAACTTAGCTTGGTATTAGTTGCTGAACCAAAATACAGTAAACATTATATTGACTGAGGACTCTAAACTGACCAGCAAGGCACCATAAACACGCCAAGCTTCCTTCCTTTTCATCTCATTTTTCTGCTTCTCAAGCTGCAGTTCCGGCTCCAGAAGTTGCATATATGTCACAAGGTTGGGCAAAAGAAGAAGTCTAATCTGGTAAGCAGAAAAAACAATCAACCAGTGCATAACTAATAAAAAAATGAGTTTCAAATGGGATCTACCGTGCTGGCCCCAATGCAGATATCCCTTGAACAGCACCGTAATGTTGTGTCAGTGATTTGGCAGGATCAAAAAATGCATGGATCAATGTTTTAGTTAGCCGATTTTGAAGGTTGTGATAGACATGACCAAACCTGAAAACCACCATCTTCAGTTGATCAACAATGTCATGAGAAAATTATATAGGCAATTAGCCAATTACTACATACAGAAAAGACCAATTAGCAAAGAGAGCTAGAGATCGTCATTCAAAAAAGGACTCACGCTCCATGAGCAGAGTATGCAAAAGGCTATGGATCTATCAATTCCAAAAGAAAATGCTGCCCATGGGGAACACATAAGACACGAACAAGTCATGACCCACCCAACAAATGCATGAAGATAGAACTAAAATTAATCCCCTGTCCACACACAACATATATAGTGAAAATATTTATTTACCAGTTGGTCTCTAAAAGGAACACAATATGTAGTCTACTCAGTAGCAAAGCGATGCAATGGTTTATTGGTATATTTTCCGCTAAAGAAGATGTAAGCTGCCATGAAACTGATCATGTCACATATAACATGATCCCACAAAATAGTAAAATCTTGTATATATGGAAGAAAGAATATGAAATGGTGGTCAAACTATTATTGACTTGATCTTCAACTTAAAACTGTCTAGCATATTAGCATAACTAAGATAAAGCACTTTCATGGGCACATTTTTTATGAACTGTTCTTTAAGATCATAATATGGGAATCAAGGAGTTGAAATCATAAATGTAATTGAATTAAATTTTGATAATTATACACAGGACCTACTGACACCCTTCACATATCACTCACCTCCGCAAAAAGCATCAGAAATCCAAGCTCATCTAGCAAAGCAAGGCTCCAAAAACCCCATTCATGATCATGGCGAGTACTCACTTGTGCACCATCTCCTTGAACTTCTCCTCATCGAGGAACTGCAGTATAAGGGCTCCTTGCTAAGAGACAGGAAGAGTTTGAATCTAGATCAGGACACGTGGGGAAATGCCAGGGGCAAAAAGAAGGCAGATGGTAACTGCCAATGGGAGGAGCAGCCAAGCACTTACAAACGGAAGAAGACAAAAGTTCCAGCTCGGTCCAGTCAAGCAAACAAAGTTAGTATTAAACCGTGCAGTGTTGGGACTATGGTAAGAGCCTAAAGCAGTGGCCATAGCATACAAGCTTCTTAGTTCTTACACATACTCAAGTTTTCATAATACAAATGCTACCCATAATTACTTCTAGCCTTCACAAAGCAGTACAGCTGTAAGAGACAGGAAGAACTTACAAATCTACAAGTGCAAAAGAAATGACAAGCAGGCAGTGACCATCTCCAAAAATTTCACATTTGAAAGTATATAATTACCAAAATTTCATAGAAGAAATACCACAAGACAGTGACCATCTCCAGAAATTTACCCATTATCAAGAGCAAAAGAACTCGAGAAATGGCTCAGATTTATCCATTATTAGCATGACAACTGCAACTTAACTTCACCTGGAGCTTAATTTAATTCTCTCTCTCTAATGGGAATTGAACTAGCCACAAAACTGGTTGCTTGTACAGTTGTACTGGTACAAGCCACCTAGTTAAGCAGCAAACAGAACAAAATATCCCAAGTACCAGCTCATAAGGTGCTAAAGTGCAGAAGTTCTCTAATGGAAACTTGATTCATCACAGCCACTCAAGAGTAGTACAAAACAAAAAAAGTCACAATGCATAGTTAGGGAAGGGGAGAGCAGCGCGGCATGAGACTGGGGTTCCATATCATCTCAGCTCTGCAAATATCACATATCAAAATGATTGATTAGGTTGATATATGCAAGATATTCAAGATACTATTTTCATAGCATCTCCAAGCTGCAGGATGCACCCCCAATTTCAGTCCCCTAAAGCTGAAGTATTTTTGAATGTGTCACCTTAGTTTTCCCATCTGAAACAATGTAACAAAAAAGCCTAAGAGAAGGAACTCACTTGGAACAAAGAGGCATGTCTATTTTACATTTTCCTCCACCACACTATCTTTTGGCCTAAGTCGTAGATTTGCTGGTTGCATACCTACATGAGAAAGTAGAACAAAGAATTAACCAAACAAAACAAATGTTACTACTGCTAGTCATCATATAAATTCACAGGTCTTATCCTTACTGGCACTTAAAGGCACTGGAATCACCAACCCACAAACTGAAATAAGTACAAACATGTTATCATCAATTAGTCACCCTCACACACCTTCTGCTTTTTAATCAAATAATATCAGTATATATCACTAATTTCCGTTCAAGAAGCAACCTAACGCAAGCAATAGGTGTTGAGCAATTAGCACATTGTGAAAGCAAGAAACAGTGTTGCTAGTTTGAAACAAGGATTAACACTGAGGTCACACCGAGCAGATTAGCTTCACAGGGCAGTACAACAGTTGCTCATCTCACTGCTACAAAACTACTAATAAACAATGGAATAGTAAGTATACATCTCACACACCATCTATCTCAGCATGGTCTAGCCTCGCAGCCATTTTGGAAGAGCTTTACCTTGAATTGAAAAGGCAATTGAGGGTTCCAATGTTGCCTATGACTCTGCATATGGACCACTGCAGCTTCCAAGCCTCCTCCTTCTGTCTAAATCTTGAAATGCAATGCTAGACTATCAACTAAACAAGATGAAAATCTGTGTAACATAATTTTAAACAGATGCAACTATGCAAGCAAAAGCCTAGCAGCTAACAGGGCATACCTAGCACATTTTTTTGTCAATGTAAATATGATAGTTTTCCATGAATTGTTACCCGCAGGCTAGGGTTTCGTGGAGTACAAGAACCGACGCGGACCAACGGGAGGAGGCAGCACCAGTGAGCAGGCACGGCACCGGCCACCGGCGGAGCCCAGCCGCGCTGCGCTCTGGCCGGGGACGGCCACCGTGGGCGGATCCGGGGCGGCGCGGGGCAAGGAGGGGAGGGGCCGGGGCCGGCCGCCAGCGGGAAGAGAGGAGGCGGCGGATCCGGGGCGGCGCGGCGGATCCGGGGCGACGCGGGGCAAGGAGGGGAGGGGTCGGGGCCGGCCGCCGGCGGGAGGAGAGGAGGGGAGGGGCCAGGGCGGCGTGGCGGATCCGGGCGGCGCGGGGCAAGGAGGGGAGGGGCCGGGGCCGGCCGCCGGCGGGAGCAGAGGAGGGGAGGGGCTGGGGCCGGTCGCCGGCGGGAGGCAGTGAGAGGGAGCGGGGGCAGGGAGAGGAGGGCCGAGCAGGCGCGAGTGCGTGCGTGCGGCGGCCGGCGGGCTAGGGTTAGGTCTTTGTTTTTTTATTTATCGCATGCATATATTTTTTTGTGCGGGCAATATTTTTTCTCTGCGTTTTTAAAGCACCGACAAAATAAATTGAGTTTTTCTGTGAGTGCTTATTTTTTCCGTGTGTGTATTGTCACGCACAGAAAAATCATACAATTATTCTGTGGGTTTTCGTATTTTTCTGTCGGGGTATTTTGAAACCGACAGAAAAATCGTAATTTTTCTGTGCGTACTAAAAAAACGCACAGAAAAATGTTTCACCCACAGAACAATTCGAGTTTCCAGTAGTGCATCATAAAAACTATATATTTCACGAGAGTAAAATACAAGTGCAGTCCATCTAGGTCAATCTCATGTTTTGATTTTTGGATCCCTAAACTTTTCCTGGCGAGGTGGTGTCGTCTAGGTCCTAAACATTCGTGTTTTGATTTTTGGATCCCCAAACTTTTCCTTGCGAGATGGTGCCATATGGGTCCTAAATTTCATGTTTTTATTTTTGGATCCGTAAACTTTTCTTGGGCTCTGGTTCAGACATGTTTCGACCTGCTCTATTTGTTGACGTGGCATACTGACTCAGTACTGATGTGGATCTGACATATTGGGTCTTGTATCTAAGCTTCCATGGCGATGCAATGCCATGTAGGTCGCAAACTTCCAAAATTGAATATTTAGGTTCCCAAACTTGCTAAATAGGTCATACGAGGTACTTAAGGGCGTGATTGGTTACTGATTCTACCGAGCCTGGTGGTTGAACTCCAGGAACGCCATGCCCATCCAGTGGCGGAAATCGTTTGATTCGGCCGTGCTCCTCGTATCTTGGCGCCTCTGGAAAGAACGCAATGCCAGAGTGTTCGACAACGGCGTGCATTTAGTGATGCAGGTGCTGTCCCTGACCATTGAGGAAGCCAATAATGATTGGACCACGGCTGGGTTCACGGACATCTCCACGATGTTGGTCACTGGAAGTTCGTAGCTGACCCTCCTCTCAGTCGCTGCTAGCTCAGTTCAAATGTAGCCGCTTCAGTTGCGCCCGTGGGGCTAGTTTAGATTTCCTTCTGGCTTTCCTTTCGTTGTCAGTTTGTTTCCTTCTCTTCTATGGCACCTCGCTATAGTTGTTTTGGATTGTACTATGTTTCTTCTACTTAATCAAATACACGTGAAGTCGTGTTCTCGAAAAAAAAATTCTGCCGAGCCTGGCTTGTATTAGCAAACCAGGCCTTAGTTGTCTAGGCTCCAAGGATACACGAGCAGTTGATTGGTTATCCATTTGACATGGGTTGCAGTTTTGAAAATTATGGACCTATATGGCATCGCCGTGCAGGTTCACCTAGTAGACCATAATGTTTGATCTATGTTAGCGTTGAGTTAGCATGCCACGTCAGCGTATGCAGTGGGTCAAACCCCATCTGGACCAGTGCTGGAGCCTGAGACATATTTAGAGAGTCCGGAATAAAAAATGAAAGTTAGAAACCCGAATGATACGTCTCTTAAGTTTCGGACTACCAGTATATTTTACTCTATTTTACGATGAGTCTATCGGTGCTTATTTAGTAATATATATAATGATATTTTTCATAGATTTGGTCTGTTTGACTTACGATGTTTTTGGGGCAGAGTATTCAACATTCGATATTTTGGTCGGAATCTGATGGTTTTCTTTATTCATCAGGTAAATGAGAAGACTTCGTCCTTACGGGCAGGAAACTTGACGGAGGCCCAAACCATCCAAACATTAGCCCAGCAGCGCTGGCTCAACACATTCAGACTCGATTGTACGGTGTTGGGGCAGCCCATCGGGAGAGTGATGCGGCAGCTCTCCTGGGAACAGTATCCTGGGAGAGTTATGTTGGCATGGCGTGCAGGCACCTGTGTTCCCGTCGCCTGCACCGTGTGCGTGGAGGCGGTCCACCGGTTCGAGCATAGGAAGCTCCACGGCGAAACGGCGGAGCCCTGCTACCAGCTCATCAGTGCATGTTTTCATGACGGCATCTGGACTCCGGGCAAGGGGGCCAATGTGGGCAAAGTCCTAACCAAGATACAGAAGATGGGGGGCGTGCCAGCGATCACCAACGCGCCAACACCGGCACCGTGTGTCCTGCCACTGCGTTCGTGGAACGAGCACAGCTTGTGGGATTGGAACGACGGCTCTGTCGCCGGACGTATCCATGACCGTGTGGCCGAGCTGCTGGAACGTCATGGCCCCTGCGTAGGAGTATTGTGGGTTTGCCCATGGTACCATCACTACTACAGAATGGACTTGTTGTCCCAGGCGGTAACGGCCTTTAGTCCCGGTTACCACGCCGGGACAACGATCCCGGGACTAAAGGTAGAACCTTCAGTCCTAGGTCATCGAGCCAGGACTAAAGAGGGACCTTTAGTCCCGGTTGGTGTTACCAACCGGGACTAAAGGCCCTCCAGCCGAGTAAACGTGGCCGCACTCTTTAGTCCCGGTTGGTAACCCCAACCGGGACTAAAGGTTACTTTTCTTTCTTTCTTTTTTGTTTAATTTGTTTTCAGTTCAGTTACACATATTTGTTTAATATATAATATGTTTTTATGTATGTATTCTATGCTGCTAATATAAATATACGCACGCATATAATTACATCTAATTCTCATCTCAAGCATTATTATATTCGAATAAAGTATGAAACTATATATATTATAGATATATATGTATATATACAACACTTTTCATAATATTGTTCTCAAAAATAACGATATCAATAAACATTTAATTTACATCATTAGTTCCTTAGGATCAAAGTAGAACTCGCCGTTGGGATTTAGCACTTTTCCTAGAAGATATCCTGTTATTGACTCTTGAACTGCTTTCAGATGGTCTTTTTGCATGACCCTTCGTTTCAACCATTCAGTCTTGCATTTAAAATAAAAGGAAAATTATTAATACATATATATATATATATATATATATATATATTCATTTAAAAATAAATAAAAATTGATATATACGTACTCTGAGGACATCTTCAGGAGTTCTTCTTATGTATGCAGTGATAAATTCACAAACGTAGTATCCACACAAGTTATTACCTGGTTCCTGGCGCAAACACCACTGTACGAAAAGAAGATTATTCTCATCATCTCACACGTAAATTGAAGTACGATATAGTAATTAAACACGTGGGGAAGTATATATAGTACAACTTATTGGTATTTCAACTACATTAAGTGGTGCCTTGCAATCCTTGCGGTGTTGCTGAATAAACTCTTTCTAAACCCTGTGCGACCAATAATGTACGATCGTTAATAAATTATGGCAAAGTCTATTCAATAATAGTTATGTGCGAGAGATCGAAATTACCCATGGATAATGTCTATCATATCTTGGTATACTGCTCGCTCTTTTCTCAATGAGTCCAAGATTACTAACTGACTTGAGTTTAACTCAATGACAATGAGTATCCAGTGAAACCTGCATTGGTTTATACACACACGTACATGCATATAAGTTGTATTGATATTACATAAAATATGTAGACTATATTATTATTAACACTTACTCAAAGTTGTATGGGAAAAGTATTGTTGTCTTGTCGTGCTGCTTCACGAAGAACTTCATGATATTCGTCTGTGCTTCAGATACCCAGTGCTCCTTGACAATAATATCGGTTTTGAATACGATATAAGGATCAATGAAGCCAACACTGGTGTCTTGTATTCTTTGGAACTCTGATATCTGAAATCTGTATATAAATATAAGTTACATATGAGGATAATTATATACACGTACGCATGGAAGTGAGTTTATTAAATAAAAGTAAGAATCACTTACAAACAAAAGGAGCTAATGATTGATTTGTCCAGAGCGTCCAAGTGGAATAGTTGATGCAATTCTTCGAAACTAATATGTAAGATGTCATCTCCACGGAAGTAATGATGGTCTCTAAATCTGACAAAGATCCACTGCTCACCCCTGCCACACGCCTGCATGTACCACTTGTTGAGCAAGTACATTTACGTACCCAATTCATTCAAAGCCGCAGGGTTATACAGACTTTTGCCAAATTTATAAGTCTTCCAGGTTCTGGATTGGAGCTTTGCCCGTCACTTGATCCAAGGTTAAACCAGTTTGTTCAAAAAAATCATTAAGGTCTTGAACCGACACTTCTCCAGAGTTGTCTGGTCGATAGACTTCTATGTTGGAACCATATTGATTAGCAACAACAAGATTTTGCATTGGTTTCTTCTGTTGTCTGAGTTGTGGGACATTCTTCCCTGATGCTCTTTTTCTTTTCTTATGTGCATCATGTGACTTCATGAGGGAGCGGTTATAGTCTGATAGTGGCGGTGGCTTACGAACTTCAAGCATCTTTTTCTTGTGAGCTTCGACCTTCTGCCTCAGCTGATCTCGTGGTATGTAAAAGTACGACTTCTCCTTAAGCTTCGCTTGTCTCTGCTTTTGGATATCTATAAAAAAAACTTTCATTTTTTTGCCTTCTTCAGCTGCTATTTGCTCATCAGTCTTTTCAGGAAGTATTTATTGAGAAATAACTCTTTTTTGGGGGTCTTCTTTGCCGCCGGGACCTTAGACGTCTTTGTAGTGCATCGCTGTGGAGGTGGTGGGGGCGGTGTTGGAGACCGGTGTGGAGATGATGAGGCCGGTGTTGGAGTCCGGCGTGGAGGCGTTGGAGATCATTATGGGGGCGGTGGGGCTGGTGTAGGAGTTGGAGATCGTTGTGGAGGCGATGGGGCCGGTGTAGGAGTTGGAGATCGCCGTGAGGATAAAGTCGTCTCGCCCCCCGCGATGCTGTGATGAGATGGGGAATGAATGATTGGGCTAGGCTGGGGGGAGACCCTGCTACAAAAATAAGTTGTGGTCAATTATTTTTGAAGCCGATATAAAATTAATGGAAAAATAATATTTCATTCACTATCATTCGTACCTAGGGTGAGGTAGCGGAAGCGGTGGCGCCCCAGAAATGATGATGAAGCGTTTGCGCCATTGAATAAATGTCTTCTCTGCTTCTCCTAGTGTCTTCTCCCCATCACCGCCTTCAATGTCAAGAGGAACATTGTTGTAACCTTTGAGCACTCTATCGACCGAGAAGCTAGCATATCCAGGTTGAATAACTGATCCAAGGATTATTTGTGTCTTCGTTCGGTCTATTGGAGATACAACCCCGACAGCCACCATGATTGATGCATTATTACCATCTGGAATGTGTAGCTCACATGTTGTTAGAGGCTCGATAATGTCATCAACAGGAAAGCGCAACCTAGCATCACCTTGAATAACTGGCAGCTCCGTGGAAGCACAACTGCTTTTCATCTGACCAACGGGGCTAATGGTGACTCCCGGCGTCGATTGCATTTGACTCATTGCTAGCTGCACTTGCCTCTTGATCTCCTCCTGCATTCTTGCCTCAAGAGATTTTTCTCGTTCACGTGATTCAAGCAATGCTTGTCGTGACTCATTAACAAATTGCTCCAATACACAGATTCGGTCTGCCTCCTCATCCTTCTTTCTCTGGCGGCTTCTGTAGGTATCCCTGTCTGCTGGGAATGCTTGTAGCCACGGAACCGCCCCATAGCCTCTTGTTCGACCACCATGTTTGGGATTCTCTAGGGCATATGTCAATTCATCCTTTTCTCTGTTGGGCTTGAAAACACCACTATCAGCTTCTTCCCTAGCATGAGCTAGTCTCTGTGTTGCTCTCTCAATTTTTGGCCGAAAATTAGCTTGTCAGTGTCTGGGTCTAGGCTTCCCCCATGAGTGTAGAACCAATTCTTCGCGTGTTGAGGCCAGTTCTTCTCTATTATTTCAGGTATGATTCCCTTGGCAGTAATCTCTACTTCTAGGTTCTGCCACTTGGGAATAGCACTCCTATAACCACCTGATCCCATGCAATGATGGTATTGCTTCTGTCAGGCATTCTGCTGATTCCTCATCACACGTTCCTCACTCTCTTGAGATGTCTTGTATTGTACGAAGTCATCCCAATGGGACTCCAACTTGACAAACGCCTTAGCATTGAAATTTAGTGTTTCATTCTTCAAGATAAACTTTTTATACAATGTCTTCTTCCAACTCTGGAACAATGTTGCCATCTTCTTCATTGTCCAATCCCTCACTAGCTCCTTCAAAGCATCATCTGCTTGTAATGTGAAATGCTGAGTGATATCTCTCCAAGCTAGGTTCTTGTCACGATCAGATACAAAACTAACATTAGGAGCGGATATCTTCTGCTTCCATTCATGAGCACTAACTGGGATCCTATCCCTTACAATGAACCCACATTGATTGACATATGTCTAAGCATGTGGTCCTAATGGTTTGCCGGTGTCGGTGTCGAATTCTGATATTATGAAACGGCCCTCTAATGGCTTTTTTGGCCCTCGGACTTTCCTACTCTTGCCGGTGGTTGATGTAGATCCAGAGACCGGCTACATGAGTAGAAACACAATGATTAACAACAAATATACGTACGCATGCATCTATAAGAGATGATAGATAATCGAATATACCTCGTCAGTATTTTCTTGCGCGACAATTTGTTGATCTTCAACCACCAGCATATTCAGGATATCATCATAATCAGCAAAGTACTGACTCGTGTCATCTACATCCACATTGGTGCCGGCGTTGATAATATTCGCCATTATGTCATCATTCAAGTTATCATCCGGAGCAGCCATTTGTATCTTCAAGATAACACATAGATAGAATTACAATGGCACATAACATAAGTATATGTGACAACACATATAGAATTACTAAATCCAATTAAATATAATAACACATAATATTTCATAAGGATAAACAATAATAAGGTATAGGCTTTGGAATCGAATAAAAAACACTTTCGATCCAAAAAACATGGAAATAAGTACATGTATATATACATATAGAATGATACAATTTTCTCTCTCTCTCTCTCTCAACACATAGAATAAGTGTATATGTATATATCTCTAGATATGCATGTGATAACACATAGAATGTCTCTCTAGATACAATTTTCTCTCTCTCTCAACACATGGAAATAATTAAGTACATGTATATATATACATAGAAATAATTAAGTACATATATATGTATACATATAGAATCTCTAGATAGAATTAATTACTAAATCTAATTAAACCTAACATATATACATAGATAGAATTTTACTAAATCAAAATTAAATTTAACACATATAGAGAGAGATAGAATAATAATTACTAAATATATCAAAAACTATAATAAAAACTATCTAACAAACTATCTAAATAAAGTACTAATTAAATTTTAATACATTTAAATCTAATTAACATATATCAAAAACTATCTAAAAACTAAGAATAAACTACTAATTAAATTTTAATACATTTAAATCTAACATATATATCAAACACTACCTAAAAACTATCTAAAAAAACTATCTAAAAAACTATCTAAAACAGGCTATGGATGCATGGCGGCTGGGCGTGCTGGCCGGCCATGGGGCCGAGCAGAGCCGCGTGAGGACGACGTACGGCGGAGACTCGACGGCCGCCGGGCGGGGCTCGACGACGACGGCGGCGCGGGTGCGGCAGAGACGACGAGATCGATTGTAGATCGAAAAGTAGAAGATGAACCGGTCGATATATATAGGCCGGGACCCTTTAGTCCCGGCTTGTAACATTAACCGGAACTAAAGATCCTTTAGTCCCGGCTCGGCTTACCAGCCGGGACTAAAGGATCTTTAGACCCGGTTGGTGTTACCAGCCGGGACTAAAGGTATTTTCGGGCGGGCAATTCCGCACATCCTTTAGTCCCGGTTCCTGGCCTGGGCCGAGACTGAAGGCCTGAAATTTTTTGCAGTCCGCCAAAGTGTTGTTTTTTCATTAAGGATTGTAGATCTTGATGAGCTGCTCAAATGAGACACTAAATGACCTCAGATGAAAAATCTCTGAATACCAAGTTTGATCATCTCAGCAAGATCTACAATTGTTACATAGCTCATTTTTCCATTTGAGAAAGTTTTATCAAACACTAGTTATAAATTCCTGAATCTCATATAGACTTTCTAAAACTATGTCTCACACTTGTGAAATTTAAACTATATTTTATTCAAACTTTCTCAAATGAAAAAATGGCCTATATAAGAATTGTATATCTTGATGAGCTGAACAAACTTGGTATTCAAAACTTTTCAATTGGAGACAATCTAGGGTTCCGAAAACTAGTTTGTAGGCGTCGAAATTTAAAAATCACAAATTTGAACCGTCCAAACTATCTCAAATGGAAAGTTGACCAAAACAATAATTGTAGATCTTGATGATTTTAACAAACTTGGTGCTCAAAACTTTTCAATTTGAAGTCATTTAGAGTTCAGAATACTAGAGTCAAAGTGTTGTTTTTTCATTTGACCAAATTTGACTTGGTCAAACTTGCTCAAATGAGACACTAAATGACCTCAGATGAAAAATCTCTGAATACCACGTTTGATCATCTCAGCAAGATCTACAATTGTTACATAGCTCATTTTTCCATTTGAGAAAATTTTATCAAACCCTAGTCATAAATTCTTGATTCTCACATAGACTTTCTAAAACTATGTCACACACTTGTGAAATTTGAACTACATTTTGTTCAAACTTTCTCAAATGAAAAAATGGCCTATATAAGGATTGTATATCTTGATGAGATAAACAAACTTGGTATTTAAAACATTTCAATTGGAGACAATCTAGGGTTCCGAAAACTAGTTTGTAGGCATCGAAATTTAAAAATCACAAATTTGAACCGTCCAAACTATCTCAAATGGAAAGCTAACCAAAACAACAATTGTAGATCTTGATGATTTTAACAAACTTAGTATTCAAAACTTTTTAATTTGAAGTCATTTAGAGTTTAGAATACTATAGTCAAAGTGTTATTTTTTCATTTGACCAAATTTGACTTGGTCAAACTTGCTCAAATGAGACACTAAATGACCTCAGATGAAAAATCTCTGAATACCAAGTTTGATCATATCAGCAAGATCTACAATTGTTACATAGCTCATTTTTCCATTTGAGAAAATTTTATCAAACACTAGTCACAAATTCTTAATTCTCATATAGACTTTCTAAAACTATGTCACACACTTGTGAAATTTGAACTATATTTTGTTCAAACTTTCTCAAATGAAAAATAGCCTATATAAGGATTGTATATCTTGATGAGCTGAACAAACTTGGTATTCAAAACTTTTCAGTTGGAGACAATCTAGGATTTGCATCGTTGTATCATGCGGGCACAACAGTAAATTTTTTCTTGACGTATGACCCTTGGTTATGATCTTGTCGTAACCATGGAGTGTCTTCATCATTTAACATGATGCTTGGATCTTTCCATGTGTAGACGCCTAATCCAAGCTTCAGTCTTCCCTAGAAACTTGGATCGTAAGAACTCCTTATGTATCTTGATGTACGGATGCACCAATGACGAGTTCTGAAGAACTGTATATTGTGCTTTATTGAAATAATCGTCTTCCATACCAATATATGTTTTCTTCCCTAAAGTTCCTTTACCACTGAGTCTCCTCTCGTGTCACGATTCGGGAATGCCAATCGGGGCAAGGTCAGGAATAAAGTCAACACAGAACTCAATGACCTCCTCTGTTTTATAGCCCTGGGCGATGCTTCCTTCAGGCTTAGAACGGACTTTTACATATTTCTTCAAGACTCCCATAAACCTTTCGAAGGGGAACATGTTATGTAAGAACACAGGTCCAAGAATACTAATCTCCTTCACCAAATGAACTAGGAGGTGTGTCATGATATTAAAGAAGGATGGAGGGAACACCAACTCAAAGCTGACAAGACATTGAACCACATTATTCTGTAGAGTAGCTAGTTCCACTGGATTGATTGCCTTCTGAGAAATTGCATTGAGGAATGCACTTAGCTTCACGGTGGCTAGACATACTTGTGGAGGTAGAATTCCTCTTAAAGCAACTGGAAGCAATTGCGTCATAAGCACGTGGCAGTCATGGGACTTTAAGTTTAGGAATTTCTTCTCTGGCACATTTATTATACCCTTTATATTGGAGGAGAATCTCGATAGGACCTTGATGCTGCTTAGACATTCGAACATGCTGTCCCTCTCTTCTTTGCTAAGCGTGTAGTTAGTAGGACTTAAGTAATGACGTCCATCATCTGTCTTCTCTGGATGAAGGTTGTCTCGTTCTTTCATGCCCTGCAAGTCCTGGCATGCTTCAAGTGAATCCTTTGGCTTCCCGTACACACACATGAATCCTAACAGGTTCACACAAAGATTCTTTATCAGGTGCATCATGTCGATTGCGTTGCGGACCTCTAGGACTTGCCAATAGGGTAGCTCCCAAAAGATGGACTTCTTCTTCCACATGGGTGCGTGTCCCTTAGCATCTTTGGGAACAGATTCGCTGCCTTGTCCTTTTCCAAATACTACTTTCACATCCTTGACCATTGCAAGTACATCTTCTCCGGTTCGGTTATGAGGATTCTTCTGGTGGTCTGGCTTACCTTTAAAATGCTTACCTTTCTTTCTTACTTGGTGATTCAAAGGAAGGAATCAACGATGGCCAAGGTACACAACCTTTTGACATCTTTTCAAATATATACTGTCAAGGTCATCAAAACAATGTGTGCATGTATTATATCCTTTGTTTGTCTAACCTGAAAGATTACTTAAAATAGGCCAATCATTGATTGTTACGAACAACATTGCTCATAGGTCAAAGTGTTCTTGTTTGTACTCATCCCAGATACATACACCTGGTTTGTTCCATAAAACTAGAAGTTCTTCAACTAATGGCTTCAGATAGACATCAATGCCGTTGCCAGGTTGCCTCGAACCTTGAATGAGGATCGGCATCATAATGAACTTCCACTTCATGCATAACCATGGAGGAAGGTTGTAGATACATAGAGTAACTGGCCAAGTACTATAACTAGTGCTCTGCTCCCCAAAAGGATTCATACCATCTGTACTTAAGGCGAACCTTAAGTTTCTAGCCTCATTTGCAAACTCTGAAAATTCCCTGTCTATCGCTCTCTACTGGGACCCATTAGCTGGGTGTCTCAGCATATTGTCTACCTTACAGTCTTCTTTATGCCACCACAACAACTTTGCATGGTCTTTATTTCTGAACAAACATTTTAAGCGTGGTATTATAGGAGCATACCACATAACCTTGGCAGGGATTTTCTTTCTAGGACGTTGTTCACCCTCGACGTCACCAGGATCATCGCGCTTGATCTTATACCGCGTTGCTTTACATACCAGGCATTCATCCAAATTCTCATATTCATTGCTATGGTAGAGGATGCAGTCATTAGGACATGCATGTATCTTCTGGATTTTTAATCCCAAAGGGCAGACAACCTTTTTTGCTTCATATGTAGTGGTGGATAATTTATTTGGCTTCAGAAGCATCTTCTTTATGAGGTTCAATAAATTCCTAAATACCTTGTCGGATACACCATTCTTTGCCTTCTACTGTAGCAATTCCAGTGTTGTACCCAGCTTTTTTTGCCCCTCTTCGGCCGTCGAGTATAGCAACTTCCTATGATCCTCAAGCATGCGCTCGAACTTAGCTTTCTCTTTTTCACTTTCGTATTCTTGTTGTGCATCACGAATGGCATCGCCAAGAGCATCACCGAGATCATCTTCTGCCGCTACCTCTTCTTCATCTCTCCCCATTGTAGTATCATTAAAGGCACCATACTGAGCAATAATGTCATCAATGTCTAAATCTTCTCCTTCACCTTCTTCCATCATGACCCCGCTTTCTCCATGCTTAGTCCAACATATATAGTTTGACATGAAACCTAACTTAAGCAAATGTGAATGAAGACTCATTGAGCTTGAATATTCCTTTAAATTCTTACATATGGCACATGGACAGCACATGAAACCATCCTGCTTATTTGCCTCGGCAACACCTAAGAAATAGTGCACGCCCTCAATAAAGTCTTGGGAGCGGCGATCGGCATTGTACATCCAATGGCATGACATAATCTGCATTACACGACAAATTATGAAAATCTTGAACATAATTAAGTATTTTATTACACAACATAGATGACACACACACGGTTGATTAATTAACTAAGCCTAGCTACAACGTAAGCAATCCCAGCTATCACTAAATAAACTAAAACTGCAATGCACTTTAGTAACATAATTATTTTGTGATCGTACGTAACTAAAACAGACAAATGATTCTTCTGTTGAATATCAATAAGCTTCTCCTGCTGGCTCACTGCCTCATCATCAGCAGCCGCTACCTCAAGCGCACCCAAATTCTACACGTATGTAGCATAATCTTCGTCTCAGTACCAACCATCGCATCCATTGCCCTCCCACTAAAATTAAAGCCAAAAAATATTTAGTCAAAAATATTCAAGAAAAGTAGGTCAATTAGCCATAATAATAAAATGCGTAAGAAACTCACATCGCGATCCGGGCACTTGTAGAAAACACGACCCTTGTTGGGTCCCTGTCTCTTGACTCGGTACTCCATCACAATCTTCTGCTTACACTTGCCGCAGATAATGAGAGGGAGTTCTGGCCTCAGTCGTTTCGCAACCGAACGAGAGGCCGAGGATCCGGTACCAGTTGTCATCTACTTTCTATACTTATTTTTGCAAACTAGTGTAAATTTCACATTTTTTAAAATGATATATTTAAACAAAACTAGTATGAATTTCACATATTTCAATAAATAACCATCCGTACTAGTTGACCTTGCTTACGTGATCATCTTGGTGAGCATTTCTCTACCGGACGGTACCGTACTTGGCCAAGGAAGAGCTCCGATTCTACGAGGAAGGGAACATGGTCTTCCACGACCGTTGCCGCTCTCCCTCGTAGAATCAAAGCTCCTCCTTGACGTCCGTTACCGCTCGGCAGAGAACATGCTCGCTGAGATGAACACGGTCCGCAAGTTCAACTAGTACGGATTTTCTATAATTTTCTAACTATTTTCTAAGTTTTTCATTTCATGGAAAATTTAATTCTAAAAAATAAAAGGCATAATTTCTAAGTATTTCATTTCATGGAAAAAAAATAATTCTAAGTGACCTGCTCGATATCGGCGAGCTCGCGGGCGTTTAGGTTGCCGAGGATAGTAACATTTGTAGATGACATTTGTAGGTCTGAAGTTATCAAATATCCATCAAATTATAGCTCAAAAACATATTTCAATAAATAACCATCCGTACTAGTTGACATTGCTTACGTGATCATCTCGGCCAGCATTTCGCCACCGGACGGCACCATACTTGGCCAAGAAAGAGCTTCGATTCTATACGAGAAAGGGAACACGGTCTTCCACGACCGTTGCCGCTCTCCCTCGTAGAATCAAAGCTCCTCCTTGACGTCCGTTACCGCTCGGCAGAGAACATGTTGGTCGAGCTGAACACGGTCCACAAGTTCAACTAGTACGGATTTTCTATAATTTTCTAACTATTTTCTAAGTTTTTTATTTTATGGAAAAATTAATTCTAAGATCACGTAAGCCGCCGGGGACGAGAATGGCGCGTGCTCCAGCGAGGACGAGCGAGGCATGATTTTGATGAACTAATTTAACTTTTGTTTATTCAAACATATATGCAAATATCATGT
This sequence comes from Miscanthus floridulus, assembly GCF_019320115.1. Classification (NCBI taxonomy): domain Eukaryota; kingdom Viridiplantae; phylum Streptophyta; class Magnoliopsida; order Poales; family Poaceae; genus Miscanthus; species Miscanthus floridulus. The sequence continues at coordinate 8,577,272 of NC_089592.1, forward strand.
GATTTTGAGCTAAAAATGACATATAAAATCATAATAAAGTCCAACATATAAAGTTACACATGCATCTACATCGCAAAATGAGACAAGCTACTGATAAAACATAAGAGAATTAAGTTTGTTACCTCAAAAATCGAAGAACAACACCAATGGAGGAGGAGAGAGCAAGAACAACAGCAAGCTGAAGAACAGAGACAGTGAGTTTGAATGGAATGGCTCGGGCTCGGGGAGGAAGAAATGAGCTGGATTATAGGCCGGGATAATTAGTTCCGGTTAGGGGGCCAAACCAGGACTAAAGATTAATCTTTATTCCCAGGGCATCACCCAAACCGGGACTAAAAGCTTTAGTCCCGGCTGGTATTACCAACCGGGACTAAAGGTTACGGACGACCGTTGGGCAGGGACCTTTAGTCCCGGTTGGTATTACGAACCGGGACTAAAGGGTCTTTTAGTCCCGGGGGCAAAAAATGCCAAGGCTAATGCCAAATTGGGACATCGTTCTAAAGTCTGTTCTCTAGTAGTGCATCGCTTCAACGCCGACGCCGACGACACGCTGGTGTACCGCGGGTGCGGCCGGAACGACGACGACAGGCGTATGAGCAAGCAACTCTACCGTGGTCAGGTCGGGTGGCACGCAGTGGTATGCTTCGCCTATAGATTCTGCGGTCAGCCGATGCATGTGCAGGTGCTGGACAATCACAGCGCCACTGGCCCACGGCGCTGGATCGATGCAGAGGAGTTCCACACGCTCTACACCATGAGTGTACATGTAGCGCCTAGATATGAGATATGAGATATAGTGTCACGGCCGTGGCTGCGGAGCTCCGGTGAGACCCTACTGTGCCGCCGTGGGGCGGTGGGCGGCAATGGCGGCGGCGGGGTGGGACGAGCAACCGCGACGTGGAATAAAGAAAGAGAGAAGGAAGAATGACAATGACCTGAGGAAGAAGAAAGAGGAGAGCCGTTCGATCTGGATCGGATGGCTGAGATTCATCACCTGAAAGGATGCCTATTTTCAGGCGCCTATAAAATAGCAGGTCCCTTGTTTCCCTTTTAGTAGTACCACCAGATACTTGTGGAATTGCAGTGTTTGGTGTGTGTTGTGCTTGATGGTATTAGTAGATGAAGTGTCCAGGTAATTTTTGTTAAGAAAGTAGGCAATTTTGAGATTAAAACCAGAACATAAATCATAACGATCTCTTTTTGCAATTACGCAGTACAAACTCAGACACTCATAACGCATGCACACTTACCCTTATGAATGCACGCACGCAAACCCTACCCCTATGAGCATCTTCGAAGACTGGACCGGCAAATCCTCGAAATTGACGAAGTCACCATAGGCGCATCGCTGTCGACGGAAATATCGCTTACCACTAAAAACATAACACCGTTAAATCCTAAAATATTCGATCCCACAGGGAGTCAAACCCAGGACCTGAGGTGCTACTGAGGCTCTTATAACCACTAGGTTACAGGCCCTTTTGCAAATCATGAAAATCTCTGATGCATGTGAAACTCTAACAAACTCACAAGAGGGTGAGTGTCGTGGCAATGCTCCTCAGTCCCCAGTTTCGTATAATCCTTCAACCGTGGTACAGTCATCGATCAACTCATTATCATTGATGCTGTTGTAATGTAAGTTGAAATGAACTCGAAAAACAGACATGCCACGATTGTCCCATGGAGTGAATGGTGAAAAATGTATGATCAGGCATTTGCGATGAAATGTTCTGTTATAAACATGTGCATTACTACTCTTAATGAGAATCATAGTCCGTTCATGTGTTTCCCTATTCCTAATTCCCATGAGGGTTTAGGTGGTTGTAAGAAATATGTCATGTCCCCTATGCCATATCTATAGTAAATTTTGGTAATTGGGGCAACAATATAATCAATAGGACTAACAAGTGTGCATGTAAATTACAAGTATTTAGATCCTATGAATGGGAACTTGGAGGCGCCGTTCGAACTGCTCACCTTCTTCAGCCTTCCTTCATTAACGAAGCAAAATCTATTGTATTGTTCGCAAACAAAAGAACAATGTGATGCCTAGACTTTTAAATCCCTGGATATATGCAGCACCCCATCTCACGAACAAGGTCAGACAACAGATGCAACACATTCGATTCTCACACGAACAGAGTAGCGCAACTTCACCAGCAGGAAACACGGAATCAGCAACGGAAATGTTACTAAACTAGCTACCAACCAGGATCCAATTGCAAAAAAAACAAAAAAAAACGAGGATGCTAGGGGGCTCACCTTGTGAGACACAGCCCCAGCAGCATGTCGATTCAGTGGCGACGCAGGACGGCCATCGCGCTGTGCAGACCTCGTCAATGGCGAAAATGGACGATGGATTCAGGGGGTGTCCAGCGCGACCTATGGATACGCAGCGGCGCGCTGACCTCACGGCGGAGGCTGCACGCCATGGTTGGACGGTGGTGACGGCAAAAACAGCCGAACAGAAAAGGAAAGCCCAACTTCTCAAAGGCCAAGAATATTTGGGTCCAACTCTATTCCCGATCCATAGTGGCCCATTCGTCCGAGAGCGTCATTTTGCGAAGATTGATTTTTTTTTTTGGTTTGCAACTTTGCATAGATACCTTTCGTGCAAAGGTGGAATTTTGGATATTATCATTACAAATACAAACTCTGAAGAAAAATTTACAAATACATGTTAATTAGTTACAGAAAGAAAAAAAAAAGAAACATTTTATCTGGACTCTAATGCGTGTTGTCTTTTTTATTATTATTTTTGTCGTTTCATCTTTTTTTTTTCTCAATTCGTGGGGAGCTAGTAAGGCCCAGAGCTTGTTAAAGTTGTTTTTAAAAGCGTTTGGTAAAAACAGCTTTTAGAAAGACGCTGCCTGTTTGACAGGAGTAGCTGAAAAACAGCTTTGTGAAGCTGGAGCAAAAACCCTACCAAACAGAGCTTTAGAATGAGACTTAGAGCAAAGTGAACAGATCAGGTAAATGTGGGTCTGTTCCCAATGACTATTTTGACCAACGACTTCGTCCAGCGGCCAACGCCAAGACAAAAGCCTGGCGCTTGTCGTTCAGGACTTCAGGTCCACGTTTCATTCACGTTTGTGTCTAGGTCCCGGGTACGTTACATCTTGTTTATCCACCCAGTGTTTTTTTTTTCGATAATGACTCTGCTCCTTTGATGGTAAGCAGGAGAACACAAAAAATTAATAAATTAAACCAGCCGATTTTGGACAAGCAACCGGCTACACCAAAACGTTGCCTCCAGACGCATAAATAAAAAATATTAAAAGCACTATACTATCCAAATGATTCTTTTTTTACAACCGTCTTCTATTTTGCCACGGACCGTTGTCTTAGGGCCTGTTTGGTAGAGCTCCGGCTTCAGCTAAAATAGTTGTGACTTCAGTTGGGGAGCAGATTTATTTGGGGGCTGAAGCAATTTTTTTTAAACCGTTTGACAAAACATCTTATCGTGGTAGTCTAAAAGTATGAAATGTCCATAATACCCTTTTTCTTTTCTTTCTTTTTTGTTTTTCCTTCCCTATTTCTTCCTCTTCTCTCTTCTTTATCTACCGCGTCCTGCACACGCCTCCACGAGTCTGCGTCGTATGCCATCGGTCGCTGCCGCTCCCCGCGCTCAGCGCCCTGGTGGGATATCCGCACCCCTCGCGCGTGCTTTGGCTCCGGCGAGGCGGCGCTGGGCACCCCCACGCTCCAGCCTCCGGCAGCGCCCTGGCGGGAGCCCCCTACCACGCTCCGGCTCTAGCGAGGCGGCATGGAGCACCGCCGACTTCTGGTGAGCCAGTGCCTGCACGACCCCGCTCTCTGGCCTCCGGCAACCCGGAGCCCCAGCCATAGTTATTTGGACCGGACCGGACCGGACCGGACCGGCGGTCCGACCGGTAAAAGACCAAACCAGAGCCCCGGTCCGCCTAAAAGATCGGTATGCAAGTGAACTGGTAATAAACCGTTGAACTGGCGATTTTTTTTCTAAAAAACAGTGAAAACCGCTCAGAAAACCGAAGGTGGAGAAAATAGTGAAAAAAAACGCTTAGAAAACCGGTGACATTGCGTGCGCAGAGACTGGTCACGTGGGAGGAGGTGGAGAAAATAGTGTAAAAAAGGGGGCTAAAGTGCTGGGAAGGGAATCGAACACCCCCATACACCCCACCTCAGCGTTTGAGAGCGGCAACAGGTGTTCTGTGTCTTTGGTACAGATCGTGCTCTATTTGAACCGTATTGAACCGGTGGTCTAAATGGTTGGACTAATTAAACCGTGAACCGAGACGTTCACTGGTTCGATCTCTGGTTCGGTCCTAATAACTATGGCCCCAGCCTCGCTACTCCGTCCGTCTCCGTTCACCCGGCGACCCAAAGCTGCCACGCCAAGTCCACACGCAGAGGGTATTTCGGGGCTAGCCCACAAGCATGGACAAGGGAGCCACGATAAGCTTGTTTTTTCGGCTTCGGTTGCGTGAAACAGCTCCAGTCAACGCTTTTTCAGGACTTCTCGTAGAGCCATTTGCTGGGCGCCATTTGGTTGGCAGAGCCATAAAACGGCTCCTGAAGCCATTCGAGAATCCATACCAAACGGCCCCTTAGTCAACTACCTTTGTAAATATTATGTAATTAATTAAAAGCACTACTACCCAGATGGTTTTTTATAATTGTCTTCTATATTTCCAGGCCTGTTGCCTTTGCCAACTACCTTTATACATATTGTGATGTATTGTAGCTTACAAACCGATCTTATAATTGTCTTCTATATTTCCCAGGCTTCGGTAGCTTACAAACCTTTATACATATTGTGACTTTTAGAGCGGTTGGTTTAATAAAATTGCCCTAAAAATAATTGATTTAAAACAACCGGTCTTAAAAACCATATTTTTTAAGTCAGTTTTGTTAAGTCAACCACCTCTAAAAATTTGTGATTTCTAGGTCAAACTCCTTTACAAATAAGTTTTTAGGGATGGTTAGTGTCGTAGGATCTAGTCTCATAAGTGATCAACGTATTGGGAGCACCAGAAAAGAGGGATAGCACATGGGACAGTGGTTTATACTGGCTTCAACTATAAAGTCCTAAGGCCGTGTTTAGTTCGCGAAATTTGGAAATTTTGCTACTGCAGTACTTTCGTTTTTATTTGGCAATTAGTGTTCAATCATGGACTAATTAGGCTCAAAACGTTCGTCTCGCGATTTCCAACTAAACTGTCCAATTAGTTTTTTTTTATCTACATTTAATGCTCCATGCACGTATCGCAAGATTCGATGTGATGGCTACTGTAGCACTTTTTGGGAACCTTTTTGGGAACTAAACACAGCCTAAATCTTCTCAAACACTACAACTTTGGTATACGACGTATCTACATCCGAGATTGTTTGAAAATTTAAATCTCAAAATATATTGAACTCAGGACAAATCTTTGAGACTTTAAATAATTTCAAATAAAAAACTTATAAATTACAAACTTGTAGATCAGGTTGACCACTACAACTTTGGTAATGAACTATATGAAAATTTAAGGTCCTTTGGAAATTCTAAATTTTGAATATTAAAATATACAAACTTAAGACACATATTTAGGATTCTCAATAACTTCGAATCAAAAACTTGTAAACTATAAAGTTGCATATTGTATTGTGAACTACAATTTTGCTATAGACCATGCCAATATCCAAGGTTATTTGAAAATTCTAAATTCTAAAATTTAAAATTCAAAATCTATTAAATTAAAACAACTTTTTAGGACTTCAAACAGTTTTAAACAATTCTTTTAAACAGATGCTAGATTCACAATTAATCATTCAAAAAAATTATTAAAAAAAATCCACGTAATCGGTATGTCGTGTGACAGTGAACAGGAGGAGGAACACGCTGTTATCATGGACGTCGCGCATGAACCACAAGCAGGTCCACACCCTCTCGTCCCACCATCGCCGCCTCGACCTTAACTGCAAAGAGGAGTCAAAACTAAAGTCGTTTACATTTACATAGGAACGATTTTCGGAAATTATTCCACCAACAGACGATATCATACACTATGGCAGATTTCATAATCCCTGCGTGTCGGAACCACCTGTTAGTAGGCAATCGGTAGTGATAAGATCTCAAGGTGAACATTCTCTCAAGCGCACGTAGCACGACACATGTGACTATATAGCTGACGTTATTTTTTTTTTAACTATACAATTTCAAATGATCTCAAATGAAAAAGTTATTTACTGCAAAATTATAGATCTCGTCGAGTACTACAACTTTGATGTTGACTTCATCTCCATCTGACATCGTTAATCATCTCAAATTTGAACTGAGAATTTATATTGCATATTTGGACTTATAAACCATCTTAAATCAAAATGTTGTCAACTACAAAGTTTTAGATCTCTTTAAACTCCACAATTTTAATGCAAAGCTTATCTTAGTCCAATGCCATATAAAAAGTTATGAATTTTTTTTATGCAAAACAGGCTATCATTGTCGGTTAAGGCTGGCTAGGTGCCGGCCAGCGAAGTCACTGAGCCGAAAAACGAAAGAGTGATAACTATGCGTGGGCATGTAGAATTCCTATGATAGTGTAAATCTTGCTTCGGCTATTATTTCAGAACAAGTTACCGTCTGCCAAAAGGTTTCAAAGCACCAGAGGGTTAGAAAGGGATTTGAGTGAAAAGGAGAAAAATCTAGATAGATCACACATCTTCTCTGGCTGTTTCCTTTAAGATCGATCGATATAGGAGTAAACATGGGTTATCTCCGGACACATCTTGTCTAGAATTCGTTACCTGCTTTCGTGTTCCGATTTTTTGGGGGAGCTGCTCTCTTGCGCTATGGAAAGGTGCCACATCATTTATGTTTTTTTTTCTTGTGTGTCTTGGGCGCTATGGATTATGTCAGCACCCGGTCGCCAGTTCCGCTCCAGCAGCACTCCTCAGATGGGCCTCGCACTAGCACACGGCCAGGCACCCCAAGCAGCGTGGGCCTCGTTCGGCTGTTACGGAGAAAGTACTGTTTATGGATGGTTTCTCTCACAAATTCCTCCAGATTTCTCTAAGCGAACGGAGCCGTGGTGTTATGGGAAGCAATTGGGTACACTAGCTAGTTGCCGTGCTTGTAGGCCCGTATTGGGCTTAGCAATGGAGGAGAGCGATGAATGGATGAACCGGTTAACTTTTAAGGTAGAATTATGTATTTGGCATTGAAATAAATCAGTCTTCCATATTTAGTAATAAAAAATTTGAACTTTTTTATTTGGCACCAAGTTCAAATTTCCTTCCCTAGATAGCACTGCTGTCCATTTGAGCCAGTAACGGCGTCAAGTGGCTGGTAAAATGACATAAATGCCCTTCTTTTTAGCAGAAATACATTATGCAAAATATAAAAATAATAGAGAAACATGTTGTCAAATAATAGAGGGGCAGTGCTAGTTGGCGCCCTAGTTCCTGTACATGGGGATCCAGTCCGTGTTGCTGCCCTTCATCGCCATGCTCTGGATGGAGCCGCTGCCGGCGACGTTGGTGATGAGCACCATGTAGAAGCCGTTGAAGCCGGCGATGGTGAATCGCACGCCGCCGCTCTTCCAGCACTTGACCCGCTGGTAGAGGACGAGGATGATGCCGGCGCTGTAGATGCCAATGTTCTCCCAGGGGCGCTGGGACATGTCGAAGTGGGGGCGGGGCGGGTCGCACCAGCCGCAGGCAGGGAGCTCCCCGCAGTTGGGTGGGCAGAAGTTGGTGGCAGAGACGACGACCCACAGCCTGTTCGGTTGGCTGATTTGTATCGTTGTTGGTTCGTAAAGAAGTACTGCTGGCTGGTTTGTGTGAGAGAAAAATATTATTCTGACTGAAAATTTATGATCATTTACGATAAGCCACAGCTAAACGAACAGGCTTGTTGCTGGGCTTGCACCACCTGGTATTGCTGCTGTCGCAGATGATCACGTAGCACTGTCCGCACGACGCGCCGTCGTTGAAGAGCGTCATGCTCAGCGCCGCGTTGTTGATGTCGTAGCCCTGCTCGTACAGATCGCTGTACCCCCACGCGCCACCTGCATACGTACGTGCTCGTTGATCAGATCAAAGTCTGCACACCCATGGCCCAACGAAAGACAAAGGTAGCTATAGGTTACCCACCCATTGTGTCGGAGCCGTCAGCGCCGCCATAGAACGTGGCGGTGGCCGGAAGCCAGTCGCCAGATCTCACTGGCGAGATGAAGAGTGCAAGGACGATGGCGTCACAGGAGACAGGAGCGCTCGATCGCTCGGGAAGTCCAGGGAGAAATTAGATGCGTGAGTAACAGAGGTTATGCTGGTTACACTAAGAAAAAACTAACATGGTCAAAATAGTCAACTAATAGATGAATGGATGAAATGAACGGTAGTGCCATATAGGGAAGGAAATTTTAACTTGGTGCCAGCTAAGAAAATTTAAATTTTTAAGTGCCAAATACGAAAGACTGATTTGTTTCAGTGCCAAATACATCAACAGTAACCAGCTAGACTTGATTTTTTACGAGCCAAAGGGGTCGTACACTTATCTAGTGATTACCGCATCATTGAAGGAGATCAAGCCCCTACAAGCAACAAAGAAGGGCTGCCTGCCTGCTCAGAATCGGCTGAGCCGACTTCAAAGTCAGCTGAGCTGATTGCTGCCTGCTCTGAGTCGGCTAGGCCGACACCTCTGCTGTCTTCCCTGAGTCGGCTAGGCCGACTTCCCAGTCAGCCAAGCCGACTGCCCCTGCTAGTGCCCAAGTCGGCTAAGCCGACTTTCTCGGTCTCGGCAGCTGCCGATGCATCTTCGGATGATTCAGCATCTATTGTTGATCATTCTCTGGAGATGAAGAGCAACATCATGCAAATCAAGGATGCACACTTTTTCAACATGATCAACAAGGCAGAAAACATAAATATTTTGCTCAAATTCCAATCTGGTCATACTATTTCAATTTCTACATCTATTAGAAATATCCTTGCTAATTATTGTAATAGACTGATTGAGAATATCAATTTATTTGTTGATGATAAAATAAATTCAGATTCTATCGGCCAAGACATTGTTCCATATGGCAAGGTCGATAGTGGTAATTTGTCAAAACTAAAGCTTCCTGTAAGCAATTGCAAAGGTGTGGCCGAATGGATTGATAATAAATCCGATTTATTCGTTTGCCTAGCTTTAAAGCCGACTCCACAAAAGAATCGGCTAAAGAAATCAAAGTACACCTTTGACTTTACTTTTTGTGATCATGTCTTTGATGTCTTGCTCAAGAATAATTTTATTAGAATCATTGATCACAATGCTTTGCCATCTGTTAAAAATTTCGAAGAGCTTACATATTGCAAATGGCACAATTCTTCTAATCATAATACCTCTAGTTGTAATATATTTCGTTGAGTGATACAATCGGCCATTGATAAAGGACGATTGAGATTTTCTGAAGCTCAACACATAGACCAATTGGATTCAATTGGTCTTGCCTCTTCGCCGCCCGAGCGTCGCGCCACCGCTGCTCCTGCCCGCACGCCACCGCAGCTCCACGCGCCGCCATTGCTCCTGCCTACATGCCCGTGCGCCGCCGCTATCCAGCGCCGTCGCCCACCGTCGCTCGCCGGTCCCACTGCTGCCGCACCTCTCAGCGCCCACGCCAGCGCCACCCTATGCCCGTACGCCGCCGCTGCCCTTGCCCTGTGCCGCCACAAGTCCCACCGTAGCAGAGCCGTTGTGCCTCCACTACCCTAGCCGTCGATTCACCATCACTGCATCACTCGGCCATCGCATCTCCAGTACCGACGACCCGCGAACCCTAACCCTACCTCGCGATTCAGTGGTTCCCCACGCGTCGTTCCTCTTCTCGCCGTTTAGTCGGATTCGCCACGTAGCAAGCCCCGCATTTCAATTTCGTACCTAATTGCTTGTTCTATTAGGGTTTCATATCTCTAGATGCATAATCTAAGTTATTTGTATATCCTATCTATTCTATCGTGCAGCGAGCCGGTTCCATTGAGGTGTTAGTGATAGTTGTCAGTTAACTCGGGGCCAAGCTCACAAGTACGGAATGAGGACAAGCCTCGAAAGTGTCAGTTGATCTTTGTCAGGGGCAGTTGATTCTTCTTTGATCCATCAGATGGCTCGTACGAAGAATGTTGGAGGTGGTCCCAGCGACAAGGATCCAAGGCCCTGCCTCGCCAGCCTGCAGAACCAAAAGGGAAGGCGACCAAGAAGTTGGCAGTAAGGAAGCGTAAGTATCCAGATGCTAACACAGTGAGAGCCACCGTAGTTGCTGAGGCCGCAGAGCGTGCCGAGAGAGGAGGTGCTCGTAGTGGAGTCCGGAATGCTGATCCGCTTTCACCAGAGGTGATGGCTTCACTTGAGTGAATTGAGCGCCTTCATGGTGGTCCAGCTGGGACTCTCATGATTGGCGAACGATGTGTTGCCATTGATGAGGTTTAGCCTCAGGGGGAGCCACAGCAGCAGCCTCTACCCACACAATAGACTCAGGAGCCTCAACCAGCTCAGCAAACTCAGGAGCCATAGCTAGCACAGCAGTCTCAGGAGGGTGATCAGGTCTAGTAGGCTGAGGAGACAGAGCCAGCACCATAGCCACAGTTACGTCGCTCTGGTCATACTCGTGTGCCAGTCATGCTAAGGGTAGACACTCAGTAGAGGGGTTCTCGTCCACCGCCTCGACCACATGGTCCACCTCCAGTGACCCATCTTGACCTGAGGGCCGCCACGACCAAGCAGGTGCATCAGCTGAGGTTCATGGACTTTGAGGTGTGGTTTCCACCTAGGCAGGATGAGAGAGCATCAGAGGGATTCTATACACCCATGTAGGAGGACTTCTATAATGTCTATCTGAACATCGGAGTAGTTTTCAGATCACAGAGGGTGTGCAACATCGAGTCTATTGTTGCAGCAGCTAGAGAGCACATTCACCCCTACCTTGCATATCTACCGGGGCTGACAGATTTGATTGGACAGACTAGATTATATGTTCCATCTTGGGTTTGTCAGTTCTATGCATCTCTCTGGATTGACCCACATCACAGGTTTATACACTTTGCATTCGGAGGCAGAGACTACCGGTTGACGAGCACCAGGGTTAGGGAGATTCTCAGGCTTTAGGAGCAGCCAATTAGGCTCTATGAGGTGTGCTATGGACAGAACGCACCCCCTAGATGCCCTCATGGTGATATGGTACCTCCTACAGACTTGGTTCATCACTGCTTCACAGATCCCTTTGGCGAGGGGTCGAGGAGGAACCCCAGTGATCTCACTCCCACTACTCGAGTGATTGATGCTATCATGAGGAGGACTTTACTTCTGAGGATGGGATACAGAGAGGGATTGACTCGGATACAGCTATGGCTTCTCAACTCTCTGATGCAGCAGACAATCTTTGATATCTAGGATCTTCTTCTGTCAGAGATGGAGGACACTATAGCTGAGGGCTTCAGAGGTCATAGGCAACTACCCTATGCTCACTGGGTCACATTCCTTATCCACAGAGCTATTACAGTTAAGTCGCCTAAGATGATTGCTGAGTATAGTGGTGCCACTACAGAGTTTCCTACTTATAACCTGACTCAGATGATTCGCCACAGTACACCATAGGCACCTAGCCAGCTGAGCCATCGTCCAGAGGTGCCAGAGTCTGTAGCCCAGCAAGATGATATTATCAGGGGTATTGCAGCTATAGAGGAGGAGGAGCTTGCTCAGCAGGAGGGGGTGGTCACGAGCGAGCCCAGTGATAGTTCTAATGATGACTACCAGCCTGTTCCTTAGATGCCTCCACGACGACATGATGCTGAGGCTGGTAGCTCCAGTTTAGCGCCATCTGCCCCGCAGACTGACCCCGCTCTTCTTGCTATACTTGAGCGGATGAGGCAGGACCAGACATGATAGGCCCAGGAGACAGCTGCTACATTTGCTCAGTTTCAGACTTGGCAGGACATGTTCCAGCGCCAGCATCTTGTTATTCAGCAGCAGACACAGGCACTACAGCAGCAGCAGGCTATGCATCAGCAGCATATCCTCATACGATAGCAGCTTCTCGGATTCATGCAGCATGTAGTGACAGCGATTGGGGCCCCACCGCCATAGGCTTCGTCCCAGCTTGGTCAGCCTGCCACCACTTCGATAACTCCAGCGTTACAGCCTAGTGGGCTTTAGAGTCAGAGACAGCCACCAGCATAGTATGCTTCACCGACAGAGCAGGTGTCCCAGTGGTTTGCTTCGCCAGTGGTAGCCCCGTAGTTCACACCACTCCAGACGGGCTTCACACCGACACAGACATCGTCGCTACTAGAGCCATACACTTCAGTCTCTAGGAGCCTTGGAGCCTCCTTTAGTGAGTTGACAGGGCAACCCACTCCTCCATACCTGCATGTTCTAGGTCCTTCTATGCCTACACCTATCACAGCGATGATAGAGACGCTCCCCTCGTCAGTGGCATCATCAGGGCCAGCTGCTTCAGTTATACCAGCTCAGCCTACAGCAGCACTAGTTCCTGATCCGACTCAGACTGCTTCAGCATCACTACCAGCTACTGAGGGCTAGACAGCTCAGAGCTCAAGATCAGACGATGATGGCACCCAATTCCACCTCACTCCTCATACCTCAGTGCCCGGCTCGTCCGCTGCAGCCCCGCCGACCGACCCTTAGGTTTTGGTGTTTGACGCCAAAGGGGGAGAGGGTTCAGGTATGTTAGGCTTAGGGGGAGCTACTTATCTAGGGAGAGCTTAGTTATTGAAAGGATCAAGATGCCCAAGAGGGGGGGTGAATTGGGCTAATTCTAAATTCTCTTGCAATAATCAAATCCTACGGATAGCCCAATTAACCCCTTGTGTCTAGAAAAGTGTTTATATCAAACTAATGCACAATAACCTCTCAACCTATGTTCCAAACTTACTCTAGCAAGCAATTCTATGGATGTAAAACAAGTATTGAATTGCTCAAAGTAAATACTCAAAGTAAGTGCTCAAAGTAAGTAGAGAGAAAGGAACGCGGCGATGTTTTGCCGAGGTATCGGAGAGTCGCCACTCCCCACTAGTCCTCGTTGGAGCACCCGCGCAAGGGTGTAGCTCCCCCTTGATCCGCGCAAGGATCAAGTGCTCTCTACGGGTTGATTCTTCGACACTCCGTCGCGGCGAATCACCCAAAGCCGCTCACAACTTGAGTTGGGTCACCCACAAGCTCCGCCGGGTGAACACCAAACTCCCAATCACCACCAAGCCGTCTAGGTGATGGCGATCACCAAGAGTAACAAGCACGAACTCTCACTTGACCACGCGAAGCCTAATGAGAAGATGGATGCACACTTTGCTACTCTTGATTTGCTAGTGAGGCTACTCTCTTGGATTCTCAAATCACAAACACCTCACTAGGATCTTGCTCTTCTTGGCACTCACAAACATGTTTCTCAGCTGTTGGAATGAGCAAAGGATACTCCACTCACGAGTGGAGCTTCTATTTATAAGCCAGCCTGAAAAACTAACCGTTATGAGCTTCTGCGGGATGACCGGACGCTCCGGTCGTGATGACCAGATGCTCCGGTCAGTTCAACCCGCGAACCAGCATTCAAGTGATGACCGGACGCTGTCAGGGTCCGGTCAGTATCGATCGGACGCGTTCGGTCGCTCTTGGATGCTTACTGTAAACGACCGGACGCTGGATACTCAGGGTCCGGTCACACTGACCGGACGCGTCCGGTCACACTTTTCCAAATCTGGACCCTTACTGGAGTTGACCGGACGCTGGCCCTCAGCGTCCGGTCACATGACCTCCCAGCGTCCGGTCACACCAGACTTGATCTTCTCGGTCAAATGAACTGACCGAACCCTGCGGCCAGCGTCCGGTCGCACCGGAGCCAGCGTCCGGTCAGTATTTTGACCCTCCATTCACTTCCAACTTCCGAACATATGTGAATGAAGTTTGCTCCAAAGGATCTTAGGCATTCATAGGAGCTACCTAGAGCTAGTTTTAACAAGTGTGCACCACACCTAACTCACTAGACTCAACTAGGTCAAGCTACCCGTTCATACCCCCCTTCATAGTACGGCCAAAGGAAAAACAAAGTCCTAAACTACTCTAAGTGTCTCTCCAACTTCAATCGACACTTAGAACTAGTTATCCTCAACCTTGTCGTCCATCCTTTGAAAACCGAAATGATTTCCATCGTAGGGGCATGACAACCTCGATTGCCCAATTGATCTCCATTACCATGACCTAACTTACTTGTCTCTGCAAAACACACGTTAGTCATAGTAATCTTTGTATTGACATTAATCACCGAAATCCAACTAGGGGCCTAGATGCTTTCAATCTCCCCCTTTTTGGTGATTGATGACAATACCACCTCGAGTATGTTATGGAGTGAGGTTTTTGACGGGCTTGGTTCATATAAGCTTTTGTCAATAAGAACAAAAGAGTTAGTCAAGCTTATATGACCCAAGCCAACACAATGTACTCAAAGGATATGAATTAAGCATGAGTACAAATAACAAAGCTCATTTGCTTCGAAGTAAAAACGCGGAAGCAAAAGCAAATGAGCATTCCACAAGTGATATGACATATAGATAAAGCAAAGTAGAAATCACACATGTCAAATATCACAATCATGTAGATAGCACTATCACATGAATATATAATAGTATGCATGAAAGAAAACACACGAATGCATAAGAAATAGTGTATCACACAAATAAAACTCCAAATGTATATAATAAGCTAATACTAGATAACTAGCTCCCCCTAAAACTCGCTCCCCCTAAATCTACATACTCAAACCCTCTCCCCCTTTGGCGTCAAACACCAAAACCTAAGGGTCGGTCGGCGGGGCTGCAGCGGACGAGTCGGGCGCTGAAGTACGTGGAGCAAGGTGGAACTAGGCGCCATCATCATCTGACTCTGAGCTCTGAACTGACTGACCCTCTGAAGCAGGAAGTGTCGCTGAAGCGGTCTGGGTCTGAGCTGGGGTTGGTGCTGCCTGTGAAGCTGCAAGTATGTCTGTCGTAGGATCTGACGAGGCGACAGACGAGGGGAGCCTCTGAGTAGTCATGATAGCTGGAGCTGCTGTAGACGGACTGGTAGTATGCATGTGAGGCAGAGTAGGCATGCCGGTCAACTCGCTGAATGATGCTCCAAGACTCCTGGAGACTGACGACTCAGGCATGAATAGCGAGGAAGTCTGCTCTGGTGAGAAACCCATGTGATAAGGAGTGAAATGCGGGGCTACACCAGGTGAAGCTAACCACTGGGACACCTGTATAGGAGGTGAAGTAAACTGAGCTGGAGGCTGTCCCTGACTCTGAAGCCCGATAGGCTGTACTGCTGGAGTCGTCGAAGTGGTAGGAGGCTATGCAAGCTGAGGCGAAGTCTGTGGCAGTGGGATCCCAATGGCTGTCACTACATGCTGCATGAATCCCATGAGCTGCTGCTGCATAAGTAACTGCTGGTGCTGAAGGAGCTGCTGCTGCCGCTGAAACTCGTCCTGACGAGCCTGAAACTGTGCGAAGTTTGTAGCTGTCTCCTGTGCCTGTCGTGTCTGATCCTGCTGCATCCGCTCAAGAATAGCAATGAGAGCGGGGTCTGTCTGTGGAGCAGGTGGAGCAGAACTGGAGCTACCGGCCTCTGCATCGTGTCTGCGTGGAGGCATCTGAGGTATAGGCTGGTAGTCGTCGTCGGAGCTGTCACTGTACTCACTCACCTCCTGCTGTGCCTCTAGCTCCTCCTCCTTAGTGCTGCAATCCCTCTGCTGCTCTCTCATCCCTCCTCGGAGGGAACCAAACCTCAAACTCAACAAACCACAGCTGCTGAACCTGCCTGGTTGTAGCGGCCCTCAAGTTGAGGTGAACCACTGGAGGCGGACCCTGTGGTCTGGGCGGAGGGCGTGAACCCCTGCGCCGTGTAGCTGGCCTCGGTGGAACTGCAGCACTGGTACGACTCGAGCGGCGTAGCTGAGGTGCCGGCTCGGTCTCCTGACTCTCCTGAGTCTCCTGGGCTAGCTGAGGCTCTGCTGGTGGAGGCGGCTGCTGTGCTGACGGACCCTCCTCAATGGCAACCCGTCATCCTGCAAACGTGGCAGTCCCAGCTGGACTACCATGACGACGCTCAACCTCCTCAATCGCAGCTCTGACTGCGGGTGAAACTGGCTGATCTGCAATGACAATTCCCCTGCGGGTGCCACCTCTCTTGGCACGCTCTGTGGCCTCTGCAACAGCTGCTGCTCTGGCTGTCTCTACGTCGGGGTACTTCCGCTTCTTGGATGTTACTTGCTTGGTTGATTTGCCCTTGGATCCGGCTGGCTGACGAGGCGGTGGCCTCCGATCATCATCACCTGGGCCACCACCAACATTCTTGGTGCGAGCCATCTGAGCTGACAAGATGGTGAACTGACGCTGATGAAGATCAACTGTCAAACTGTCGCTTTCGAGGCTTGGCCTCGATCCTTACTTGCGAGCTTGGCTCCGAGTTGACTGCCAACTGCCAATTGAACCACAACGGAACCGACTCGCTGCACGATAGAATAGATGGATATACAAATAAATACCATATGTCTAATAGATGCGAAGACCTAGCAGAGAAAGCAATGTAGATGCGAAATTGAGTCAAATGGCTTTCTACCTGACGATCAGCGAACCGAGAATAGATAAGACGTCACGTGGGGGATCTCGGAACTGGTTAGGGTTAGGTCAAACGCCCTGAATGCAATGGGGAATCAATGTATTTAGAATTTGATCTAGGTCACAATTGGAGATCAAGATTGAAACACAAGATTTGCCTTACCAAACAATGGGAGGATAGGGCAAGATCACTTGGCGAGGATTTTCAGCCTTGGCACCGATGGAACGACGAGCTTGGGTGCGAGAAGGCCGGCGAGGAGCTGAGCAGGCGGTGGCTTGCGAGACGGCGACGTGTGGCTGCGACTGGCCAGCGGTGGCGTGGGGCAGGGGCACAGAGACGCGCGGCTGGGCAGGCGCGGGACTGCGGCGCGAGGCTGGCGCGGGGGCCGGGCGAGGTGGCGCGACGGTCGGCGCGAGGGACGGCGGTGACCCGGCGCTTGGGCTGGCGGCTGCGGCGGCGCGGCTAGGCAAGAGGTGGCGGCTTGGCTGCGGGCTCACGGTGGCTCGGGTTAGGTCAAGGAAGAAGAACGAAGGTTCGGATAAATAACCCCCAAAACGCGACAGAAAAGGAAAAGGGGAAAAGAGTCCTTGACGCGCGAGATCCACTGACCGGACGCTCCGGTGGTAGCGATCGGACGCTACCACCCAGCGTTCGGTCGATTCCAGAGAGGTCCGAATCCTCTGAAATCGCGACCGGACGCGTCCGGTGGTCCATGACCGGACGCAGGCAGGGTCCGGTCAGTTTAACTTTGTCATCCTCCGATCGACCGGACGCTGAGCCCTTTCTGACCGGACGCACAGACGCAGCGTCCGGTCACTCCTTCAACAGCAGTTCACCTCCTGTGAACTGACCGGACGCTGAACAGCAGCGTCCGGTGCAGCGTCCGGTGCACCTTTTACAGCAATCCTTCAACATTCCTTCGCGCTACCTGTTCCCAATCAAGTCCCAACTTGAATAAGATCCAAATAAACACCAATTGGGACTGATGTGAGTGACCTCTCTCAAACCCTCATATTTTTCAAAATATTTTGCCTTAGGCTATAATTCTTTTTAAGAAAATAGGCAACAAGAGGGCAAATGGAACAAAACGACAAAACAACATTCATGCATATGTAATACTTGTAAGTAAATCTAGTTGCTTGTCAAGTTTGATCCAAGGTTAAGCTTCTTCACACGCTTTTCGGCGGTTATCTTAACCATGTTAGACAAGCCCTATATGCATTGCCGCAAATTAAACATGTTGTATATTACAATGAATGCAAGGGACAACACAAGCTCAATTTTTAGTGAAGTTACTAAAATCAAGTACATTGAGCTCGTTCCGCAATCTACAAAATGTAGCCTCATCTAGCGGTTTAGTGAAGATATCCGCTAATTGATCTTCGGATCTTACACCTTCTAGTGATATATCATTTTTAGCTACATGATCTCTTAGAAAGTGATGGCGGATATCTATATGCTTGGTGTGAGAATGTTGAACCGGATTATTTGTAAGTTTTACTGCACTTTCATTGTCGCACAAAAGAGGTACTTTCTCTAGAACTACTCCATAGTCCAGTAAAGTTTGTTTCATGTATAATATTTGTGCACAACAAGCACCCGCGGCAATGTATTCCGCTTCGGCGGTGGACAAAGCCACACTATTTTGTTTCTTGGAGGACCAAGACACAAGTGATCTACCAAGCAAATGGCACCCTCCGGATGTGCTCTTTCTATCAACTTTGCATCCAGCGTAGTCCGAATCGGAATAGCCAATTAATTCAAATAAAGCTCCTTTGGGATACCAAAGGCCTATGCTTGGTGTGTGCTTAAGATACCTAAGGATTCTTTTTACGGCAATTAAATGTGTTTCCTTAGGACTAGCTTGAAATCTAGCACACATACACACACTAAACATGATGTCGGGCCTAGATGCGGTTAAATATAACAAGCTACCAATCATAGAACGGTAGAGAGTTTGATCAACCGAGTTACCTCCCTCATCTAGGTCGAGATGTCCATTGGTGGGCATTGGGGTCTTGATTGGCTTACATTCATCCATCTTGAATCTCTTGAGAAGATCTTTTGTGTATTTCTCTTGAGAGATGAATATGCCTTCTTTCATTTGCTTGACTTGAAAACCGAGAAAGAATGTAAGCTCACCAATCATTGATATCTCGAACTCCTTAGACATCAATTCACCAAATTCTTTGCATGAGTCTTCATTTGATGATCCAAAGATGATATCGTCAACATATACTTGACAAATGAAGATATGCCCATCAAGCTTCTTGGTGAATAGTGTGGTATCGACCTTCCCAATGGTGAAGCCCTTCTCAATAAGGAAGTCCCGAAGGCGCTCATACCAAGCTCTTGGGGCTTGCTTAAGCCCATATAGTGCCTTGGACAACCTATAAACATGATTAGGATATCTAGGGTCTTCAAACCCGGGAGGTTGATCAACATAGACTAGTTCATTAATAAAGCCATTTAAGAATGCACTTTTCACATCCATTTGATATAGTTTCATTTCATGATGTGATGCATATGCAAGAAGGATACGGATGGCTTCTAATCTTGCAACCGGTGCAAAGGTTTCTCCAAAATCTAAACCTTCAACTTGAGAGAACCCCTTTGCCACTAGTCTTGCCTTGTTCCTCACAACAACACCTTGATCATCTTGCTTGTTGTGGAACACCCACTTTGTTCCAATGACTCTTGCATCTTTTGGTCGCTCTTCAAGATTCCAAACTTCATTGCGAGTGAAGTTGTTCAACTCTTCATGCATGGCATTGATCCAATCCGGATCTTTAAGAGCATCTTCTACCTTGGTAGGCTCATAGCAAGAGACAAAAGAGTGATGAGCAATAAATGAAGTAAGTTTTTGAGATCGAGTCATCACCCCCCTTTGTTGGACTCCCTATGATGAGATCTTGTGGATGATCTTGTAGGAGAGGTGTATTTCTTCTATTGACCACTTGAGGAGGAGGTTGTGGAGCATCAACATCTTGTGCTTGTACCACCATTTGCTCATGGGAGATATGAGTATCTTCATTTTCTACTCTCCCAACTTTTTCACCATCTTGTGGTACATTTGATGAAGAGGGTTGATTAATGACTTGTACATCATCTTCATCATCTTTTGGCTTGATGTCTCCCACCGGAATATTCTTCATAGCCTCCCTCAAGGTTCATCACCTACATCATCAAGATTCTCATGTGCTCCTTGGGAGCCGTTAGATTCATCAAATTCCACATCATATGTTTCTTCAACCAAGCCGGTGGCATGATTAAATACTCTATATGCTTTGGACTTCAATGAGTAACCAACAAGAAAACCTATATCACAACGCCTTTGAAACTTCCCTAGGTGTTGCCGCTTCTTGTAGATGTAGCACTTGCAACCAAACACCCTAAAGAAGGAGACGTCCGGCTTTTTCCCATTGAGCAACTCATATGGAGTCTTGACAAGGAACTTTTGAAGAAATAGGCGATTGGATGCATAACATGCGGTGTTGATTGCTTCCGCCCATAGAGCTTCGGGGGTGTTGTACTCATCTAGCATTGTCCTTGCAAGGGTGATCAAAGTCCGGTTCTTCCTCTCAACTACACCATTTTGTTGAGGAGTATAGGTTGCGGAGACTTCATGTTTGATTCCAACTTCATCACAATAAGCTTCTATGTTTGTGTTGTCAAACTCTTTGCCATTGTCACTTCTTATCTTCTTGAGCTTCACTTCAAATTCATTTTGAGCTCTCTTAGCAAACTTCTTGAAACAAGATGCAACTTCGGATTTGTCATGAAGGAAGAACACCCATGTATATCTTGAATAGTCATCCACAATCACAAGACAATAGAGATTTCCTCCCAAACTCTTGTATGTTGTTGGTCCAAATAAATCCATGTGTAGAAGTTCTAGCACTCTTGTGGTTGACATGAAAGCTTTGGTTGGATGAGTGTTTGCAACTTGCTTGCCGGCTTGACATGCACTACAAAGCTTGTCCTTCTCAAACTTCACATCCTTCAACCCTCTCACCAAATCATTCTTCATAAGCTTCTTGAGTGAGCTCATCCCAACATGAGCAAGTCTTCTATGCCATAGCCACCCAAGTGTTGTT
The DNA here is from genome assembly GCF_019320115.1 of Miscanthus floridulus. Classification (NCBI taxonomy): domain Eukaryota; kingdom Viridiplantae; phylum Streptophyta; class Magnoliopsida; order Poales; family Poaceae; genus Miscanthus; species Miscanthus floridulus. The sequence continues at coordinate 8,597,975 of NC_089592.1, forward strand.
TTGGTGAATAGGCAAGTCTTCAAGTTTGCATCTTCGGAGGTGAAGTCAACTAGATATAAGTTGTTGTATCTAAATCCATTGAATATCACTTGATTGTCATCTACCTTGGATACAACCACCTCCTTCTCGGTGAATAAGCATTGAAAGCCAAGATCACACAATTGCCCAACGGATAGCAAGTTGAAGCTCAATGAAGCAACATAGAGCACATTGGAGATGGAATGATCATTTGATATTGCCACTTTGCCCAATCCTTTAACCTTGCCCTTTGAATTATCTCCAAATGTTATTTTCTCTTGTCCATCTACCTCTTCATCTAGTGAGGTGAACATACGAGGATCACCGGTCATATGTTGAGTGCAACCACTATCAATAACCCAATGACTTCCACCGGTCTTGTAGTTCACCTACACACAAGAGATTCAAGCTTTAGGGATCCAAGCTTGTTGAGGGCCCTTCACCTTCTCAACAAGTGACTTAGCCACCCAAATTTTCTTAGGCCTACTCTTGTTGGGGGGACCCAAGAACATGACTTTCATCTTTCCACTCGAATCTTTTCTTAGCATGTAGTGAGCATTGAAAGCAAAGGGTCTAGCATGCTTGGGCAAGGGTTGTGGCGGTGGAGTTTGACACTCATGAGCAAAGTGGCCTTCTTGTCCACATTCAAAACATCTCTTTGGCTTTGGCTTTGGCTTTGATTGTTGGTGTTGAGCTTGAGCCTTCTTCTTCTCTACACTTGCCATATATCCAATGCCACTTCTATCCATCTTCATGACGGTATTCATGAGTAGCTCACTTTGGAGATGCTTGCCTCTAGCAAACTTGCTCAATCCCACCTTGAGATGCTCTTTCTCCATCTTGAGCTTCTTGTTCTCTTCCTTGAGAAGATCATTGTTCTTCTCCTCCTTGAGTTTCTTGACTTCTTCTTTTAACTTCTCATTTTCAAGGATCACCTCTTTGTCATGATCAAGAGTTTCTAGCACAATGGTGTTGTGACTTTTCATTTCTTCAAGATCTTTCATGAGCTTCTCATTGTTACTCTTGAGCTTGACATACTCATCATAGTCATTGCACTCAACCACTTGCTTGCCCTTGCTACTAGATCCATGCTCAATGCTTTCATCAATTAAATCATCACATGAGGTAGCTATATCAATCTTAACAACATGGTTAGTAGCATCATGTGGCTCATTTGGTAAGAATTCTTGTGCAATAATAAGGGCATCATAATTGATCTTTAGAGTTGCATATTCATCTTTTAGCTTATTGTGACTAGTGATAAGCTCATTGTGCACCCACTCAAGTTTATCATTTTTATCTTTAAGCTCTTTCTTAGAAGATTTGAGCTCCTTGAGTTTGGATGATATAGAATCATTTGTTTCTTTGAGCTCATCATTAGCCTTTTCTAATGTGTCACATTTAGCTAAGAGTGAGTCATTTTTAGCATCAAGTTTTTCATTTGTAGCTCTACTCTTTCTAATGATCTTAGTATATTTTCTTAGTATTTTGACAAGATCATCATAGGTAGGTGAGTCATCATCATCGCTATCACTATCATCATCACTAGCATGTTCATCATCACTACTATCATCACTCTTAGTTACCTTGCGTTCACCTTTGGCCATAAGACATAGGTGTGTAGAGGATGATGGCGATGGTGGTGGTGAAGATGCAAGATCAATAGCAATGGCGGCCACCTTTTCATCGTCACTATCATCATCGGATAATCCACTTGATGAATCAATGTCCGTGAGCCAATCACCGACAATATAGGCCTTGCCACTCTTCTTCTTCTTGTAGAACTCCCTCTTTTTGCCATCTCTCTTCTTGTATGGCTTGTTCTTCTTCTTTTCATCTTCATCACTTGAATCATCTTTCTTGCCCTTGTTCTTGAACTTGTCTTTCTTGGGCTTTGTGCATTGATGAGCTAGATGACCAAGTTCGCCACAATTGTAGCAATCCATCTCGGAGATTGGCTTTCTTCTTGAGCTAGTGAAGAACTTCTTCTTCTTGCCATCAAACTTGATGCCACTCTTGTTTAGGCTTTTTAGCATCTTAGTGGTCTTCTTCACCATGAGGGCAAGGCTTTCTTCATCATCTTCATCACTTGAGCTCTCATACTCAAGTCTTGCTTTGCCCTTGTCTTGGCTAGCTTTGAATGCTAGGTCCTTCTCTTTCTTCTTTGTAGAGGATGAGCCATCTTGTGGTGTGATGTGCATGTACATCTCATGCGCATTGATCTTTCCCAAGATTTGTGTCGGTGTAGCGGTGGAAAGATCACCTTGATGTAGCATGGTCACAATGTGCCCATATTTATCAATGGGGAGGACACTCAAGATTTTTCTCACAACATCGGATGGTGACATTTGAGTAAGTCCAAGCCCATTGACTTCCTCTACAAGAACATTTAATCGAGAATACATCTCATTAGCACTTTCTTTGGGAAACATCTCAAAAGAATTTAGCTTTTTAATCACAAGATGATAGCGTTCCTCACGCTCACTCTTGGTTCCCTCATGGAGCGCACAAACGTCCGACCATAGAGCATGGGCGTCTTTGTGGTTCCTTACACGATTGAACACCTCTTTGCAAAGGCCTCTAAAAATGGTGTTGCGAGCCTTTGCATTCCATTTCTCATAATTCACTTCATCGCCTTGAAGTTGTGCGGCATTCCTAGGTGTGGGGAACCCTTGAGAGGCGGCTCTAAGAATTCCAACATCTAGAGCTTCTAAGTATGCCTCCATGCGGATTTTCCAATATGGAAAATCATCTCCCTCAAAGATAGGAGGAGGTCCATCCCCGTGAGACATCTTGCTCTAAGCGATTAAGCTTAAAAACGTGAGCACAAGGCTCTGATACCAATTGAAAGGATCAAGATGCCCAAGAGGGGGGGTGAATTGGGCTAATTCTAAATTCTCTTGCAATAATCAAATCCTACGGATAGCCCAATTAACCCCTTGTGCCTAGAAAAGTGTTTATATCAAACTAATGCACAACAACCTCTCAACCTATGTTCCAAACTTACTCTAGCAAGCAATTCTATGGATGTAAAACAAGTATTGAATTGCTCAAAGTAAATACTCAAAGTAAGTGCTCAAAGTAAGTAGAGAGAGAAAGGAACGCGGCGATGTTTTGCCGAGGTATCGGAGAGTCGCCACTCCCCACTAGTCCTCGTTGGAGCACCCGCGCAAGGGTGTAGCTCCCCCTTGATCCGCGCAAGGATCAAGTGCTCTCTACGGGTTGATTCTTCGACACTCCGTCGCGGCGAATCACCCAAAGCTGCTCACAACTTGAGTTGGGTCACCCACAAGCTCCACCGGGTGAACACCAAACTCCCAATCACCACCAAGCCGTCTAGGTGATGGCGATCACCAAGAGTAACAAGCACGAACTCTCACTTGACCACGCGAAGCCTAATGAGAAGATGGATGCACACTTTGCTACTCTTGATTTGCTAGTGAGGCTACTCTCTTGGATTCTCAAATCACAAACACCTCACTAGGATCTTGCTCTTCTTGGCACTCACAAACGTGTTTCTCAGCTGTTGGAATGAGCAAAGGATACTCCACTCACGAGTGGAGCTTCTATTTATAAGCCAGCCTAAAAAACTAACCGTTATGAGCTTCTGCGGGATGACCGGACGCTCCGGTCGTGATGACCGGACGCTCCGGTCAGTTCAACCCGCGAACCAGCATTCAAGTGATGGCCGGACGCTGTCAGGGTCCGGTCAGTATCGACCGGACGCGTCCGGTCGCTCTTGGATGCTTACTGTAAACGACCGGACGCTGGATACTCAGGGTCCGGTCACACTGACCGGACGCGTCCGGTCACACTTTTCCAAATCTGGACCCTTACTAGAGTTGACCGGACGCTGGCCCTCAGTGTCCGGTCACATGACCTCCCAGCGTCCGGTCACACCAGACTTGATCTTCTCGGTCAAATGAACTGACCGGACCCTGCGGCCAGCGTCCGGTCGCACCGGAGCCAGCGTCCGGTCAGTATTTTGACCCTCCATTCACTTCCAACTTCCGAACATATGTGAATGAAGTTTGCTCCAAAGGATCTTAAGCATTCATAGGAGCTATCTAGAGCTAGTTTTAACAAGTGTGCACCACACCTAACTCACTAGACTCAACTAGGTCAAGCTACCCGTTCATACCCCCCTTCATAGTACGGCCAAAGGAAAAACAAAGTCCTAAACTACTCTAAGTGTCTCTCCAACTTCAATCGACACTTAGAACTAGTTATCCTCAACCTTGTCGTCCATCCTTTGAAAACCGAAACGATTTCCATCGTAGGGGCATGACAACCTCGATTGCCCAATCGATCTCCATTACCATGACCTAACTTACTTGTCTCTGCAAAACACACGTTAGTCATAGTAATCTTTGTATTGACATTAATCACCGAAATCCAACTAGGGGCCTAGATGCTTTCAGTTATTATATTAGCTTATCTATTACATTTGGAGTTTTTATATGTGAGATACACTATTATGCATTTGTGTGTGTGATACATTATGCATTCATGTTTACTACTATATTTATGTGATAGTGATATCTACGTGATTGTGATATATGACATGTGTGCTCTCTACTTTGAATTCTTTATATGTCATATCACTTGTGCTTTGCTCATTTGCCTTTGCTTCCACGTTTTACTCCGATGCAAATGAGCTTCATTACTTGTACTCATGCTTATTTCATATCTTTTGAGTACATCATGTTGGCTTGGGTCATATAAGCTTGCCTAACACCTTTGTTCTTATTGTCAAAAGCTTATATGAACTAAGCATATTAAAAACCTCATCTCTTTCACATACTCAAGGTAGTATTGTCATCAATCACCAAAAAGGGGAGATTGAAAGCATCTAGGCCCCTAGTTGGGTTTCGATGATTAATGACAATACATGATTACTGTGACTAATGTGTGTTTTGTAGAAACAATTAAGTTAGGTCACGGTAATGGAGATTGATTGGGCAATCAAGGTTGTCATGCCCTTACGATGGAAATCATTTCGATTTTTAAAGGATGGACGATAAGGTTAAGGATGGACTAGTTCTAAGTGTCGATTGGAGTTGGAGAGACACTTAGAGTAGTTTAGGACTTTGTTTTTCCTTTGGCTATACTATTAAGGGGGGTATAAATGGGTAGGTTGACCTAGGTGAGACTAGTGAGTTAGGTGTGGTGCACACTTGTTAAAATTAGCACTAGGTAGCTCCATAATAGCCCTTTGATCCTATGGAGCAAACTTCATTCACATATGATCGAGAGTTGGAAGTGAATGGAGGGTCAAATACTGACCGGATGCTGGCTCCGGTGTGACCGGACGCTAGCTCAGGGTTCGGTCAGTTCATTTGACCAAGGTGAAAGCGTCTGGAAGTGACCGGACGCTGAGGGCCAGCGTTCGGTCGACTCCAGTAAGGTCCCAGAGAGGGAGAATCCTGATCGGACGCGTTCGGTCAATGCTGACCGGACGCTGATCAGGTTCTGGCTACTGACCGGACACTGCTCAGTAAGTGACCGGACGTTGGGGGTCTAGAGTTCGGTCGACATCAGTAAGGTTCCAGTGAGGGGAAAATATGACCGGACGCTGACCAGCGTCTGGTCAACACTTAACCACTAGAGTTTAGGGTTACTGACCGGTGCATCCGGTCAACATGACCGGAGCGTTCGGTCACCCCACAGAGGCACATAACGGTTTGTTTTTCAGCCGGTGTTATAAATACAACCTCAGCTCGTGTGTGGGGGTACTTTTACTCATTCCAACAGCTGAGAAACACCTTAGAGAGTGCCAAGAAGAGCAAGGTCCTAGTGAGGTGATTGAGATTTGAGAATCCCAAAGAGAGCCCACATTAGTGAAGATCAAGAGTAGCAAAGTGTGCATCCACCTTCTCATTAGGCTTGTCGTGGTCAAGTGAGAGTTCATGCTTGTTACTCTTGGTGATCGCCATCACCTATATGGCTTGGTGGTGATTGGGAGTTTGGTGATCACTCGGCGGAGCTTGTGGGTGACCCAACTCAAGTTGTGAGCGGTTGTGGGTGATTCACCGCGACGAGGTGTCGAAGAATCAACCCGTAGAGAGCCCTTGATCCTTGCACGGATCAAGGGGGAGCTACACCCTTACGCAGGTGCTCCAACGAGGACTAGTGGGGAGTTGCAACTCTCCGATACCTCGGCAAAACATCGTCGCATTCCTCCTTCTCTATTTACTTTGAGCATTTACTTTGACCAATTCAATTCTTGTCTTTACATTCATAGAATTGCCATGCTAGAGTAGGATTGGAACTTAGGTTGCAAGTCTTTTGTGCGGTAGAACAGTTAGAAACACTTTCTAGGCATAAGGGGTTAATTGGGCTAATCATAGGATTTAATTATTGCTAAGAAATTTAGAATTAGCCCAATTCACTCCCCTCTTGGGCATCTTGATCCTTTCACGACACCTCCAAATTGGCTAAGCCTACTGGCCCTGTTGGCTCAGCCGACTCCCCTGTGACCAGCCCGGTCAATTTTCCTGAGAAGCTATCAAATCGGCCTGATATAACTTCTAGTGATGTTGGGGCCGATTTAGAAGATTAGAGGACTGCCTTGTTGAGATATCTACGTGGTCCAAGTGCCAAAATTGATAAAAGTGTTCAGCGAAGCATTTTCAAATATGTATTGCATAATGATAAGCTCTATCGAAGAACCACCGAAGATTTGCTGCTTAAGTGCTTGGGATCATATTAGGCAAGAGTGGCCATGGGAGAAGTCCATGAAGACATCTGTGGTACGCATCAATCGGCCCCGAAGATAAAGTGGTTATTGTGTAGAGCCGGTTTCTATTGGCCTACTATGATGGTCGATTGTTTTCGCTACTACAAAGGTTGCGAAGAGTGCCAGAAGTTTGGAAATATTCATCTTGTGCCTGCTGCTGTGCTTCATCCTATCATCAAACCATGGCCTTTTCATGGTTGGGGGTTAGACTTCATTGGCCAAATATATCCCCTATCTTCGAAGGGACACCGATTTGTGTTAGTTGCTATGGATTACTTTACTAAGTGGGCCAAGGGAGTTCCTTTGAAGAATATGACACACAAGGAAGTAATTGAGTTCATCACTGAGCATATTATTCATAGATTCAGCATCCCTCAAATATTAAATACAGATCAAGGGACATCGTTTGTGTCTAAAGAGGTGAGGGAATTTGCCAAATTATATAAGATCAAGTTGCTCAATTCATCTCCATACTATGCTCAAACCAATGGCCAAGTTGAGTCTAGTAATAAGACTTTGATCAAGCTCATCAAAAAGAAAATTGAGGAGAATCCAAGGAGATGGCATGAAGTTTTGTCTGAGGCTTTATGGGCACATCGCATTTCAAGGCATGGTGCTACAAAGGTTACTCCTTTTGAGTTAGTATATGGTCAAGAGGCCGTGTTGCCTGTCGAAGTGAATTTGGATGTATACAGGCTTGCTAAACAAAATGATTTATCAGTTGTTATGTATCATGATTTGATGATGGATAATATCGATGAGGTGACTGATGTGAGATTAAAAGTTCTCAAAGAAATAGAGAAAGATAAAGTTCGAGTTGCCAAAGCATACAACAAGAAAGTCAGAAGCAAATCCTTCCAAGTAGGAGAATTGGTGTGAAAAACCATACTACTAATTGGATCAAAGAGCAATCAGTTTGGCAAGTGGTCACCGAATTGGGAAGGTTCTTACAAAGTGGTCAAAGTTATATTCAGATATTCATATGTGCTAGAGACATTACAAGATGAACGTCTCACGAGAGCATTCAACGGAAGGTACTTGAAAAGGTACTTTCCAAGTGTTTGGCAAGAAGCCTAAGTGCTCACCAAACAATGGCCGATACATGTATCCCCCTTAGAAAAAATGGCCGATGTATACATCGCCATTAGCCACTGAGCAGCCGATGAGATGGGTATTGTCGCTGTTTGGTTTTAATTTATTTGATTAAGTGTTTTTAGGTTTATGCATCATTCACCTGAAAACAGGGAGGCCTATGTTGACAACTAAAAATGTCCATTTTGTGAAGTTGTCAAAATGGGAAACGGACTTCACCATTGCGTTCCTCTCGTCGAGACGGTAAAAAAAACATATATAGAGCGTCTAATTCGAAGTCCGGATAAAGAAGTTATGTCCTCGGAAAGATGCCTCGTTGTTGGGAGTTCCGACCCAAGTCAGGACTTCCGACGGGACTTCCGAAAAGCCTAAAGAAATCTGCTTGGGTGTCTGGGGTTATCCCTACGTCGGGAGTTCCGACAAAAGTCGGAAGTTCCGACTGTCGGGAGTTCCAACCCAAGTCGGGACTTCCGACGTACCTAATAGAAAATCCTGTTCGGATCTGGCCTTTTGGATTCCGATCCGAACTGTTCTAAACTCGTGGGAAACTTGGAAAATAAGGCTTGGAGAGGTTTCTTACTAGGATAAGACCACCTCCCTCTATATATATGAGAGGATCATGGCCGATTGAGTTCCCTTCTATCCAATCGACAAATAAATCAATCTATTACCTCTACCCCAACCATTTTACCCTATTCTCCAACCTCCATGTTGTTCATCCTTTGATCCGACGACCAAGGATGGCGCCCTAGGCTTGCTGGCCGACCTAGGGCAACCCGGCGACATCCTTGCCCTGACGGATCCCTCCTGGGCGAGAGCTTTGACGGTTTCTTTGCTAGTTTGCCTGAAAACTAGTCGGTTCTTCGTCACGTAAGCGCGTTGGTTATCCTTTGGTGGTTTGCTTGTAAACCTCTCCGTTCTTCACCACGAAAGAGTGACATCCTCGCTGCGTTCTTCGGTCCGTAGCGGTCCGAGCGTCCAAGGCCCTATTGGTGTTTGATTCGGATCACTTCCGACGTCAACAACTGTTCCATCCAAAGGATTTCTGCCTTCAGCTCTCCCACTTCAAATCTCTGTCTCGTAGAATTGTTTAAGCTTAGGGAAGTTTTGCAGTCGGAACTAGCACGGGCAAGTGGAGATAATGCAAATGCTTACAAGCTATCCAATGGTTTTATAGACCGCAACGAAGGCAAGGATGTTACATTTCCGGAATAACAGAACAAATGAAGGAACTGTATGCTGATTACATTGAATATGGTGCTGGAACCAATAGTGCAAGTTCAGATCTTGTCACAGTGACGGCCACCGGCAGCAGTGCTGATCCATTAGCAGAAGCATGGGCTGAGCATTGCAGTTTGCGGGATAGCAGAAGCCGCTCAACTGATGTTGACAGTTGACTGCAGGCTGAGATGGAACTTGATCGTTACCTGCAAGATTTCCTTGTCCCTCCAACAGATAGTTTTGACATTCTCAGATGGTGGAAGGAGAACAGCAAGAATTACCCGACGGTGGCTCTGATGGCGAGGGACGCTCTGGCCATGCCAACATGCAGCAAGCTTTCTTCGGACCAACTCGCCCATGTCAAGAGCATCCTTCGCGGTTATTCCAAGGCATCATTCAGTAGCCTATGGGGATATAAACCTTAGAAGACCAAGAAGAACAGGGTGGTGAAGAAGACATCATTCAGTAGCCTAGGCTCTCTCCCTCCCAATCGTTGGCATAGGGTCTGTTTGAGACAGCTCCACCAGCTTCAGATCCACCAAATTTAGATATAGATCTAATTTTTTTAGCCAAACACTTCTGGCTCCACCAGCTCCACTAGTGGATCTGCTCCACAAATTTGGTGGATCTGCATCTAGATTCACCAAATTGGTTAGATCCAACTTTGGTGGAGTTAGGAAACAAATTACCCACCACTGGTTAGGTAAAAGATAACGGTTTGCTCTCTTTTTCTTTCTGTTTCTCCGTCGCCGACTAGAGCCGCCATCCCCACTGCGACCAACCTCACCCTCGGCGAGCACCGCCGCCACCGCGGCCAACCTCGACCCGCCCCTACCGTGACCGGTCTCGCCCCCACTGCGCCGGCGAGCACCACCACCACCGCGGAAGGACCCGCCGCGAGCTCCCTGGCCGCGCTCTTCCTCGCGCTGCCAGCCGCATGCCGCTCTCGCGGGCTCCGTCACGAGCCCTTCCCGACGTGGGGCCGCGCCCGCCTCTCCTCCTACAGGCGTCGGGAGGAAGAAGACCCGTACCTTTTTTCTAGCAGTTTTTCATTTTACCCCCTTGACGCGTGGGACCCCGTGGAAGTGAGATAGAGACAGAGGTGGAGCTATACCAAACACCTCTAGCTCCAACAGCTCTACTAGTGGAGCTGCTCGAAGGTGGATCTGGATAAATCTCATATCCAGATTCACTTTCTAAGGAGGTAGAGCTATCCAAACAGGCCCGTAATGTCTGCTACTTTTGTATGGCGACTGGATTGTGCAGTGTATTACACTCCTGTCTGCCCGCTTTTTTTTAAAAAAAATTTCCTGATGTTTTAACCCCGAAAATCATGACGTTGCAGTGCAGAATGCAGCTAGATCTTTACATATCGCTCTTAGTTATATATGCTGGAATAGCAACACCGTTGAACATTAACTCTGCAGCTCTGCTCGTCTAAATCTAAATGGATCTTGTTGTTCCATGCGCGGTGCAAGTGAATGGCGACAAGCAGCTACACCACAGCCACAGTACACAGTGAATGGCAGTAGCACCCCAGCAGCTCCAACAGATTCATAATTGCTACCCAAGCATCAACACTAGCTATGTAACTGATTGTTCCTAGCCTGATAAAGCATTTCATTGTTGATTAAAATGGTAAATGTATAGGAGACATATGCCCAATAGTTTTTGTGTTACGCTCAAGATATTTAGAAGGCTTGTAATACGAACCAAGATCAAAACATTTCAATCTACAAGAACCCTGCGTAGAACCATCATCACACCAAAAACAATAACATGATTTTGAACTGCTGACAGCCAAGTTCTTTTAGAACTTCGGTGCATCAAATTAAAGGAGATGAATCGGAACTTGGTGGTGCTGTTTGAACTGGTCGTCTTCTTCAGCCTTCATTACCGAGGTAGAGCAAAATCTATTGTATTGTTTGCAAACAAGAGAAGAAAGCTCAATCAGAAAATGTGCAACATGAGGGGCCTTGGTCATAACCAGAAACTGGCAAAGGATACTTTAGTTTCAAATATCTGAAAATATAAGCACATTTGTAGGGATGAAGCACAAAAGGCAGTCATTGTTTGTTAAATGCCTCAACTTAAGAATACAGCCGGGCAGAACGTAATAAGCACATTGATAAGGTGGGCAGAAATACAGGAATTTAGATTCTACTAGACCTCATAAAAAACTCAACAGCAAATGACAATATCTGATCTAGTATACCCCTCCTTTGAAAATATTAAGGATAACACCAAATTCTCATGTGCATTAGTTCTTCAAAAATGCAGTTTATGTCACATTTATTTGACAATAGATTTGGTACCAATACCACAGTTAAGCACATCCCACGTATAAGAAATCAATGACATTGTGGTCAGATTGCAACAAAGATAACCAATACAGAATCACCAAAAATTTTAAGAATCTGAAACGCTCTGTTACTCCATCGAATGATGGAATCAGATTTAAACGCTGTCAGCTAATCTTTACAGAATAACACAAAGATATTGAAACATTAAATCATGATGCAGTAGCGCATGTGCCATTCTCTTTAGCAATTTGTCCCTAGCCATGGTCAGATGCGCTTGGTCAAACCTATCAGGTTGATAGCAAAACAGTAATTAGAATGATGTTGGTTTTTTGACAATTCAAGATAACAACTACTTGGTACATGATTGAAACAATATTGTTTTTCTACAGGAGTCCCTACATCAATTGTCCAACCTAAATAGTCTATATCAATGCAGGAATACACTAACCTAAAGTACAGTTGAATGGTGCAGCCTTAAGATTTTTCGAATGTGCACAGAATTTTAGGCGAAAAACATCTTACAAAGAGAAAAAGAATTAATACAGTAAGATAATTGATCTACGCATCACCATATATATATCATTCTTCAATTCCCTACTAGCAGATATACACAAGTTGCCGTTGTTTCTTTGAGTAAACTAGGTGTACAATCACACATAGATGAGCACAGGTTCTTCTAAACTTTAATTTATTACTAGCCAACAAGCAACATGATGATCTCCAAGGCTAACAAAGTAAATTAGATGGATTCACTAAATCCAGTGATTTCGTATACAACCCTCCGAGACCAGACTAATGTAATGCCTAGACTTTTACATCCCTAGATACATGGAATAAATTAAATCTACAAAATCCGTTCAGAAATGCAATACCCCATCTCATGAACATGTCAGTCAACAGATGCAACACATTTCAATGCTCACGCGAACAAAGTAGGACTACTTCAGAATTGGGAATCACAGAACCATCAACAGAAATATCACGAGAGAAAAGAGAGGAGGATGCTAAAAGTTCAGTTGTTCACCTTGGGAGAGGCAGCTCCAGCACGCGGAGTCGGCGGCGATGCAGGACCGCAGCCGCGCGGCGGCCACCGCGCTGTGCAGCGGCAAGAGCGACTCCAGACTCGCCAGCGCCGCCGCTACGAGGGGCCTGAGACAGGTAGGATGAACAAAAGCACACACATATTTTCAGGCTTCCAGAGTCACTTGGAGCGAAGACCCAGCTAAATGGCGAGAACAGACAGGGGATTCAGGGGGGCGTTGTGCGCGACCTGCGGATGCGTGGCGGTGCGACAGGAGTGTTCGCCGCCAGGAACGGCCTCGCCATCGGGGATCTCGACCGGAGCGCCGCTGACCTCGCGGCGGCGGCGGCGGAGCGGCACAAGGACGCCATGGTTTCTTGCGATGGAGGACGGTGACGGCCGAAAGGGGTTGAGGCTCTGCTTAGTTGGGAGGAAGTCTGGGCTGAGCCCAATTGGTCAGCGGCCCATATAACACTTTGGTCCAACTCTATAATAGGATCAAACCCGTGATGGCCCAAAATCCAGGAAGAGTTTTTTTTTTCTGCTTTGCTTTGCTTTCACAACTTTCAACATTTTTCAACATTGTGTACTCCTCCGTCCCTAAATAATTGTCGTTTTTGTTTTCCGTGCCATAAGTTTGACTAGATTTATGAAAAATGCGTGCAACATTTGTATCTCTAAATAAATTTATTATGAAAATAGATTCAACGATCTACTAATGATATTAATTATGTACTATAAATATTAATATTTTTCAATATAAAATTAGTTAAAGTTATTTCTCGAGAAGCGAGAATGATAGTTATTTAGGGACGGAGGGAGTAACTTCCTTCCGTGAGGTTCGAAAGTTTCACTTTAGATATAGTAATAACAAGCTAAATAAATAGTAGTACTAGTTGGAAAATTGCAAAGACAATCCTATAAGCTAGGGGCCTATGGAGATTTCCAAAGATAACCAATACATCTACTTTGCTGAGTTTTTGAATTCCCATCCCACCTAAACTATAGTAATCGTGTGATATGGCTCTCGTCTAGCCTCCCGCCATGACTCCAGATTCTCTATCATGGTCCCCGCAAAAAAAAAAAAAAGAAAGAAAGATTCTCTATCATGCATGGATGTGGTACCCTTTAATCTATAACTCTTATGCTCTTATAAAGCAAAACCCCCCATAGAACAAAAAGAAGCTACTCTCCAAGTATTGATCAATGGATTGCCAATTTAATTTATCAGGGTTAGCTGGGTGCCTTTTGTTGTTGGTGCTGCTGTTTTTCCTTAGTTTTTTTGTTCCTTAATCCTTTTCCTCTTCCCTCCCCTGCTTGTTGTATTGCTGTTCTGTTTCTTTTACTTTAATAATAATGCACTGTAGGGGTGGAAACCCCTCCATTTTTCCTAAAAAATATATTTTTTTGCAATTTCGTGAAGCCATGTCACACTAAGGGCCCCACTAAACCACTAAGATTATCCGTTGGGTCTCAGCACCATCCATGCATGGATATGTCCATCTCTTTGCATCTTGTGCCCTTTGGTTTTGGTTTAGTAATAACTAATAACCGATGAGCTATAATGCCATGGCATTCTTTGCAGACCAACAGTCTTCGTGAGAGGGAGTTCTGGCGTTCTGTTTCCATACCACCATCCATCGCTCTCCTCCTGTAGTATAAAATCAGTTTGTCTCGCCACTTTTTCCTTAGGCAACTTATGATACTACCAGAGTGTTGTTCAGCTTCCATGATGCTTTCTTATGATTCTCATTTCCATCCCCGATTAGTCTGTAACTATGGCCTTCAATTCAGTCGCGGATTGACTTGTCAGTTGTGCTCTTGCAGTCTTTGCTCACACAGGTCAAGTGCTCCTTCGCAACCAGTCAAGTGCTAACTGAACACTATGTGATGCCTTGCCGGCATTGACGCCATCACCAAGAAGTTTCTGCACATCCCAGTCATTGACACTGCCACACTGGTGAGGCATTCCTTCATCGCCGTGAAAGCTCACATGCGTCATCGAAACTGAAAAAGCATCCAGCATTGCTCAAGGGTTTCTGGGATTCTTTGAGTCGACGAGTACCTAAGGTGTCACAGTGTTTGACACGATTTGCCGCAATCAAGGTGCCCATACTTAGTAGCAGATGCAAGTACATGTATATTTAGTAATCAAGCAACATTATCTTTGACTTTCACCATACAGATTGTCTTAACTACTTTAACATTTGTTATACAAAAATAGTCTTCACTAGATAGTATCCGGTGAATAATTGGGAACAATTCAGAAGAAAATATTTTTATTTCCCCGTGTCATGAAAATATCATATCTGACTATTCGGTGTAGTTGACTTTTTCATATTTTTTGTGTAGATGAAATGTATCTGAACACTGGACATTTTTCAATTCCACAACTTTTTTCAGCATGGTTCCTACCTTCGTCTAACAGCCACTAAGTGTCATCATCTAATTCCCACATAATAAATGTGTGGGGGTGTTATTAAATTCTATTTCTTTTTTATTGGATTTTTTCAAGGCCTTGCTTAATTTTAAATTGATAAGATCGATGCAAGAACATGTAGGTCTAACACATACATGTAACATTTTATTTTTTAAGAAATTCCCGCAGCAACGCGCCAGCCATTCTTCTAGTTTACAGTATGGATCACTGCAATTTTAATTTTGAGGAAGAATTTGAACCATGATACAATAATAATCAACACCACATGTGGAACGGAGAGAAAAAAGGATGACTTGCATTATGGTCCACTAAAGTTTGTACATGTTACCTGGGAACCCATAATCCTTCCCCCAGCCCACTCCAATCTATTCACTCCAGCGATTTGTTTTTTCCTCCAAAAACAACGGTACAGATGTAGATATTTATACGTGTAGGGATGAAAACGGTTGAAAACGGTCGACAATCCCTCAACTGTTTTCTACTTCTACATTTAGTACGAAAACGAAAGCGAGAACGGTAAAACCGGACACGAAAACGAACGCGAGCTTACGGAATATCGAGAATTTCGAAAACGAGCCAAATCGAGTGAAATTATGTCGAACATGGTCGGTATATGAAAAATCAATACAGAATATCGGCCCGTAGGACCAAGTGCATAACAAATATACATTACTCGACATAAATTATGTAGGCACAGTTAAAAAGAGGAGAAGAGGAAAGGTTGGAAAAAATAAATGGTGCTACTACGGGCTATTTAGAACCATACTTATAAAAATATAAATAGGACACTGAACTAAAGAAATAGACTAACCCATTCCTAAAACTTTCAAAGTAGATCACTCAAGATATGAATGCATGAGTTGAATGCAAAGATCACAAACGTGTCCGACAGCTCTAACGTGAACACCAATTCACATGGTGGCTAAACATTACGTTCACATACTGACTCATAATCATGTGAAAACTGATTAAGCTATTCTCTACGATCTCAACATCTAAACGTAGTTCAACATCAATGCTATAGCGGCCCACTGCACCCCAACGAGCAGCGGCAGCAGCAAGCGAGCCAGCAAACAGATGGGAGCAAAGGAGCCGATGGTCTATATAATAAGATTTAGGCACACTCGTAGCCACTGCATAGCGCTCCATGTGTTGCCTGCCTCGATTGAGCTGGACTGTGTCTAAATTGTGATTCCTATTGGGCAAAAATCAGGATATTCCGTATTCCAGAAACGGAATATTTCAAATAAAAAAGCAGAAAGATAGAAAACGACCGGAAATCACTTAAACCGTTTTCAAATTTGGCTAACCATATTTCGTACCGATTTCGAATTTGTCCGAAAATACGAATTCGAGCGAGTTAAATGTAGAAAATGATGCGGGATAGCACGAAATGTATTCCGGCCGTTTTCATCCCTATATATGGGTGTGTTTGGTTTTCTGGCCTGTTTCTAGCCTGGCTAGCTTTTAAGCCCGGACAACTTTAGCCTGCTCCGACCAAGCCAAATCTCTAGTTGTTTGGTTGTCTATACTATCTAAGCCTGGCTAGCAAATTATGTGTTTAGTTGTCTAGTTTGCTTTATATAGAATCATCTCTTCTTCGAATTGGCAAGTTTACCCCCTTTGAGGGATTTTGTCGAAGAGGTGGTGGGTGCGCGGGAGGAGGAACTATCCAACACCTCGGCGAGCACCCAGGAGGTGACGTCCCTACGCTTTGCTTTCGCCGTCCTATCCAGGCTCCGGCAGTGACGCGCCCAGGAAGGAGAAGAGTTCGCGCCGTCCCCACGCATGCCCGCCGCCATGCCAGCAAACCCAGCCTCCTCCTCCTCCGGCGCTGCCGCTCTTCCTGCCGGCCACGCTGTCCGGCCTCGTGCCACGCATGCCCACTGCCGCGGGGGGACCCTGTCGCGCGAGTTCACGAAGTCGCGAGGGTCCGCCGCCGCGCCACGCGAGCTCTCCGCCGTGCCAGCAAACCCAGCCTCCTCTTCCTCCTCCTCCGACGCCGCCGCTCTTCCCGCTGGCCACGCCTCCCGGTCCACGCTACGCGAGCCCACTGCGCGGGGGCCCTGCCGCACGAGTTCGCGAAGTCGCGAGCACTGGGAGGTAACACGAACGGGCACCGAGCTGTGGATGGTGATGCAGTAGAGGCCGGTGGGCACGGCCATGATCTTTTATATACCTCCCTCATGCTTTTCTTTATGGAGGTTGTTATCGTACTAGTAGTATATTTGAACTTATGTTAATATAGCCATTTCAAAACTACGTTGTTTTAACTATCGGATTTGAACTTGGTACTGATATAACTACTTGTGAACTTGGATTGTAATCTATTTCCAATCCGTTGCGAACTCCATATATGTGTGATATATGTTGTTGCTTAATCATGTACATCTTGGTTGCGATCTCGATTATTCGAGGGCCTTTGTGGCACTTGACGGACTACCGAATTTATATTGGCTCAAGTACAAGTGAGCATTTGTCTCGGCAGTAGCCATTATACTTGTGCTCTTATGAATTGGACGGTTCTGTGAACGCTGGCCAAGCCAGGCTTGCAAGAAACGGACACCCACCGCATTCCCGACTAGCCAGGCTACGGGGTGATCGATGGCCCATCGGAACCCGGCTAACAGGCCAGATCAGGGAACCAAACAAGCTCAAGATGACTTCCTAGAGTTTGGTTGGGGATTGGCCACCCAACCAAATATGCCCTATATAACCTATATAGATGGATACCACTAGCAATCATTTATTGCTATAAAGCTGCAACCACAATGAGCCATGTTACTGGAATTTCGAAGATATTACATTGTCAATAATGTTTAATCAAATCTATCCGTCCAAATCTCTGATTGTTTCTGTTTTATCCTTACGCGGCCTATGATTCTCGCTGAGCCCAGCTGACGAGTCAGTGAGTCACAACCATCTCCACTTGCTCCTTAGGCCCTGTTTGGATTCACTCCAACTAAAGTTTAGCTAGCTAATTGCTAGAGCTAAATTTTAGCCAGCTAAAGATTAGCAAGCTAAACTTTAGCTGGGGGTGTTTGGATTCTCTAGCTAATTGAAAACCTTCACCACGCTACCCCTCATTAATTCTATTGTATTTCTTGCTTTGTTTACTGTTTAGAGGTGGAGGCTGTGTCCTGCGCCAGTGGTGGATGCAGGGGCGATGTCGACGAGCGCGGCCAGCAGGTGCGGAGAGGTTGGGGTCGCAAGCGGAGAAAAGACAAGCACGAGTATAGATGCGGTGAAGGGAAAAATCAAGGGCATTTTGGCAATTGACCACTTTTAGCTGCCATTAGCTGGGTTAGAGCAGCTAATGTGATAATAGGGTTCTCATTAGCTAGGAGCACTTTTAGCTGGTTTGAGTTTGAGCCGTTTGAATCCACCACAGGTAAATTTAGCCAGCTAAAGTTTAGCTGGTGGATCCAAATAGGACCATAATGGCATATTATCCTTCTTTCGGTGTCAGTGTTTCGAGTTATCAAGTAGTAAATTTCTAGTATTGCGCGTCTGGTTGGGATGGTATGTTTAGAGGACATGAGGTTTATACTGGTTCGGGCAGAAAGTCCCTACGTCTAGTTCATCGCTGCTGCTCGTGTTACTAGCACTGAAAGTTTGTAGTAGGGGTTACAAACGAGCGAGAGGGACAGGTCCCAAGTCTCTGATGTGTGTGTGCTCCTAAGGCGTGTTAGGACGTGTGTTTTGATGTCTACAGCCGTGTAGAGTGGTGAACCGCCGTCCCCTCTCCTGGGGCATCTTGCTTCCCCTTTTATAGACGAAGGGGAAGAGCAGGTTACACAGAGAGAAAGAGGCAGAAGAGCCAAGGAGAGGAAGGCTTCCAGGACCGCCGGACCTTTCTTCCTTTTATGCAGGTCCCGCCGACACTACAGATAGTGATAGGGATGGCTCCACGCCGGGCGCCTATTCGCCGCTGATACCATGCCACGGCGTTGTTAGCGGGACGTGATGTCCCATTCCATCCCGGCGGCGACGCGGCAAACCAGCGTGCTGGTCAGTGGCCGTATAGGGACTAGGCAGCATAGTGACCATGCGTCCATCACTGTTGGTGATGTGAGTTCTCTGGAGTGACATGTCGCGGGCATGGGTCATGTTGAGATGTGCCCGCTCCCTACACGATGCCAGAAGTTTGACCATGGATTGTACTTTCTGGCCCATAGTGGTTGGCGGCGGTACGAGCTTCCATCAGGAGCCGCGCCTGAGGGGTTGGGCGAGACGGAGCCCCCGACCCATAGGCCGGGCGAGGCGGAGCCCCTGACCTAGAGGTTAGGCGAGGAGGAGCCCGCGCACCTGGGGTCGGTTGGAGCTATAGTCGCGCTCTTGACTGCTCGGATAAATCAATGTTAATGACTATTAGCTCCTCCTCTTCGGGTACCCTAGTATTGGTCCCCGATAGTAGCCCCCAAACCTGCAGAGGAGTAGAATACTCCTTTGGAGGCTTTCCCGAATGGGAGGACTCCGAGGGCCTTGACATTCTTTTGTCGCCCACGGCGTGTCCTGGGGACGGCGATTCCCTTTTGTCGTGATCGGACCCCTCGGGGATATAGCCGTGAGATTTGGTGGGTCGGAAAAGGTCTTTCCTAATTCCGACTCTTATGGGGGTCTATTGTTCTGCGATCGCACATTCGGTCTCCTTGCGAGTCCAACTTTCCTCGAGCCCCCGCGCGTAGCGGGGGTCTGGTCGAGGGTCGGCTCGTCTTTGTGATCATCACCCCATCCACAGTTTCCGCAACTGGAGGGGTTGAACTAACATTACTTGCCTCGATAGCTCAAGCTTCGTGCTCGGTGAGCTCACTAACTGGCATGTCCGAGTGGAATCTGGATCCGTCATTCGTAACAGGGTCGGCATAGCCCTCTTGTGGCATTCCACTGCTCCTTAACCCGCCTCCCAACAGATGCCTGAGTTGTTCCGGAGACCGACTCAGGTGGCCCGCTAGCCTCCCCTCGATGGAGATTCTATGGGTATGGCTCGAGGTTAGGATCAAACGAGAAGGTCGAGATGACCCTGTCCGCTTCTAAGCGGGTCGAGCAACGGCCGCTGGGGCTCATCTACGTTTTCTCCCCTGGCTCTGTTCGACGCGAGGCGGCCTCGAGCCCTTCGTGGGCCGGCCTTCGAACCTTGGTCGGTCACCGCTCATATCGAATGAGATGACTACCACTTCGTGGCGCGACATGAAACGTTGTGATGCAATAATTGCATATGCGATGCTTGGATGTATGAGAATGGATGAATGAATGATCATGCACTGGAAAAGTAAAGTGGGGGTTGGTAAACTTACCTCGATGGCTCGAGTAACGGGTTCGGAGAGCTCTTACCGGATATGTCCGAGTGGAATCCTGGTCCGTCATTTGTGATGGAGTCGGCATAACCCACGTGGGGCATCCTACTGCTCCTTACCTGTCTCTCGGCAGCGGCCCGAGCCGTCCGATCGACTTGGGTGACTCGATGGCACAGGACTTACCTATGGAGATAGAGGATGAGATCATCCCGCCCAAGAAATTAGTTAGGCAGATAAGCTAGGCGGCGAACTCATAATAAATAGGCAAGCTCTTAAATTTTGTTATGGACAAACAGATTTTTAGCCCGTCTCCCCTTTTTGTATAAAATGGTTAATGCATTCCGACCCTTTTCGTTGTTAAGGTCGTAAAGCTCGAGGTGCGGGTGAACAAATTCTGATCACGCTGGTGAGCAAAAACGCTGTAGCCGCTGGGCCATAGGTTTTTTCTAGTCCGACCAATTTTACTCAGCGTTCATTTCTGCAACCCTTGCTTCTAGATCTTAACGTGAGAGAGGGTCGGGCACAGAGAATGTTTGCTAGGTGGATATACTCTTAAATGCATTCAGACTCTTTCCGTAGTTAAGGCCTAAGAAGCTCGGGGTGCGGGAAAAACTCTAATCACGCTGTTGAGCAAAAATGTCGTAGCCGCTGGGGCGTAGGTTTCTTGTAGTCCGACCAGTTTTACTCAGCATTTGTTTCTACGACCCTCACTTCTAGGTCTTAATGTGAGAAAGGGTCGGGCATAGAGAATGTCTACCGGATAGATATGCTCTTACCAACCCCCGAGTGAGGACCAACCCCCTGCCGTTGCTGGGGTCGGGCGTCACTAAAGATAGAGGAGTTGATAACGAAACTGATAAGAGAAAGCATGCGTAAATTAAGGGTAAAAGCGACATAGTTGTTCGATGTTCTAGGCGTTGATGAAGACTTCGTCGTCGATGGTCTTGAGCTTGTAGGTGCCTGGTCGGAGCACCTCAGCACTGACGTATGGTCGCCCCCACGGCGAAGAGAGCTTGTGGCGGTTCTTGTTGCTTTGGCTGAGGCGGAGCACTAGGTCCCCGATGTTGAAGGCCCGACCCCGCACTCGACGGCTGTGGTACCGGTGCAACGCTTGTTGGTACTTGGCCGAGCAGAGGACGGCAACGTCGCGCGCTTCATCTAGCTAGTCCATGGCATCCTCAAGGGACGCCTCAGCTCCTTGTTCATCGTACGCTCTGATCTTTGGTGCTCCATAGTCAAGGTCAGTTGGGAGGATAGCTTCAGAACCGTAGACCATAAAGAATGGCGTGTAGCCAGTGGCCTGGTTGGGGTCATCCTTAAACTCCAAAGCACTGTGGGAAGCTCTACGACCTATCGTCCGCCAAACTTATTTAACTGGTTGAAGATCCTAGGCTTGAGGCCTTGTAGGACCATGCCGTTTGCGCGCTTGACCTGCCTATGCGTGCGGGGGTGCGCCGAGGTGGCCTAATCGACACGGATGTGGTATTCATCGTAGAATCAGAGGATCTTCTTCCTAGTGAACTGTGTGCCATTGTCCATGATAATGGAGTTCGAGACTCCAAAGTGATGGACAATGTTAAGAAAGAACAACATGGCTTGCTCGGACTTGATTGCAGATATCGATCGAGCCTCTATTCACTTTATAAACTTGTCTATGATGACAAGCAAGTGCGTATAGCCTCCGGGCGCCCTCTTGAGAGGTCCGACCAGATCAAGCCCCTAGACCATGAATGGCCATGTGATGGGGATCGTTTGGAGTGCTTGGGCCGGCAGGTGGGTCTGTCGAGCATAATATTGACACCCTTCGCAGGTGTGCACAATCTGTTCAGCGCCGGCTACTGCGGTGGGAAGACGGCGTTGCCAAAGGCCTGGGCCCCAACAAGTCAAGGATCGGGCTTCGGTCCTCATCGCTGTCGTAGCGTCTGCCACGATGAGGGTGGTAGCCGTGGCTAGACTCCTCCCTCGCATCGCCACGGGTACGCCTGCGGGCATCAAGGGTGTTGCCCGCATCACGGTGGAGGCCAAGATGTTCATGCATTAGGACTGTGGCGTGCAGTCTGCCGCCTTGCTGTGCCTGGTGGACCGACACGTCCCTTTCAAGTCGTTCTGAGGGTGCGCGCTAGCTAGCACCGAGCTCGCATCGTTGGGACAGCGAGCTCTCGGCCTGCTGCACCGCAGCACGCTCGAGTAGCGTGCGAATCTCATGATGGGCCCGATGATCCTCAGGCGTCGCGGGCCCTGGAAGCCCTCGGAGCAAGGCCGCCATAGCAGCAATGTTCTGGCTTGCCCGAGTGAAGTGTGGGAGGGCTTCGTCATCCTCGATGATCCTTCGGTTCACGTCGTGGGCCACGGTGCGCACACGCCCACAGTCTTCGTGGCACTCAATCTCTCGCTCGAGCTCTGTGCGTTCCTACTCGAGCTGGAGTTGTGCTTCCTTGATCTCCTAGTGTCGAGCCCTCAGCTGCTATACCCGTAGGTGAGGTGGGGCCCCTACACCCCCCTCAACCTCGTCATTGAGGCCGTTTGTTGGGGTAGCCTCTCCCTCGTGGATGCTTTCGACGTGTCTCTCGGGGGTACCTGCCATGAAACATTCACAAGAGGGGTGATGGCTCCCCCTGCTGGAGTCAGAGTTGGAAGGTGACTCTGATTCTCCTGTGAGGAGGTTGTGAAAAGATTCCGTGACATATTCGGTCATCCCCATGAACTCATCGTTCATAGGGGGAAGGGGGCGTGCGTTGCACCACAAGGTGGCCAACGGTCTCTGCGGCGTTGCGCCAACCGAAGAGAGCGCTGTCGGGGCGCTCCGGATGAGGTATTCTGGGGAGAGCAGCTCTCCTCCGGTAAGCTGTGTCATGACATTAGCGAACGAGACGGAGAGGTGGCCCAGGTCCTCTTAGGACAATCGGGGTCCCAGGAAGGCACCGAGCTGACGCTCTAGCCTTCTGTAATCGAAAAACCGAGGAGTTGGTCGCTCCTGAGGGCGCGACCTCCGGTGCGTGCAGTTGTAGCTCCTCAAGCGCCTTGGCGATCGCGTCGAGGTTGGCAAAGTGGAGAGGTTGGTCAGTGGTGGGAACTTACGCCAACTCTCCCTCCATCATGATGATGAAGTCTAGGTTCCCAAAGCGCACGTGCGCACCCAGGACCCAGCTAATGCCGTGACTAGCCATCCGAGGCCTGATGTGGATGTCGAGACGCGCAAAAGGCCCCTACCTGTGCGCCAACTGTCGGTGTTTCGAGTTACCAACTAGTAAATTTCTAGTATTGCACGTCTAGCTCGGATGGTGTACTTAGAGGACATGAGGTTTATACTAGTTCGGACAGAAAGTCCCTATGTCCAGTTCATCGCTGCTGCTCATGTTACTAGCACTAAAAGTTTGTAGTAGGGGTTACAAACGAGCGAGAGAGGGACATGTCCCAAGTCTCTTATGTGCATGTGCTCCTAAGGCATGTTAGGGCGTGTGTTTTGATGTCTACAGGCGTGTAGAGTGGTGAACCATCGTCCCCTCTCCTAGGCGTCTTGCTTCCCCTTTTATAGATGAAGGGGAAGAGCAGGTTACACAGAGAGAAAGAGGGAGAAGAGCCAAGGAGAGGAAGGCTTCTAGGACCGCCGGACCTTTCTTCTCCTTTATGTGGGTCCTGCCGACACGGCAGATGGTGACAGGGACGGCTCCATGCCCCGGCGTTGTTAGTGGGTCATGACGTCCCATTCTGTCCTAGCGGGCGACGCGGCGAACTAGCATGCTGGTCAGCGGCCATACAGGGACTAGGCAGCATAGTGACCGCGTGTCCGTCACTTTTGGTGATATGAGTTCCCTAGAGTGACATGTCACGGGCACGGGTTATGTTGAGATGTGCCCGCTCCCTGCACGATGCCAGAAGTTTAACCTTGGGTTGCACTTTCTGGCCCGTAGTGGTTGGTGGCGGTATGGGCTTCCGTCAGGAGCCGCGCCTGAGGGGTCAGGCGAGATGGAGCCCCCAACCTAGAGGCCGGGCAAGGTGAAGCCCCTGACCCAGAGGTCGGGTGAGGCGGGGGCCCCGACCCAGAGGTCAGGCGAGGCGGAGCCCGCCCCCAGAGGTCAGGCGAGGCAGAGCCCGCGCACCTAGGGGTCGGTTGGAGTTGTAGTCACGCTCTTGACTGCTCAGATGAATCAATATTGATGACCATTAGCTCCTCCTCTTTGAGTACCCTAGTATTGGTCCCCAACATCCGGTTTCTCCCACTGAGCGCATGATAGTGCCTCTTTGCTTCATGTGTATCATGAGTACAAGTCACATAGAAACTACCCCTACCATGTGCAATAAAAAAGGCTGCTATTAATTAATGGCATTATCTCTCCTCCAATTCATATCGCACTCACAAACTGCCTATATAAAGCAAAGAGGCTACCCCTTGCTTCCCCTCATTTTCCCTTGCTCCTAGAGTACCGCGGACACTAATCTTGGTTGGCAAAATCGATGTTGTCCTCCTCCCTCCTCTCAAATTGAAATCGATGCACAGGTTTATTCTCTTCATATGACTGAGTTGATCTAAGTGCAGATGGAGGCCAACCAAGAAGCAATGTCACACTACACACCCAGTTGTCATCCATGGCCGGACCCCCAAATCCATGAAGCTTTTGTCAATTGTAAAGAATTCTTCTACGCCTAGAGGGGGTGAATATATGCCTCTTTAAAATCAAACTCAAACTCACTGTCAGTAGGGCGCAGCACTGCCAGACATTCACGCGGCATTGCCGCGTGGTGGCACTGCTAGGTGAAGCTGCGGTGGTGTCGCGTGGTCAGTGAAGCTCGCGAACACAATTCAAAATCTACCAAAGGAATTTTAGATCGAGTAATTTACTGAAGTTCCTGGGGCAGTGTTGAGCCTATTTCACCACTCGAATGTTGTCTCATAAGCTTACGCACAAGTAGATCGGAACCAAACCCTAAAATCATCGACAAACAAGTAGAGAGCAATACAAATAGCAAGAACACGAGAGACAAGGTATTTATCCTATGTTTCAGGTCACCACTAAGGCTTGCCTACCTCCACGTTGTTGAGGAAGCCACCAAGGCTTGTGTTTCACAAACCCTATCCTCTTTTCCAATCCTAGAGAGAAAGTCTCTTGATTGAGAGGTTCTTACTAGAGGTAGAGGGTAATTACAAACATTCTGGAGCTGCCACATGAGTTGGAAGCTTCAACGGGCGACGCCTAGCCGGCTAAGAGTCTTTCTCCAAGTGCTCTAGGAGTTGAAGAACAGTTAGAGCAGCTCCCTAATCGAGTTTTGAGGCTCAATCTCTCATGGATTTGCAAGGGAATCAAGGGGAGAGAGCTTGGGAGCCTTCAATGGCACTATACCACAGCCAACAATTAGCGTCGGACAACGGCTGCTAAAGCAGAATATTAACGACCAACAATTGGTCACTATAAATTTCGAACAGATCATCGGTCGCTATTTTTTCTTGTACCGACTCAACATCGGTCGATATATATATTTAGCTGTTTCGTTAGACAATCGGTCGCTAAAAACACGTATTAGGGTCGAACGATCTGTCGGTATGGTCTGTTTTCATTTTAGCGTGCTCGGCCCAGCCTCTATAGCGACTTATAGTGACTCTTTTGCAGTTGCTACAGACTGGCTGTGGTATAGTGTGGAGAGGAGAGAGGGTGCTCTGGTTGCTGGTGGCGTGAAAATGGTCGAGATGAACGTTGGGAGGAAGAAGAAAGAGTATAAATACTCCCTTCTTTCCCAACTAGCCTTTAAGTCGTGGCAGTGCCGCGACAGGTGCGGCAGTACCGCGTCCTGCGCGGCAGTGCCGCGCCAGCCAGAACAACAAGGGTTAGGAGTTAAGCGAATGTCTGGCTTGGCTTTGTTTGAGGATCTATTTGGTAGGTAAATAAGCACTTGGTTGCACATTAAAACTTGTGCATTGTATCTCTCTTTATTGTGTGGCTTTTTCTAAACTCAAATTCAAAATATAAAAGAATTTAAACGCCTTTGAGTCCAACATCGCATCATTTTATAATTGGGAGCTCCACCATCGCATGTATTATCCTCATAAACATTTCATCTGCTTATCAACTCGATAAATCTCATTAGTCCTCTAATTTTATGGTTATCATCACCAAAACTCACAATTAGGGCTTTTGCACTTACATTAATTCTGACTCACCCACTGATGAAGCCCCCAATTCCACAGACCAGGTAGATCTCTCTTAGATGACCGTCCTGACCTAAATCAAGGACATGTCCCTCTCCCTCCGTCTCTATGTTGGTGTGTCTAGGTTACACAAGGAAGCAAATCAATTTCTTTTGGCCTTATTGTCACCGATTCACAACAAAACAATATTTTTAGATAGTTACAGAATTTATCTTAATTTATACTATGTACTATTCCTCTGGCTTTGTTTTCTACCATTTAAATAAAAACCTTATACACCTCCTGCAGCAACTTCTCTGAGCACATTCGAGAGATCAAGCCAGCAATCTAGAGATTAACTAAGCCACTACAAATGTGTCACCACGGATGAGTACGTTGTCTATCTCTGAAATAATAACACCGTAAAATTGTAGAGAATGAATTCATGAAAATGTGGACACCATGTCAAGTCAGGACTTGAACACGGATATGGACAGATTAAAAAAAAACTAATCAATTGAGTTGTTCATTTTGATGATCATTTACTACTTTGTTTTCTCTCCTGATCATAAGTGTATGACTGAGTAATAGGCGTTGATTAGGGGTAGGAGGCCGCCTCTAAGGAAGTAGCGTCCACACACGTCTCCATATAGGCTTTCTCTTTGACCTCACGTAACCTACCCCACGGTGGCCCGTCAAAGTTTGTAGAGGGTGATTGTCCCCAAGAAAAGGCACTAGTGATGACATGCGAGCGTCCCTGCCACCGAATTTTTTATTTTTTAGCCCTTTTTTTAAAAAAACTTCACAAATATGCCCCTAGAGGTATGATTTCAAAATCTGAACCCTTAGCTCAGCGCCATCGTTGGTGGCGCCGAGCTTACACATCTCGGCGCCATAGATTCTGGCGCCTAGGTCGGGGCCGCGTTGGCGGCGTGGACGCTGACATGGCAGCCAGCTCGGCGCCGTGGATCTTGGTGCCAAACTCGGTGCCGTGGATCTTGGCACCGAGCTTGGCGCCATGATTATTGGCGCCAAGCCTTGTCTTACGTATGGGCCCTCACTTCCATTCTCTCTCTCTACCGCTCCCAAGGCACTGCTGCCGCACCATCGCGCCCGTCACCGCGCGTTGCCCCGGTCGTCCCTGCCCGCGCCCGCTGTGCCGGCCGCCCGTGGCCCCAGCTCGCTCGCACCACCTCGCCGCGTGGAGCGCCGGCCGTCCCGCGCCCGCCGCACGCCACCACCGGCCCTGGCCCCTGCAGCGCCCGACCACGCCACCACCGGTTCGGCTCGTCGCCCTCACCCACGCCCGGCGTCCGCTGCGACTCCGTCCTAGGGCCATTAATCCCGGCGTCCGCTGCGACTCCATCGACGTCCGTGACCCCGTCCACATTCCTACCGCTGGCCATCCTTGGGCCAAGGGCGGTGGCCTTTGGCAAGGGCCGAGGGGAGGGGGTGTTGTCCGCCTAGAAGGCCGCAGCAGCCGCCATGCCTGAACAGTTCGGATAGGGCTGTTTGTCTACAGCGTCGCCTGCTCAAGCTCTTGAACTCGTCGGACAGGTAAAAATTGTGAATATGCAATGTAGGTACTTAGTTAGCTTTGATTGTAGTGTAGTAGTTTGATTATTTGTTATTTACTAGTTAATGTGATGACTCAGGTAGTTGATTTAGTTAGTGATCTAGTGATATAGTTATGTAGATAGATAGAAACATA
The DNA here is from genome assembly GCF_019320115.1 of Miscanthus floridulus. Taxonomy (NCBI): domain Eukaryota; kingdom Viridiplantae; phylum Streptophyta; class Magnoliopsida; order Poales; family Poaceae; genus Miscanthus; species Miscanthus floridulus. The sequence goes on from NC_089592.1 coordinate 8,625,938, forward strand.
GATACATAGGTACATAGATATAGTTAGATAGCTACTTAGACAGGTAGTTATATATTTAGTTAACTAAATAGGATGTCGCTATTTAGTGAGTACACTATATATATATACACGAAGTTATTATCTTATTTACTTAGTTTGTAGTTAGAAAGTACTTGTTAGGTACTATCTATCGTTTAATTTGGACTAAAGGACATGTGTTTCGTTATGTGTTTGAACTAGATGGACAACCTAGTGACTATATATCATGGAGGCTCGTCTCAGCTCTAGGATGCTCCCTCGACTCAGCCTACACAGCCTTCAGGCACTAGGCGACGCCGTCCACCTGACCCTTACACTCCAGGCACCGACGCTCTTGGTCACAAGGGTAAGAGTAAGACTAGGAGACAGTGAGGGTTTGTGGTAGATATTATTATGTACTATTATAGACTTTGTGGATTGTATGGACTATTATTATCGAATATGAACTATTATGGACTATAATTATGGATTGTGTGGACTATTAATATGCTCATGTATATGGTTCAGATGAATGTGGCATATATTTGTATGTTTGAACATGTTGTATTGAGGTTAAATATTCATCTCATATTTGTGTATGGATTGCATAAAAAAATAGGGGAAATTATGCCGAAATTTTCTGCCTAAAGTACGTATTAATCAGCGGTATTAGTTTTACCGATTCAAAATAGTGATTGAAGTCTGAAATCGAATAAGCTTTTCAGTCATGGAATCTAGGGGAAATATCCTTTATAGTGATTTGTCATGTCACCATCGAATAGACTTTTCAATGTCCTTCAAAATAGTGATTTAAGTCTGAAATCGAATATGCTTTTCAGTCATGGAATCTAGGCTCTCCAGTGTCCTATGATGTAGGCTTTTCAGTAATTCTTAGTAGACTTTCTAGGAGCATTTAAAGCACAACACAACAGCTAGCAAACCTGCCTCCGCCTATATATATGCGTTCTAGGATGCATTACTAACCAAAAGAAAAACCAAACTAGTATTCAGTTTTTTTGGAGTAGGAATGTCTGGAGGGTCATCTAGAGGAAAGAGTTTCGGGAGTGGGAGAGGAAGGGGGGGGGACGAAGAGAACTCCCATTGTGTGGGAGGGGTCTATTGGGCCTGATTTCTTTAAGGAACCAGTGTATCAGTTTCCCCCCGAGAGCAAGAGTAATTTCAGTAGAGTGCCCTCTCAGAGGATATGATAACAAGAAGGAAGATTGGCCAAAATGCATGCATGGTGAGGACTGTTTAGTGTAGATGTTCACCAAGGGGATCGACGGAGGTCGTCGCTTCTTCAAATGCCCACAAGCATGGGTAATTGCTATTACATTTCGTTTGTTAAATATGTTTCTCGAATACCCTTACAACTCACAGGACATACTTATTTTAGTCTTCCGAGTCCGAAGAAAACTATGAGTTCACTAGGCGGGTCGATCCTCGACTAATTAATCCGCATCAGCAGTACATCTACTACCTGTAGGACTAAATCTTTGATCTACAAAGGAAAGTTAGCAGTGAGTACAAGGAAGACGAAGACGATGACAACAACAATGGTGCAAGTTCACAGGAGGCACTCTACAATGATTCATATTGCACCCGCCCTAATCACAAGAACAAGGGGCCTCCGCCACCACCACCACCAACAATGGGAGGCTATAGTTGAGAAGGTGCAACACAATTTGCTATGTGACCACACTACTAGGATGACCCTATCTTATTCACATGGCACATCCATATGTTTCCTATGCTTGTTGTTCACTTGAATTACCTAAGGCATGTTAGGTTTAGTTTAGGACCTCTGTACCCTAGTTCGGTACATGTTCTTATATGCCATTTCATGTGTTGTGTGTGTTGAATTATATAACGCTCTATTTCGTTAGGTTTTGTTTGCAGCACGTGATCATATTTCACTACGTCCGCAATATTAAACTAAATATTATGACCATAAATAATGAAAACAACTACATAATGAAAAGTCCAATACTATGACACATTAAACAACACAATAATACTAGAAGTACGTGTCGAAAAACTAAATAACGTAGTACATGACCTAAGCATGCCCATACTTAAAGTGCATTACATGACAACACAATGAAAAGTCCAACAGTAGACAACATTCTTCGTGAATAAACCATAGAACTAGCAAGTAATGGAGACTACTGAGTGCAACGAGGCTACTTCCCCTTTCTCAGGGCATCGGGATTCTCCTCCATCGCTGCTTTTGCTCGACATGCACACTCAAGCTTCTTCTCCCTCTTCTCCCTGTACGCAGCAACACGCCACCTTTCCTCCTCTTCCTTGTGCTCCTTTTTTGCAGCCTCCTCTCGGCGTCTCTTCTCCATCATCTCCTTGTCCTCTGCCTCCTACCGCAACAGTTTCTGCATCCATTTCTTGTCTTTAGGCTTGATCTCAGTGTCGATCCACTGCTCAAAATCATAGAGCGGTGGAGTGGTCTGCAACAAATGCAATTGTTACAAAACAAAAAAATCATGCAAGATTTCATATGACATAAAATAATTATTACACAATATCAATTCCTCACCATCTTGTTAATGCAGCGCTGACGAAGTGTAGGCTCAAACGCAAAATTGGAACACATCCAATACAGCCTATACGTGTCATCTTCATCGGACTTGGCTACCTTGCAAGGATCGCCGCAAAAGCACATGGGCACTGGAATGCCACTAGGTAGAGGCAATGGGTCGAAGACATTTCTGGTCATCCGGCCATAACTACAATTTAGCCATTTTCGTTCTAAGAACCGAAAGCAGTTAACATTAAACTCTACACCTAGGGTTTCCCATTTGATCGACAACAATGAACCCATAACATAACAACGTGCGCTGAGGTTACCTTGGTTTGGTAGCTTTTCCACGCCTTGGCATCCTACGGTTGTATAATATAAATATTAAAATTTCATGAAACCCTAAGTAATGACGATTCTTAAGTTAAAAAATTCGACTAATATATACCGAATCGATTTGAAAAAAACTAGGAGGGAGCGAGGATACCTTGCTCTCAAAGATCTATGGATCAAATCAAAGTTTCCAAGGTCCAATATGCCGAATCGTGAGGTAGGGCGAAGTGGGGAGAGAAAAAACCCGAGAGGGAGGAGAAAGAAGAGGAAGCAGGCTCGGGCAGGAAGGTTGGACGTAGGGTTAAAACACAAGCTCAGCGCCATGGATCTTGACATCAAACTCGACGCCAATAATCATGGGGCCAAGCTCAGCACCAAGATCCACGGCATTGAGCTTGGCACCAAGATCCACGACGCCGAGCTGGCCATGTTGAGAACAATAGTGCCTCTAAACCGTAGATCAGGGTAAGCATCTTACTTAAGGTTCCTCTAGTTCGCCCTAGCGTAGTTGCGTCGTAGCCTCATGGACGCCGATGTCGAGGGAGCTCGGCGCGGTAGAGTCCAGCATGGTGGAGACGATGCAGAGGCGACGGTGGAGTCGATGGGGCTTCCCGTTGCTGGCAGCACTCTTCTTTAGATCGGATTAGTGTTTCTCTGTAGGTGGTTACGGTGGCTCAGGTCAACCTCATAGTTAGAGCCGTGATCCTCACATATTTTTTATAGTGCTGTGCGATAAGGGCCCACCAACCATATTAGGGTTAGGCGTCCTCAATCAGGGCGCAGATCCAAGGGCCCAATAGGCCGAGATCAACTAACATTCTCCCCTTGATCTCACTACCATCTTTCAATTTCATATCATTTACTTTTGTTCATTCCATTATAGATTAGCGCATAGAGCATGTTTCATCGTCACGGTCAATTGCCAATAGATTTAACAGCTACAACACACCACTCTGTTCTAAAATAGATACTTAACTTTGGGTCTTCTTTTATCTAGGAATTTTAGGCTTTCCCTTAAACCCATGCTAGCTACATGTTCTCTGAACACGTTGGGTGGTAAGCCTTTTGTAAGCGGATCCACGAGCATCTTTTCGGTACTTATATGCTCAAGGCTTATGACATGATCCTGGACTTTATCTTTCACAACATAATACTTTATGTCAATATGTTTGGCAGCACCACTTGACTTATTATTATGAGCATACTGTACTGCCGGATTATTATCGCAGTATAACTTAAGTGGTCTATAGATGTCATCAACCACCTTTAAACTGGGTATGAACTTCTTCAGCCAGTTCACCTGCCCCGTTGCCTCATAACACGCTACAAACTTGACATACATTGTGGACTATGTAGTGACGGTTTGCTTTGAGCTTTTCCAAGAAATAGCTCCCCCTGCGAGAGTGAATACATATCCAGACGTGGATTTTCTATCATCTCCCGCATAATCAGAATCTGAATATCCCACTATATGGAGTGAATCAGATCTTCTATACGTCATCATGAGGCTTTTCATTCCTTGCAAATAACGCAAGACTTTCTTTACTAATTTCCAGTGTTCTGTTTCAGGATTGGTTTGGAATCTGCCAAGTAACCCGGTAACAAATGCCAAGTCAAGGTGCGTACATACTTGAGCATATTGCAAGCTTCTGATAACTATAGGAGCAGGTGAGGGACTACATTTGTGCATACTGAATTTCTTTAAGATCTTTTCTATGTATGCCTTTTGTGATAGTCCTAATACCCCTTTACTTCTATCTCGGTGAATCTCGATCCCTAGAATGAATGAAACTTTACCAAGATCTTTCATATCAAATTTTGAGGATAAAAACTTCTTTGTCTCCAGTAGTAGACTGACATCACTACTAGCAAGTAAGATATCATCCACATACAGGACAAGAAAGATAAACTTCCCATTCTTAAACTTTGCATCGACACAATTGTCCTCAACATTCTCTTTAAACCCAAAATTCCTTATTGTCTAATCAAACTTCAAGTACCACTGTCTTGAAGCTTGTTTTAATCCATAAATGGATTTCTTTAGGCGGCATCCCATTCGTTCTTTTCCTTCCATGACAAAACCATTCGGTTGTGCCATGTAAACATTTTCCTCCAAGTCCCCGTTAAGAAATGTCGTCTTTGCATCCATCTGATGTAATTCTAAATCATAATGTGCCACTAATGCCATTATGATTTTGAAGGAATCCTTACATGAGACTGGAGAAAAGATCTCATTGTAATCAATCCCTTCTCTTTGCGTAAAGCCTTTTGCCACAAGTCGTGCTTTATATCTCTCTATATTCCCTTGAGAGTCAAGTTTTGTTTTGTAGACCCATTTACAGCCTACTATTTTGGCTCTTTTAGGAATTATTTCCATGTCCCAAACTTTATTGGCATTCATAGATTTCATTTCATCTTCCATGGCCTTAAGCCACTTTGATGAATGATCACTTCTCATGGCTTCTTCAAATGAGGTGAGATCATCCTCCACTTGAAATTTCTCAGTGTTGTATACTTCATAGTCAGTAGGAATAGCTGATTATCTAACTCTTTGAGACCTTCTAGGGGCCTCCACATTTGGCACATCTTCTGTTTGAGGCTGTTGTTGCTCCCCCTCATGTGTGGCAATAGGATCTATAGGATCCTGAAGAACAGGTTCCTCATTGTTATTCATTGTTGCCACAGGAGGAATAACAACAGGTGCTGGCACCATAGTATCTTGCACTGTCGGTGCAGCGATAGCAGGTAGTGAGAAAAATGGCTCATGAATCATCGGAGTGGGCGCATACACCCACTTCTCTTCAAGGTCAATTTCTCGAGCTACCATGCTCCCCCTCATAATTTCATCCTCTAGGAAGATAGCGTGTCTCATTTCCACAAACTTTGTATGTCTGTCTGTATAGTAGAAACGAAAACCTTTTGACTTTTCTGGGTAGCCAATGAAATGGCAACTTACTATTTTGAGATCTAGCTTCCCAATGTTTGAGTTAAATACTCTAGCCTCAGCAGGACCCCCCCCACACACGTAAGTTGTTTAGTGAGGGTACTCTTCCTGTCCACAACTCATACGGTGTTTTTGGCACCGACTTACTTGATACTCTATTGAGAATATGAATGGCGGTTTTTAACGCCTCCATCCACAGGCTCAATGGTAAGGTGGAGTAACTTATCATACCGCGCACCATATCCATCAGGGTATGATTGCGTCTTTCAGCTACTCCATTCTGCTAAGGTTCACCCGGTGTAGAATACTGGGCTACTATGCTATTCTCCTGTAAGAACCTTGCAAAAGGTCCAGAAACTTGGCCATATGGGGTATGCCGACCGTAGTACTCTCCCCAATGTCAGACCCGACTATCTTAATCTTTAAATTAAGTTGGTTTTCAACTTCTGCCTTAAATATCTTAAATTTATCCAATGCTTCTGATCTTCCTTTGATTGGATAAATACAGCCATAACGGGAGTAATCATCTGTGAATATTATGAATGAATCATAACCATCCACACTCTTTATAGGAAATAGACCACAGATGTCTATGTGAATAATCTATAAAATTTCTGCGCTTCATTTGGCATCTTTTTTATTTTTCTTTACATACATTCTTTTTTATGCATTCTCTGCATTGTTCTAAATCTAAGAGCTCCAATGGAGGAAGAATATCATTCTTAACTGGTCTTTCTATTCGGCCAGACCCGACTATCTTAATCTTTAAATTAAGTTGGTTTTCAACTTCTGCCTTAAATATCATAAATTTATCCAATGCTTCTGTTCTTTCTTTGATTGGATAAATACAGCCATAACGGGAGTAATCATCTATGAATGTTATGAATGAATCATAACCATCAACACTCTTTATAGAAAATAGACCACAGATGTCTGTGTGAATAATCTGTAAAATTCCTGCGCTTCATTTGACATCTTTTTTAATTTTCTTTACATACTTTTCTTTTTATGCATTCTCTGCATTATTCTAAATCTGAGAGCTCAATGGAGGAAGAATATCATTCTTAACTGGTCTTTCTATTCTTTCCCTCGAAATATGGCCTAAATAACAGTGCCATAATTTCGACGACGCATTGTGAGCTCTCTTATGCCACCATTTTTAGAGTAACTCTTTGTCACCAGCTGCTTTATTAGCTAGGTAGCATATGTCTTTGAAGAGCCAGTGAACTGACTCTTTATTCTATCAAGGTACTCGGTGATCGTGTCACACTCTGGGATTGAGCCCACAATTGCAGGTTCAATCATGTTCTTTATCATAGTCAAACATTTTTTCTTGGCAGTGATCCACTTCCTATGCTCAAGGTTATAGGACATCTTTTGGGATTCAAAATCCCTCTCTTTAGTTGCCCAAGTGGCATCAGTCTCGTTTGTCTCCCTCACCAATGCCATAGGATCAGTGGGACACGGTGAGGTGACTACACAGTCCACCTCAGCCAAGATGAAGGCCCGGTCAAACTTTTTCTTAACATAAAGATAGCAACAATTGCATGTCTTGATTTCAACGTTGGTCAAAATTAAAACATATAACTGTTCTTATACACTAATTCTACATCACCGTTGGACAGAAATAGAATTAATGCATAAAATTATTAAAATTTACAACTGTTCTTATACACTAATTCTACATCATCATTGGGCAGAAATAGAATTAATGCATAAATCATTAAAATTACGATATTGTTATTAACAACGTTGGTTAGAAAATAACAACATCATAATCATGTCAAAATCTCTTTTTCTCCAATTAAATATCACGTTGGTTCAAAATAACTGGAGAATTAACAATTTCTTTAGCAGCCATGTCAAAATCTCATCATAAATAACATCATAATATTACCATTAATCAAAGTTGGTCAGAATATTAACAATATTATAATCAATTAAAAACATATCCATTTTCAAAATTAAATTCTCCCATTGGTTCAAATTTAATAATGAAAATAACATCTTCAAATTCGCAGCAGAAAAATAATTCAATTTAATGAATTTTTGCCCACAGGACAAATCTCTTTTCTATTTTCTTTAAGCCATTAATCAATTTTCAGGAAATAAACATTTACTGGAAAAAGAAAAAAAGGAAAACTGATTCATTTCAGCACTGTTCCTTCGGCCCAGCCAGCAAAACGGCCCGTCCCACTTCTCTGTGCGTGCGCTGCCCGTACCCAGGCCGCAACCTGGGCCTAGGCCGGCAAAACCGCACGGCGCGCTCGCCCGCCTGGGCCACGAGTCGGCCCAATGTATCTGAGTCGTCTGATCGCATCCGACGATCGCCCGGCCATCTCGCCCGAACAAAAAAGGCCCGGCCGGCCGCGTCGGCCGAAACCCTAACCCCCATTCTACTCCTCCCCTTCTCTCTCTCAGTCGTGTGGAGCCCGAGCGAGATCGAGCGTGAGCGAGCAGATGACTCGGCGCCGTCGCTGGCCCCCTCGTCGGTGAGCGCGCTCCCCAGCGAGTGAGCGCGCCGCCGTTGAGCAGCCCAGCTGCGGCGTGCCTTTGGCTAGAGCTCGGCGAGCAGCGTCCCCGGCTCGGCCTTCTTTTCCCCGTGTGCCGGCGAGGCAGTAGCACTGCACAGCGGCGAGGTAGGCCTCCCCTTCCCCTTCTTCACCTTTGGATTTGCTTCTTCTTCTCGGCTAAGTCCGATTGGGATGGGGATTCGTTCTAGGGTTACAATCTTGGGTTAGGGTTTCACTGTGTATCGTCCCCGTGGAGTCTTTATGGGTTTTAGGGTTCGGCTTTGATTCTCTTCTAGGTCGAATCCCTTTTCTTTTGTTCTTTCCTTCACCCAGTTAGGGTTAGGGTAAGGGAATCATTAGGGTTAGGATTAACCCGATTTGTTTCGATCGATTCGGTTCATCTTTTTCATTTGATTTCTTTTCTTTTCTATTTGTACCGAATCGCTCTCTTCCCCTTCCTCATCGCGAGTTAGGGTTAGGGTTCGGTTGAACCCGATTCGGTTTTTCTCTCAGTTTTGATTCAAGATCTTCGAGATAAGCCCCTTCCTCTCTTCCCTTTCTTCTCTTTGGATCTTCCTTCTTTTCTTTTCAGAGTTGAATTGATTTGGGTTTGGGGTTAGGGTTAGGGTTTGACTCACTGGAGTCACTATTCTTCTTCCCTAGTGAGTGCTTTGTTGGTCAGGGTTTGGCTTCGCGTGTCGAGACCTCTTTCTCTCCTCTTCTCAGATTCGAACTGGGTCAGTTCTTTTCTTGTCGTGCACCGGCGAAGACGGCGGTGCGGCACCTTTCCCCATGCGGTGGCGGTGGTGACCGGGAGTTCAGTGACGTCCGCCACCCCCGGTCTCTTTTCAATTTTCTTTTACCCGGTTAGGGTTAGGGTTTCAATCCGAAACGGATCAAACCCTTGTTCTTTCTTTGATTTCTTTTCAATGCTTTACCCCATACTAGATCTACACACTGGCAACCGGGCTTTGATACCATTGTTGAGAACAACAGTGCCTCTAAACCGTAGATCGGGGTAAGTATCTTACTTAGGGTTCCTCTAGTTCGCCCTGGCACAATTGCGTCGTAGCCTCGTGGACGCCAGTGTCGAGGGAGCTCGGCGCGGTGGAGTCCAGCGTGGTGGAGACGATGCAGAGGCGATGGCGGAGTCGGTGGGGCTTTCTGTCGCTGGCAGCACTCTTCTTTAGATCGGATTAGTGTTTCTCTATAGGTGGTTACGGCGGCTCAGGTCAACCTCGTAGTTAGAGTCGTGATGCCCACATATCTTTTATAGTGCTGTACGACAGGGGCCCACCAACCATATTAGGGTTGGGCGTCCCCGATCAGGGCTTAGATCCAAGGACCCAATAGACCATTGGGCCTATTGGTGGAGATCAACTAACAGGCCATGGATGAGGAACATGGCAGAGGAGGAGAGCACCCAAGGGAGATCTGGCTCGAATGATCGCGTTGAATGGATACGACCCATCGGTCGTGGAGGACGGCCACTTCAGGAGCTTCGTTCACCGCCTCAACCCTGCATTCAAGCTGCCCTCGCGCCGAGCCATCGAGGAGATGTGTGACGATATCTTTGACAGAACAAGGACGGACCTGTTCTCCAGGCTATGGCATACCTCTGGCTAGATCAGCTTAGCAGTGGGCAAAGCTGAAGCTATCGAGGGGGACGTCTTCTACCACTACGGAAAACTGGTAATTTACCGAGTGTCGAATACTTTGCCAAGTGCCAAATATCGGGCACTCGGCAAAGACTTAGTTTGCCGAGTGCAGCCGTCAGCAAAATAAAACACTCGACAAAGGCTATTTTGCCGAGTGACTAGTGCTCGGCAAAATATAGGCACTCGGCAAACCTTAATATGCCTAGTGTCAGGCCCTCGGCAAACTAGAGCACTTGGCAAATATTGTCAGAGGCATAACGGACCCAACACCGACAACTTTGCCGAGTGCCAGGCGTTAGGCACTCGGCAAATAATTAAGTTTGCCGAGTGCCACGGATTAGCACTCGGCAAATTTTTTTTTGATTTTGGCCACCAATTTTTTTGGTAGCCCTACAACAGTACCAGGAACCACATATTCAAATTTTGCACATTTTGACTGATTTTTTCTATATTTCATTAGTTTATTCCATTTTGTTGATTTTTTTTGGAAAATATGAGTTTGAACTGCAGGTGCATCGAATATTGGATTTGAATGATTCAAAAAATGACATTCATGTTTGTGAGTGTAAGTTTAGGCCAAATCCAGGAACAGACCTAAAATTTCTATCAACTTGCTCATGGGGCAACGCCACCAAATTGCGTGCGAGTTGTTTTTTAATTCCATAAAATGCAAACGAAATCGAAAAAACATGAAACTTATGGAGATGTTGTGTTATCGTATGCGTAGGCTGTGGTAAAAATTTGAGAAAGTTTCGAGCACGTTGTCACGTACCATGCTTACAAACATGAAACTTGTGGAGATGTCCTGGTTTGTAAGCATGGTACGTGACAACGTGCTCGAAACTTTCTCAAATTTTTACCACAGCCTACGCATACGATAACACGTCATCTCCACAAGTTTCATGTTTTTTTGATTTCGTTTGCATTTTATGGAATTAAAAAACAACTCGCACGCAATTTGGTGGCATTGCCCCGTGAGCAAGTTGATAGAAATTTTAGGTCAGTTCCTGGATTTGGCCTAAACTTACACTCACAAACATGAATGTCATTTTTTGAATCATTCAAATCCAATATTCGATGCACCTGCAGTTCAAACTCGTATTTTCCAAAAAAAATCAACAAAATGGACTAAACTAATGAAATATAGAAAAAATCAGTCAAAATGTGCAAAATTTGAATATGTGGTTCCTGGTACTGTTGTATGGCTACCAAAAAAAGTTGGTGGCCAAAATAAAAAAAATTGCCGAGTGCCAATCCGTGTCACTCGGCAAACTTAATTATTTGCCGAGTGCCTAACGCCTGGCACTCAGCAAAGATTTTTAAATAAAAAAAGGGAATCTTCTTTGCCGAGTGCCGTAGATCTTGGCACTCGGCAAAGCTATGGGCGGTTAAAAAAAATACGTCGGCCTCCCGGCCAACACACTCACACACACCACACACAGCGCCGCCGCCTTGCCTCCCCGTGCCGCCCCGCCACGCTCCGCCGCCCTACCCCGCCGCCCTGCCCTGCCCCATGCTACCCCGGCCGTCGCCACCGCCACCCCGCGTGCCCTCGGCCCTCGGCCCCGGCCAACCCGCGACCGCCACCCCGCGCGCCCCCACACCGCCACCCCGCCACTGGCCACCCCGCCACTACCACCCCACGCGCCCCCGGCCCCCGGCCGCCAGAGGAGGAGGGAGGAGGAGCAGGCCACCGGAGGAGCCCCACCCCGCCGCTCGCCTCAACCCACCAGAGGTGCCCCGCCCCGGCCACGCCGCCCGCCCACGCCCGCCGGCCAGCCCACCCCGAGGAGGAGGAGAACCTCCACGCCATCCGCCGGCCACTGGAGAAGGAGGAGGACCTCGCGCCACCCGCCAACCCCGTCCACACTGTCCGCCGTGCCCGCCCCCATTCCGAGCAGAAGGTGGGAGAAAGGGAGGAAGAGGAGAAGGGGAACAGGAGAAGAGAGGAGGCCGAGAAGAGCGGAGGAGGAGGTGCCCCGCCCTGGCCCCTTGACGCTGCCCCATCCGCGACCCTCGCCCCGTCCGCAGCCTCCGACGTCCCTCCGACGTCCAGGTATGCCCTTCCCTCGCTTCATGGTGTACAATGCTGGTGAAGGAGGAGGTGTAGGTGTAGGTGTAGGTGGTGGTGGCGTGCAATGGTGGTCGTTGTGGTGGATGTGGTGGTGTGGTCATGGTCGTTGTGGTGGATGTCGTGGTGTGGTCGTGGTCGTGGTGGTGGTGGTAGTGGTGGTGTGGTGGTGGTGGTGGTGTGGTGGTGGTGGTGGAGGTTGTGGTGGTGGTGGTGTGGTCATGGTCGTGGTCATGGTGGTAGTGTGGTGGTTGTGGTGGTGGTGGTGTAGTCGTGGTGGTGGTGTGTTGGTGGTGGATTAATATATATCTGGCTATCGGCCATCGTGCCGTATTTGTTCCCTTGATATGTGGTTGTCGGCTATCGTGCTGGTTTTTTCTTGCAGGTTTTGGAAACCTCCCCGTATAGGGGAGGTTCTGCCGAAATTTTCAACTTATAGTATTGTGTTTCTTCTTTTGCAGAGAAGAGCATGTCAGAGGGGACTTGGCGACCCCGATCCTCCTCGTCAGCGTTGCGGGTCTGCCTACACAGCATCGCCTTGTCACTGCCCCGACTCGCCACTGCCCCGCTAGCCTGACTCCACTGCCACCCTAGGTATAAATAAGCCCTCCTCCCGTATCATTGTCTTAGATCACATAACCTAGTTAGGCGTCTCCCGTTCGAAAGAGATACGGTCGTAGGTATGTGGATCTTTGCATATCTATGACCGTATCTATTTCGGATTGTCCACATTTTTTGGACAGCCCGCGGATGCGTTGATGGGTTAGTTTCCATGGTCTGCTCTGGTTCGAGACCGAGTTTCGGTAGCTCTTCCCTGTTGTTCTCCGGATACACACTCTCCCTGCCAGGACGTGTATCGGGAGAACAGCGGGGAGGGGCCGCCGAAATTCCGTCTCAGATAGGAGTAGAGCATGGAGACTAACCTCATCTACGCATCCGCGGGTGGGATTAGGACCTATCCTTCACCTATTAGATAGCAGGAATGCCGTGTAGATGCAATTGCTGGTTTTATTACTCGCTTATATATATATATATATATATATATATATATATATATATATATATATATATATATATATATATATATATATATGTCAGAGGATGGATAACCGTGACTGGATGTACACGGGCCACGCAGAGATGACCCCAGAATGGATGTGCAATACCTCTGCTTTCTTAGACCATGCATTTGGCCCGGCTGCTCAAGGGGTGAGTCGGATGCCGTGTCCCTGTAGCAAATGTGACGGCAGGAAAAGAAAAAATAGGAAGAAGGTGGGGGAAGATCTTTGCAAGTTTGGATTCACGCCAAACTATACCCGCTGGATCTTCCATGGTGAAGCGGATCGTATGAGAGAGGAGGTGGTGAGACAATGCCTCAAGGATTTTGATGGTGATGTCGGGGTACCCTACATGATGGATGACTTTCATGAGGCACAGTTTGGTGAAGGAATGGAGGAGGAACTAGAGGAAACCGCAAAGGCGTTCTACGACATGATGTCTTCGGCACAGCAGCCCCTTCATGAAAAGACCGAGGTTTCGTGACTGGATGCCGTTGGACACCTAATGGGGTTCAAGTCACAGTATAGCCTGAGTCGAGATGCCTTCGATGCTATGTTGGCAGTTGTTGGGACCCTGCTTCTGGAGGGTCACGTTCTAACGAAGAACATGTACGAGTCACAGAAACTTCTTCGTGCACTGAAGATGCCATATCAGCAGATCCATGCTTGTCCGAATGGTTGTGTCCTATTTAGGAAACAACACGAGAAAGCAACGCACTGTCCAAAGTGCAAATCCTCTAGGTTTCTAGAGGTAGACTCTAGTGATGGCCAGAAGAAGCAGCTTGATATCCCCGAGAAGGTCCTACGGTACCTTTCTTTCATACCGAGGATCCAACGGCTATTCATGATAGAGGAGTCCGCCAAACAGATGACATGGCACAAAAATGGCAAAAGATACAATTCTGAGAAGATGGTACATCCATCCGATGGTGATGCATGGGTCCACTTTGATGGTAAACATCCCGGTAAAGCTGAGGAGGCTCGGAATGTACGTGTAGCGCTGGCAATAGACGGGTTCAATCCGTATGGAATGATGGCGGCCCCATACACTTGTTGGCCCGTGTTCATGATCCCCCTAAATCTTCCCCCCGGTGTCATGTTTCAACCCAAGAATGTATTCCTGTCGCTCATAATTCTTGGACACCCGGGGAACAATATGGGAGTGTTCATGGAGCCTCTGATTGACGAATTGATTGATGCTTGGGAAAACGGGGTACTGACATACGACCGAGCTACAAAGAGGAACTTCAAAATGCATGTCTGGTACCAGTACTCCCTGCATGACTTCCTAGCGTATGGCATATTCTGTGGGTGGTGTGTTCACGGGAAGTTCCCATGCCCAGTATGCAAGGAAGCTGTGAGATTCAATTGGTTGAAGAAGGGTGGCAAGTTCTCTTTGTTTGACCAACATCGTCGATTCCTCCCTTCTAACCATCCATTCAGACGAGACATCAAGAACTTCACGAAAGGTGTTCAAGTCACTGACCCTGCACCTCAGATGATGACCGGCGCCGAGGTCCGTGCTCAGATAGAGGCTCTCAAAATTGATGACAACAAAGGTGGTTTTATTGGATATGGTCAGGATCACATGTGGACTCATATATCGGGCTTGACTAGGCTTCCCTATTTTAATGACCTCCTTCTTCCACGAAACATTGATGTAATGCACACTAAAAAGAATGTCGTCGAGGCACTTTGGGCAACACTCATGGACATTCCTGATAAGACAAAGGACAACGTTAAGGCTAGACTGGACCTGGCGACGTTGTGCGATAGACCAAAGCTAGTGATGAAGCCTCCTGCACCCAGCAAGAAATGGAAAAGGCCTCATGCCGATTTCGTCTTGAAAAAGGACAAAAGGAAGGAGGTATTGCGGTGGATCCAGACGTTAATGTTCCCTGATGGGTATGCGGCGAATCTGAGGAGGGGAGTGAACTTGTCTACTATGCGAGTCTTAGGGATGAAGAGTCATGACTACCACATATGGATTGAACGACTTCTTCCTGCCATGACCCGGGGATATGTCCTCGAGAATGTCTGGCGCGTGCTGGCAGAGTTGAGCTATTTCTTTCGTCAACTTTGTGCCAAGGAGTTATCTCGAGCCGTGGTTGTTGACTTAGAGAAAGTGGCACCTGTGTTGCTCTGCAAGTTGGAGAAGATCTTTCCACCCGGCTTCTACGTGCTGATGCAGCATTTGATTTTGCACCTACCGTACGAGGCACGAATGGGGGGTCCCGTGCAGGCCCGTTGGTGCTATCCAATCGAGAGATGTCTAAAGGTTCTTCGCAAAAAGTGTAGAAATAAAGCCAAAATTGAGGCATCCGTGGCAGCGGCATTCATTATGGAGGAGGTGTCAAACTTCACAACAGCATACTATAAGGACAACCTTCCAAGTGTGCACAATCCACCCCCTCATTACAACGCTGATGAGAGTTCATCGAACCTCAGCCTTTTCAAAGGGCAACTCGGAAGCGCAAGCGCATCGAGCACCAAGACCTTGTAGTATGATGAGTGGCGCACTATCATGTTGTATGTGTTGTTGAACCTTGACGAAGTGAACCCGTATTTGCGGTAAGTTCTCAATGAGCTTGTTACATACGCCGTCACTATCCTCCATCCATCTAACCCCCTTGTCTCTCATTTTTTTAGGGAATTTCTGGATAAGTACTGGCAAGAGGATTGGGATCCTTCCCCTCAAGAACAAGATAGCCTTCTCAAAGATGGTGTGCCTGATTTCATTTTCTGGTTTAGTAAGAAGGTACCGTCCAATTTACCTCGTTCTATCTTTGACTCGCCACTTTGCTCGTATGAGCGAGTAATGTAACGATCTATCTGGCCTCACCATGCAGGCTAGCACGGATGCGGAAATGAGTGATGAGTTGAGACAGGTTGCCAATGTCTTCGCCTATTGAAAGCTCTAGTTTGGTTTTGGTGAATTGATGAAACCCTAAGTGCTAACCTAGTTTATCAAGTGATCATGACATAGGTAGCACACTTCAAGTAGAAGAAGCTAATGAAGATCATAGCATGACAATGGTGATGGCATGGCGATGATCAAGGGCTTAAACTTAAAATGAAGAAAGAGAAAAACAAAAAGCTCAAGGCAAAGGTATAAACCATAGGAGCTATTTTGTTTTGGTGATCAAGACACTTAGAGAGTGTGATCACATTTAGGTTTGATAGCCGTACTATTAAGAGGGGTGAAACTCATATCGGAATGCGGTTATCAAAGTGCCACTAGATGCTCTAACTTATTGCATATGCATTTAGGATCTAGTGGAGTGCTAACACCCTTGATAACATTTGTGAAAATATGCTAACACATGTGCACAAGGTGTTTGCAGGGTTGAGATGGGTTTGGGTCCCTCTCTCCCTCCCGCCGAGCTTGCGAGGCGGGATTCGGCGCTTTTGGAAAAATGAAATGTCTATTTTCTATTGCGCCGGATGCAAAATTCTTGGTGATTGGCTCATTTGAGCAAGGGTGAAAAAGTTAGAAGTGAAAACGAGTTGGTCGCAAAGATGCTAGCGTCGGTCAACTGACCGGACGCTGGATCTGAATGCACCGGACGCTGGCAGGCTGCGTCCGGTCGCGCTGACGTACGGTGACACAGTAGCTGGAATGTGACCGGACGCTGGCTGCGTCCGATCGCATTCGACCGGACGCGTCCAGTCATGCTCGGGAGCTTACTGGAAACGACCGGACGCTGGGGCTTCAGCGTCCGGTCAGTTTTGACCGGAGCGTCCGGTCAGCTTCGTAGCCGTTGGAATCTGACGAACAGCGTTTGAAGCTGGTGACGCGTGGCGTCCATCGGGCGACCGGACGCTGAGGGCCAGCGTCCGGTCAGTATGACCGGAGCGTCCGGTCATAGCGCGTTTTGCCCAGTGAAGGGGTATAACGGCTCTATTTGATGGGGGCTCTATTTATAGCCCCATGGCCGGCTCAAGGGATAGCTCTTGCACATTTTCATTGACATAGCAACCTTGTGAGCCTAGCCAAAGCACTCCCACTCATCCACATCATTGATTCATCATCATAGTGAGATTGGGAGTGATCCAAGTGCATTGCTTGAGTGATTGCATCTAGAGGCACTTGGTGTTCGTGTTTCGCTGCGGATTTCTCTTGTTACTCTTGGTGGTTGCCGCCACCTAGACGGCTTGGAGCAGCGAGGATCGTCGAGCGGAGGTGGTGATTGTCTCCGGCTCCGATCATGGTGATTGTGAGGGGTTCTTGACCTTTCCCCGGCGGAGCGCCAAAAGGTACTTTAGTGAATTGCTCGTGGCTTGTGTGATCCTCATCTTGTGTTGGTTGTGCGGCACCCTATTGAGGGTTTGGCGTGTGAAGCCAATTAGCGCGTGAACCTCCAAGTGAGTGAATCGCCACAACGAGGACTAGCTTGCCGGCAAGCAAGTGAACCTCGGTAAAAATCATTGTGTTCATCCTTTGATTCCGAGGTGATTGGTCTCCATTGTTATTCATCTTTGTGATTGATTGGTACTTCATCTACACGGCGGTATAACTATCCTAATCACTCTCTTTACTTTACCGCAAACTAGTTGACAAGCTCTTTAGTGTAGCTAGTTGTGAGAGCTTGCTTGCTTGGTTGGTGTGGCTCTTTAGTTAGTCTTTGAGAGCACACTAACATAGGATAGTGTCTTTGCTATTGTGTGAATAGACACTATCTAAACTAGAATTGTGGTAGGTGGCTTGCATTTTAAGTAGGCTAGCGCAACACTCGCTTCGCCTCATAATTGTCTAACCACTTTGTTAAGTGTTGTTGTAGAAATTTTATTAGGCTATTCACCCCCCCTCTAGCCATTAGGACCTTTCACCTATAAGGTCAAGTCATTTACCGTTTATGATTTGAATGGATATCGCTTTCACACAACAAGACACGAATAGAGTCGCCCAAACCGAAGAACCACGAATACCAGAGTTTGTACGCCTGGCACCGATGACCGCGACTACTACGGCATAGTCGAAGAAATATACGAGCTCAGATTTGAGGGTCGCAAACCTCTTAATCTAGTCGTATTCAAATGCCATTGGTTCGATCCTGATGTAACGAGAACGACCCCTGAGCTTGGGCAAGTCGAAATTCGGTAGGATTCCGTCTATCGAGGCGACGATGTCTATATTGTGGCTCAACAGGCCACGCAAGTTTATTATCTCCCATGGGCGTGCCAAAAAGACCCTAATCTTACGGGCTGGTACCTTGTGCACAAGGTATCGCCGCATGGTAAAGTGCATGTCCCGAACGATGAGGATTACAACTTTGACCCAAACACATACGATGGAGAGTTCTATCAACTAGAGGGGCTAGAAGGGAGGTTTGACATAGACATGTCTTCGTTGATGGGCATGGAAGTAGACAATGACATTGATGAGGATGATGGAGATGAGGACAATGGAGATGAGGTGCAAAATGCCAACGACTTACAAATGCTTGAGCGATTATGTTTAGGCGATGACAATGATGACAACGTTGGAGATGAGGTTGATTTTTTCGACAATATAAATAGTGATGCCGATGACAACGAGGGAGATGATGACAACGAGGGAGATGATGACGAGGGAGATTATTTCTAATTCATGTAATACTATATTATTATTATTATTATTATTATTAATTTGCAATTATGTTTCATTCATTTTCCATCTCTTTATAAGGACTTACAAATTCATTTTGCATCTTTGTAATTGCGGGAACTCGACAAAATGCCTGGGGGAAGGCAGAGGCGTCTCCACGCGCTCTACGCGACACCCCCCCTCAGGAGGACGAGGAGCCGCCAGCGGAGACGCCGACGAGGAGGACTAGGACCGGCCACCCTCGTGGCCGTCCGAGGACGAGGCCTACGCCTCACGCCCCGTCGCCCGAGGAGGACCAGGTGGCGGCCTCCGGGGATGAGGGCGACCAGGGGGCGGCCGCGGGGGACGAGGACGACCAGACGGCGACAGCAGGGGGTTCCGCTTCGTCTGGCCACGAGGAGGCGGCGACAGCAGGGGGTTCCTCTTCCTCTGGTGGGTCGACCGTCTACTTGCACGGGCCATCGACCCTCCCGCGGAGGCCGATCCCAGTTCACCAGCGCCCGATGATTCGACCCGTGGGCGACGGGTACGTAACCATTCATGTTTTCTCTACTTGTTCATATGACATGTTGACAATCAAAATGGAGACTAATAATTCTTCTTAATGACTCGTGCAGCAACTGGAAAGTTGTGTCCGGAGCTGGCCAGGTACGCCAGATCAATGGCATCCTGAGCCTTCTGATTTGGGAGCACTACCCTGGCATGGTCACCATTGCAGGCACCAACGGCAATGTGACTATGCCGCCCTAGATGTGGGACCACTTTGCCCTCGCCATGGACAACGTCGCAGGCACCAAGGCAGCGCGGATTAAGCAGGAGCACTAGGTAAGTCTTCATCGCACTACATTGGTCAATTTATTGTATTCATTGGTCGTTCTTAAAATAATGAAATGATACATGATGCATGTATGCAGGACTTCTTTAGGTGCGCCCCGGGGTACGAGGGCCGGACGGAGCGAGTGCAGGACAAGGTCTGCAGGAACCGACTCTCAGACCTGTACCACGAGACGCGGCTCCAGTGCATCATCAACTACAACGGGAATGTCCTTGGTGACATGGTGAGGAAGCAGGTGGCCAGGACCATGACGCTCACCAAGGAGCAGTACCTCCAGGTTAGTACAAAACATTAATAATGATTCCTTCCATGAAGAATAGGTAGGCTTCATTTTATCTTTTGACATGTTATATACTTAATGGTCTGTAGATGTGTCATGATTGGTGCGCCAAGGACCGAGCCTGCTGGGCGGCCATTGTCGACAGGTGGTGCTCGAATGAGTGGATGGAAAAGCACAACATCCGTCGGGACTGCCGCCTGCAGATGGGTGGTGTGCCACACCACCAAGGCAACCACCACCTCGGCGCGTATGCCCAGACATGGGTAACGCTCTTTATATTTATTTCTTTATTCATTCGAACGCTCAATTCTTATTACTTGTAATCATCTTGGTGTTTTCCTCGTAGTTCCAGTCGCATGGTGGCTAGGAGTGCAATGAGTTCATGGCGTACGCCCTGGCACACAAGGGCAAGGCGACAGCCCCGGACTTCACCTACAACCCAGAGGACCCGCCCGAGGCGTACACCAACACGAGCGTCCACAGCAAGCTCAGCGAGTACTCCTCGGCGGCTCGCACGCGCCATGGGGAGGACTTCGATCTGGCCTCCCAGCCCCTGGATGCGGACCTCGTGATGAGGCTTGGAGGAGGGAAGCAGCATGGCCGGTACTGGATGGCGGACAGCCAAGTTAACACGGCCTCTACTCCCACCCTCTCCCAGATTTGAGCAAGGAGCACGAGCTCCTCCCTCCCTATACGACCTCGGCAGCAGAGTGCACAACAGCAGGTGGCGGAACTCCAGGTTAGTCCTGTTTTATTTGTCGTTCATTGCTTTTACATATATCTTGCCTTTGCATTGTTGAAACATTGCGGGTGAAATATTGCAGGCCCAGGTGCAGAGGCTGGAGGCCAGGCACTCGGCCTCGCAGGCGGAGCAAGAGTGAAGGAGGGAGGCCGGGGAGAAGAGGCTGCAGGACCTTTACGCGTTCATGGCGAACCTTCAGGCCACGACGGGTATAGCCGTGCCACCTTCGCTCCTCGCTCCAGTGGTTCATACTCCTGATCCTAGTCTGGTGAGTATGGTTGTTTATTGCTTTAGCTTGTGCGACCCTCCTGCAGAAACTCATGAATTCGCTTTTCCTTTGCGCAGCCACCATCTGTGGGTTCGAACCCGACTCCTCAAGGGCACCACTCGACGCATCCAAGTGAACCTGGCCCTTCTCCACAGTCCGGGTGGCCAGCTGGCCCTCCTCCACAGCCTGGGGAGCCAGGTGGCCCTTCTTCACACTCCGGGTGGCAAGGGTGACAGTAGGTACCTTGGATTGGTCTCTTTTCTTATGTTTCATGGACTTAGACTTGTGTTGGATCCTATGATGGATATTGTGATGGTTGTGTTGGATGTGGATATTGTGATAGATGTGGATGTGATATACATTGTAATCTATATCGTGTATGTGATGGATATTGTTATGGACGAGGCATTTATGTGATATATATTGTGATTCTGGACATGTGATGGTTGTGAATATGTGATTTGTTTGTCTGTAAAGATGGGAAGCAAAAAACAAAAAAAAGAGAATAATTCCCAACTTTGCCGAGTGTAACACTCGGCAAAGGTGCCTTTGCCGAGTGCCATGACAACAACACTCGGCAAAACTGGGCAAAACTGTGCAAAACCGGCTCAGGTCCCAGATTTGCCGAGTGCTATGGTCATGGCACTCGGCAAAACTGGGCACTTTGCCGAGTGCCTAGTCCAAAGCACTCGGCAAAACTGGGCACTTTGCCGAGTGCCGACGCTGTGGCACTCGGCAAAGAATTTTTTGGAAAAAAATAAAAAAATATTTTGCCGAGTGCCCGACATGTCACCACTCGGCAAAGGGGATGTCAGACGGGCGGTCTCCGTTAGGTCAACTTTTCTTTGCCGAGTGCTGACGTGGCACTCGGCAAAGGCTTTGGCGAGTGCCCGATATATTGCACTCGGCAAAGAACCTTTTGCCGACAAAAGCTATGCCGGCGGGTCTTTGCCGAGTGTAAACTTAGGTTTGCCGAGCGTTTAGGGCACTCGGCAAAGAACCCGTGTCCAGTGACACCTCGTGCCACTTCATCGACAATGACTGGAATCTCCACCGGGTGGTCATGGATGCCTATGATCATTTACCTTGGCCTCTCTACCATGGCCCCCTATCCGGAGTCCCTGAGGTCGCCCCAAGTTTTGGTGATATCTGCTCGCTGGCCATTGACCGTGTCATGGATGGTGATGAGGATGATATCCCAGGGGTTGATGCTTTGGATAGGGTGTTCATGGTGGCACGGGATAAAAGGGACAAACCTGTACTCACCCAACCCAAGGATTACATCAAGGAAAAATATCCTAGCACACATCCAGGGAGGAGAGAAGTAATCTGTGGCACTTACATGGACATTGTGCTCCACTTAATTGGTCGACGACTTGCTGTACATTGAGATTTAGCTATAGACATGCATGGTCTATGTACATGGTGTAGAGTCAGGGGTGCAAGATTTACGTCTGACTGGACAAAGGCGCCAGCAGCTCCTCTCGTATCTTGGCCTACATGACCTACGGGCATACAACGAACGCTGGTACTCGTGCTATTGTTCTTTGGAAGTCCTTCACAGTGAAGGTTCTTGTATAATTCCAGGCATAGACATGGAATTGATACAACTGTGTTGTGCAATGTCTGGGGGACGATATATTGTGCCATTCAAAAGAGTTTGTGTCCAGCACCCCCACTTCAAATCTCTGTCTTGCAGAGCTGTTCACTGTGAGGGAAGTGTTGCAAACTGAAATAGCAAGAGCTGGTGGACACACTGCAGATGTTCTTAGGAATGCCAGGGACACTTTAGACAAAAGCCTAGAAGAAAGAAGATTCGTACCTGGTATGGTCTATACCACTCATACTGGATCCACGCTTCAAACTCAAGTACATAGAGTTCAGCTTTAGAAGAGCATTTAGTCCCGAGAGAGCTGCATACTACATCTCTGAGGTAGCAAGAAAGATCAGGAAGTTGTATAGCGATTACGTTCAGTATGATGGAGGAACCAGTGGTACATATTCAGATGTTTCCACAATGATGACCGATGGCAGAGTTGGTACACTAGAACAAGCATGGGATGAGCATTGCCGCGCACAGTCTAGTATGACACCTGAAGTTACCATCAGTTATCCAGAAGCCAGGATGGAACTTGATCGTTACCTGAAAGATTCCCTTGCCCCTCGAACAGAAAGTTTTGACATTTTGAACTGGTGGAAGGTTCACAGTTCGGAGTACCCAACCATGGCTAGGATGGCAAGGGATGCTTTGGCCGTGCCCACATGCAGCCAGCTTTCTGCTGAGCAGATCGCTCATGTGAGGAGCATCATTCGTGGTTACTCCAAGGAGTATTATAAACATCAAGTAGGTCTGGCGTAATAAAGCAGCTGCTCATGTAATAAGGGCGGCCCACTTGCCAAAGTTTCCAAGTTTAATAGTGTTTCAACCTTTGTGCAGTAATAATAACCAACACATCATCATTTATGTTGTTGTTTCAAAATGTTGTACATGCAAACAGAGATATGCCATGATTGCTGAAATGACTGGATGGTTAATGTACGATCTATCTTTAGTGATGAAACAGACTGTTGTAAGAATGTGTGGTACTCTTGAATAGGAATCCATATATAAAGTATTGGTGGCAGCTCCAAGGAAGAGTATAGACAACAAATAGATGTAACCTAATGGTGCTGAGCAACTCACATGAGGTTAGTGTTAGAATTGATCTCATCCATCTTGACCCAACGGTCAAGACGGACCCCTTGACCGCGTCTTGATCGGGGACGTCCAGTTATCTAGTAGCTGGTGGCCGCCCGTCGCACAATGCCTATAAAGAGGAGGTGGGGCAAACGGCTCTTGTAACGAGGTTCACGGCCGCCGCCACAACCCCACAGTCTAACCCTAGTCCGATCGAGAGGGAGGCACTGCCAGCGGCGGGAAGCGCCACTGCCGTTTCCACCACCGCCGGTCTCCACCGCTACACCAACCGTCGCTGCCCGTGTGCAGAGCTTCACCGACGAACCAGCGATGGCAGGGAGCTCCTCCAACCCCTCCGACGGTCAGATGCTCCTACATCTCTCTCTCTCTCTCTCTCTCTCTCTCTCTCCTTTCCCCGAAGCAAGCTCTAGGTCTATTTGATTCAATTAGTAAAGATATCACCCTCTGATCTACACCTAGATGGTCCAAAGTATCTAAAATTGGTATCAAAGTGAGGTTCCATGTAGATCAAGTAGGGAAAAGCAAAGATGAAGAAGAACCGAATTCGATTCGGAAAAGTGAACCCAAACCCAAACCCTAACCCTAAAGAAATTGGACAGTCCGGGGGAAGTCTTACCAGGGCTTCCCCGCCGCCGTCACTACCGCCTCACGCCGTCGGCTTGCTAACGCGCGGGAAGAGAATCAAAAGAACAGAAAAGAAAAGAACGGATTAGATCTTTCGGATCTGAGCAGACAGAAGGGGTTCCTTAACCCTAACCCTAACTGGGTGAAGATAGAAGGGGCTCGGCCTCAAGACCGCTTGATCCGAACCCTAAACCCGTGACTCGAACTCGGGGAAGAAGAATAGGAACCGAAACCCTAACCCTAGATCCAATCCCCATCCCCAAATCGGTCAAAACCGAGAAGAGAAGCAAGATCCAAACAAGCAGAAACGCAGAAGGGGAAAGGGAAAAGCAAGGCCGGTGACTTACCTCACCGCTGCCATCTTCGTCGTCGTGCGGGAAAGACCGGACCGCGTCGGTGTTCGTCGCCGAGATGCATCCGCATGGGTACGGGTACAGGGCGCCGACACGGAGCCGCTTGACGGCGGCGCGCTCTCCCGATGGGGAGCGCGCTCGTCGGTAAGAGGGCCCGCGATGGCGCCGTCTTCGTCTTCTCCTCTAGCGCGGCTCGCTGTCGCTCGAGTGCATTGCGCTGCTGAGAGAGAGACGCGCGAGAGAGAAGGGGGGCAAAGAAATGAAGTTAGGGTTTCAGGGGATCGGTCGCGGCGCCATTTTGTTTCACCGAAGCACGCGCTCGGCCGTCGGATGCCAATCAACTGCTGCGAGCGCTTGGGCCACCTTTCAGCCCAGGCGGGATTGAGCTTTCCTGGCCTAGGCCCAGGTTGTGTCCTGGGCGCGGCGAGGAAGGCGCGCACGTAGTGGTGGGCCACGCGCTGCTGCTGCTTGCGGGCCGCGCACTGCTGTAGCATCTGGGCCGCGCGCTGCTGTAGCATCTGGGCCGCGCGCGTGAGTAGCTGGGCCGCGCACACTGCTGCTGCTGAGCTCCGGGCTACACAGTGCTGGATCGGGCCAGAATGCACAGTGATGATTAAGAATTGTTTTATTATTTTTCATAAGCAAATTTTGATGATTTCATTCAAAGAATGATTTAAAATCTCTGATAATTTTTGCACCAACGTGTTAGAATTTTCAAAGAGTAGAAAAGTACAGAAAAATGCTTCTGAAAAGTAGGAAAAGAAATTTTGTCAAGTTTCTGCTGCAAAGTTAAAGGTTTATTGTCTTTTAATTTGAAGAGCAGTTGTAGTTATTCAGTAAATGATGAAAAGTTAATCCACCAGTTAAAATTGGAACCAACGGGAAAATTTTAATTGGAGGAATAGTCGGTTGATAGTTAAAGTTAAATTATGGTATTATTATTTTCTGACCAATGTTGATGATAACAATATTATAATTCTATGAGTTCTATGTTTAAAGTTTAAATCTCTGATGAATTTTGCATCAAAGTGACCAATTTTTAAGAGAAGATAAAGATCAAGGAATACTCTTAAACTAGAGAAATGTATTTTCATGTTTCCGCTGCAATAAAGTTGATTGTCTTCTAATTAAATTCGAACCAACGGGAGAATTTAATTCTGAGGAGCAGTTCTATGTTTTCAAGATTATTGAGGTTCTATACATTAATTCCATTTCTGCCCAACGGTGATGTGGAATTAATGTAGAAGAATGATGTTTTATTTTATTTCTGCCCAACGGTGATATATAATAGAACATAAAGATTTCAAAGTTTAATGAGCATTATTGTTGAATATTTTTCAGACAAAAGACCTCCATGCTTTCATTCTTGAAGGCAGTAAGAGAAATAAGCTGGGTACTTGTGACTCAGATGATGAAATGCCTAAGGGCAAGTTATGTATGAAAGAATGCCATTGCTTAAGGGACTGTGTTCTCTTTAAAGAATGGCTTGAAAAGAAAATAATTCTAGGATATTGATCAAGAAAAGAGATAGATCAATGAGAGTCTTCATTGATAAATGTCTTTTATGTACTCTCTGTGAAGAAGAATTTATTTTTAGTTTCACTTATGAGAGTTGTAAAAGTCATATACATGATTAAACATGTGTGTTAAAAGAATATTCGGATTTATTTCTGAATTTGATGATTGAACATGAGCCAATCCTGTCATTTATGTCCGTTCAAGGGAATTATCTCGCATGGCGGGAAAAGTTTGTGATAGTACCCGCATGGAGGGAAAAGTTTGAGAAAATACCCGCATGGTGGGGTAAAGTTGGCATAGTACTTATGTTAACGAATCCTGCATGGCGGGAGAGTTTTGGCATAGTACTTATCCCGCATGGCGGGAGAAGGATGTGATGACTCATGTGCTCTAAGTGTATCCCGCATTCCCGCACATGGAGAGAAGTTTAGGGTAGCTCTTATGCTATCCTAGGATTGACCGTACACTCTGATTGTGTCATGGTCATTAAGTACTCAATGAGTTTAAGAACAAAAGAAAGTTGCATGTGAACCAAAAGATAAGAATGATATGCAAGCGTGACTTGCAGAAGTATTGATAATAATAGACTATGTTGAGTTTTAAAGTGAAATGAGGAAAATGTACTCCCATACGAATTAAGAAATAACTTTGTTTGCATGATGTAATCATGTGGATGAAGTAAGTAATTAAAGTTTTCTCATTCACAAGAGTTCTGAATGTTTTTCGAAATTATGGTAGAAAAGTTCATACCACATTTCGAGGGGGAGAAATGTGAGATTAATTGAGAAAGACAATTAAGAAAGATACTTCCCCATACTTCAGATAATGCAATGCATACTATGCATTGAAGGTAAAAGTGATCTATAAAAGATGAATGTGATCGTTGAGGGAGTAAGATGGTCATAATAATGATACCCCTAAAGTAAAGAAATAGCTAAATTTTTGGATCTTTTATAGTTCCGATAGGAAGATAGCATAGTCGGCTAGTATTCATACTGGACGAGTTCAGAGTTATCAAGGCGGGGCTAAACGCACCATATGAGTTTTTTTAGTAGATTAAACCCAAAATAAGAAATTTGAAGATACACCATCTTTACAGAAGATGGAGTAATCTAGGGGAGCATGGTATGTAGATACCTAAGGCTTGAATAGAAGTGGGATTACATATCCACTACAGTGTTTTTAGAGCAACAAATTGCTTAATACATGTTGATGTTGTATGACATATACAACTCCTGATGTTAGCTCTTAAAGAAGATGAATAAGTAAATAAGGATCTTGTGATACAGGAGGCTATAGAACAATTGCCTTTTTGGCAATGAAGAGTAACAATAGCCCCATATGAAAGAAGTGCCACGAGGCCCCAAAAGGTCTCAAAGAATAAGAAAATCATATATTTCTGGTGACTAAGGAGTCAATGTTAAGAAAGAAATTCAAATAGAGGGTAATTCCACCTCATTTGAAAAAGCCATGAGAGGCGTTCACTCGTCTAAATGGCAAGAAGCAAAGGAAGATGAAATGAAATCAATAAATACCAACGATGTTTGGGACTTAGAAGAAATTCCTAATGGAGCCAAAACAGTAAGTTGTAATGGGTCTGCAAGACAAATGTGACTCCAAAGGGAATATGGAAAGCTATAAAGCGCCACTTGTGGCGAAATGATTTACACAAAGAGAAGGAATAGATTATAATGAGAATGCAACAATTCTTTAAGAATCATAATGGCGTTAATGGCACACTACGATTTACAGTTACATCAGAAAGATGTAAAGACACATTCCTCAATGGGGATTTGTATGGAAAAGTTTACATGGCATAACTCAAAAGGTTTTGTCGTGGAAGAAAAAGAACGTAAGGGATGTTGCCTGAAGAAATCCATTTATGGATTAAAGCAAGCTTCAAGACATTAGTACTTGAAGTTTGACAGTACAATAAGAAAGTTTGGGTTTAAAGAGAATGTTGAGGATAATTGTATTTATGCAAAGTTTAAACATGGGAAATCAGTTTCCCTAATCCTACACGTGGATAGCACCTTGCTCGCTAGTAGTGGTGTTAATCTACTGTTGGAGAAGAAGCAGTTCTTGTCCTTAAGTTTCAATGAGAATGATCTTGGTAAAGCGTCATTCGTTCTAGAAATTGGAACTTACCGAGACAAAAGGAAAAGGGGTATTAGAACTATCTCAAGTGTATACTTAGAGAAGATT
Organism: Miscanthus floridulus; assembly: GCF_019320115.1. Lineage (NCBI taxonomy): Eukaryota > Viridiplantae > Streptophyta > Magnoliopsida > Poales > Poaceae > Miscanthus > Miscanthus floridulus. The sequence continues at coordinate 8,654,155 of NC_089592.1, forward strand.
CTAAAGAAATAAAGTTTATATGTGAATAAACCTGCGTCTGTTCCTATAGTCAAGGGTAATAGTTTTGGGAACTTTCAGTGTTCCAAGAACCAATGTGAGATCGAAAGGATGTCCTTCAGCTGTTGGAAGCATAATGAGTGCATATAAGTAAGAACTTACCCTGACATAGTTCATGTATCTGGGATGTTTTGGCAGAAGTCCAGTCCAGATATAGATCACTGGAATGGAGTTGAGAATGTTTTGCAATTGTGCAAAGATTTATAGGCCTCATGGTGAGTAAGAAAGAATAAGTACTCTCAAATAGTTGTGGGTACAAATGTTAAATTTTGGCGAGATGTTTAGTGAAACCCACATAGTAGCTAATACTCGCAGTTGGAGTTTTATTGTGGAAAAACTCCAAAGAAATAGTTGTGGTGTCATCAAAGATGCATACTCACAGTATAGCTTGTTATGAGGCTTAAGGACAAGCGAAATGGTTAAAAGAACTTACACCCGGAATTAATAATGGTATACAACAGCAATAACCATTTAAGTAGTTCGCTCCTATAACAGCGGGTCAAGTGTGGTGCCAAAACACATTGACGTTAAAGTTATACGTTGTGAAGGAGAAAGTCCAGAATCATACTAAAAGTATTAAAGTAACAAGCAAGTGCTTGCGGATCCGCGTACAAAAGGCTTACCACCCAGTGTGTTTAGAGAACACACAGTCGACATGGGTTTATGGTATAGCCTATGATTTCCGGACAATAAAAGGCCCAAAAGTTAAAGAATCTGTTTCAGAACGGAGATGTATATTGTAGCTGTTAAGTCTATCGACGATTGACCGTGACGATGAAGCATGCTCTATGCACTAATCTATGATGGAACAAATAAAAGTGAAAGGGATTAAAGTCAAAGTTTAAAGTTAAAGTATGAGTTGAGATCAAGGGGGAGAATGTTAGAATTGATCTCATCCGTCTTGACCCAACGGTCGAGACGGACCCCTTGACTACGTCCTGATCGGGGACGTCCAACCATCTAGTAGCTGGTGGCCCCCTGTCGCACAGTGTCTATAAAGAGGAGGTGGGGCAAACGGCTCTTGTAACGAGGTTCACGGCTGCCGCCACAACCCCACCGTCTAACCCTAGTCCGATCGAGAGGGAGGCACTGCCAGCGGCGGAAAACGCCACTGTCGTTTCCACCACCACCGGTCTCCACCGCTACACCAACCGTCGCTGCCCGTGTGCAGAGCTTCACCGACGAACCAGCGATGGCAGGGAGCTCCTCCAACCCCTCCGACGCTCAGATGCTCCTACATCTCTCTCTCTCTCTCTCCTTTCCCCGAAGCAAGCTCTAGGTCTATTTGATTCAATTAGTAAAGATATCACCCTCTGATCTACACCTAGATGGTCCAAAGTATCTAACAGTTAGGTGTCGTGGCAACGTTCCTCACTTTGATACAGTGGCGGAGCCAGAATTTTGAAGTTGGGTATTCCGACGTCCAAAAAATATTCAATGCATAGCAGCATAGGTTTTAAATATAATTCATAATAGTAGTATTCTATCCCACAAACTCTTCAACTAAACTGTTTTCTTATTCATTTTGCAAACCGAAAGTAATCTATACGAAAAGTATATGGTTAACTAAAAATCACTAGCACTAGCACACATTCACATTCGTAAAGCCAAATCGGTATTCGGTAAATCCCTCACCGTTGGTGGTCTTTGCCGTCCCGGTGGTCTGCAAGCCTGGTGCGGTGGTGCCTGGTGGGATCGTGGGCGCGTCCGTGTCCTGGACGCCGGGGCGCTCGGGCACTGTGGCACTGCCACGTGCTGGGCGCTCTGCTCCTCCGGGTAGTCCTAATACTTGAAACTACGTATAATTTTTATAATAACCACGTCAGCAAGAAATCATTCTTAGAAATTACCTGACACAGCACTGATTTCTTTCCGTAATAAATGTTACATTTTTTCTTCTTCTCTCTCCCAACTCCATCTTTTTCCTCCTCCTACTTCTCTTCTTCATCGAACAAGGACAGCGAGGGGAGAGGAGGCCATTGGTCGCTGGCGCAACAAGGGGCGGACGGTGGGTGTGGCCTAGGCGGAGGCGCGGACGGCGTTGGCTACGCGGACGGCGCGCACAGCTTGGTCGTCGACGAGCTTGGCCTAAGCTCGTGCTCGCCCTCACGGAACTCGTGCTCGCCCTCACCATGGATCTCGCAAGCACAGATCCGGTCGTGAGGCCAGGACGAGCACGTGCAGTGGCGAGTGAGCGGCGGCCAGCACGAGAGCGGGGCAGCCGACGGGTGAGCGCGGCTCGCCATGGCGGGCCCCATCTAGATAGAAACTACTGGTTTCCTCCTAACGCTAAAATTGCGGTGTCTTTCTGCCTCGATTCAAGAGTAGACATGGTTTCCTTCCTAAGAAACGGTTTCCTCTATTTTGCTTCTCTTTCCTCGTTAAGTTATCATGTCAGTATTTTGCTCCGGTGGTAAGTCATTCGGATAGAAACCACCGTTGTTAACGTCGTATTGGACCTCGTGCCCCCCTGGCCCCTGCCGCTAGGAGCCTCAATTCGGTAGGCCGCGGCCGCCCTACTTGGCCGCGTCCACGACACCTGTCCTGCCGCAGCTCGTCGGGACTGGAGTCAGGAGAACCGAAGAAGGCGAGAGGGGCGGGATTGGGGATTTTGCCGAACTTCTCAAAGCCCCATGATACTTCAGCCCAACTCGACCAAGCCCACGGTCACTGGTGGGCCTAACGCGTCCGAAGAGCATGGTCTCAAAGATTCCTCCTTTTTTTCTGTTCTCAACTTTGCATAGATATAGACACCCTTCATGGACAGGAGACATTTTTTACATCAATCATCGAGCCAAAACAAATACAATTTCTGAACAAACATCTACACCAACAACTTTTTTATACTATATAGAGAATTAGAGAAAGAAAACAAAAACGCTTTGCGGACTCCGATGCGTGCCCACTAACTTTTTTCCGGCCGTTTCGTTTTCGACGACGCCTTTGTTTCAGTTCGCAGCGACCAAGTTCGAACGAAATTTGCTAGTAGAGGTAGAGTAAAGCGAGATGGATTAGGTAAGTGTTGCTTGCACAAGCAGCTGGACACTGGACACACAGCAGAAGGTCAGCAGCCTGCGCCTTTGCTTTATCCTTTATATCTCGCATTGCCATCGCCATTGCCCTGGACCTGAAGCTGAACGCGACGTCTGTTCATCCCATTTGTAATTGGTTAGCTGGAAGCAGCACTCGCTTGCTTGCTTCTGGGCTCTCAACAGTGACAGGCAGCAGTGATAATCACTGTTCACCATCCGTCCATTATCCAATACATTTTCTTTGTGTGTTCTGTTTTTGTTTTTTTTTATGATGATGATGAATGAATTATGTCAAACAAAACCTGCCTGCCTGACAAATATTCAGAAAAAGATATAGTTCGTCCCTTTGACCGAGAGAGCATTATTGTGATGATTTTTTTTTGTATTATTAGTATTGCTTATCATTTGGGGTCGTGCTCGTGGCGAAGACCACGGGATTTTGATTTAGGATTTGACAAATCGTGAGACGAACGGGTGACTGACCGGACCCAGTCCAAGTTGTTAGGATGTTCTAAACTCCAGGCGTAGATCTAGCGGGTAAAACAAATATCTGTTGATGTACTTTGGTAGCTAGTGTGCCCGCAGCAACCGGAGATGAAGTGCAGTCGCAGTCCCTATGGCAACACGAGGTACAGCGTCCCGGTGGTGGTACTGTAGAGGCGACGGCGGAGTCGGTGGGGCTTCCCGTCGCTGGCAGCACACTTCTTTATATCGGATTAGTGTTTCTCTGTAGGTGTTTACGGTGGCTCAGGTCAACTTCGTAGTTAGAGCCCTGATCCCCACCTTTCTTTTTATAGTGCTGTGCGACAGAAGCCCACCAACCATATTAGGGTTGGGCGACCCCGATCAAGGTACAGATCCAAGAGCCCAATAGGTCGTTTGGCCTATTAGTGGAGATCAACTAACATTCTCCCCCTTGATCTCCTATCATCTTTTAATTTCATATCATTTACTTTTGTTCATTCCATTACAAATTAGCGCATAGAGCATGTTTCATCGTCACGATCAATTATCGATAGATTTAACAGCTACAATACATCACTCTGTTCTGAAATAGATACTTAACTTTGGGCCTTCTTTTGTCCAGGAATTTTAGGCTTTCCCTTAAACACATGCTAGCTATATGTTCCTTGAACACGTTGGGTGGTAAGCCTTTTGTAAGCGGATCCGTGACTATCTTTTTGGTACTTATATACTCAAGACTTATGACATGATCTCGGACTTTATCTTTTACAACATAATACTTTATGTCAATGTGTTTGGCAGCACCACTTGACTTATTATTGTGAGCATACTGTACTGCCGGATTATTATTGCAGTATAACTTAAGTGGTCTATAGATGTCGTCAACCACCATCAAACCGGGTATGAACTTCTTTAGCCAGTTCACCTGCCCCGTTGCCTTATAACACGCTACAAACTCGGTATACATTGTGGATGATGTAGTGACGGTTTGCTTTGAGCTTTTCTATGAAATAGCTCCCCTTACGAGAGTGAATACATATCCAGACGTGGATTTTCTATGATCTCCCGCATAATCAGAATTAGAATATCCCACTATATGGAGTGAATCTGATCTTCTATGTGTTATCATGAGGCTTTTCGTTTCTTACAAATAACGCAAGATTTTCTTTACCATTTTTTATTGTTCTGTTCTATGATTACTCTGAAATCTGCCAAGTAACCCGGTAACAAATACCAAGTCAAGGCGCGTACATACTTGAGCATATTGCAAGCTTCCGACAGCTGAAGCACATGAAACCACTTTCATTTGATCGATCTTATATTAGTTCTTGGGGCATTGAAAATCCTTATATCTGTCGCCCTTGACTATAGAAGCAGGTGAGGGGCTATGGGTGTGTTTGGTTGAGCTGTGGCTGTGGGAAAAAACTGATGTGGGAAAGCTGCTGTGGGCTGTGGGAAAGCTGCTGTGGGCTGTGAGCTGTAGAAAAGCTGAAAGCTGTTTGGTTAAACAAGTATAAAATATACCTTCTATCTTTATCTTTCTTGAAACAACTATGGAAGAGCTTTTTATTCGACCAATTTCGAAAAGCAGAAAGCCAAAAGCCAAAAGCAGGGTCAAACCAGCTTTCAAAAATATACTACGGAAAAGCAGCTGCTTCTGAAAAAGCAGCTCCAAAAACAGCCTCTTTGGTTGGGCTTTTGGCTTTTGGGACCAAAAGCCAAAACCAAAAGCTCAACCAAATGGACCCTATATTTATGCATACTGAATTTCTTTAAGATCTTTTCTATATATGCCTTTATGACAGTCCTAATACCCCTTTACTTCTATCTCGGTGAATCTCGATCCCTAGAATGAACGAAGCTTCACCAAAATCTTTCATATCAAATTTTGAGGACAAAACTTATTTATCTTTAGTAGTAGACTGACATCACTACTAGTAAGTAAGATATCATCCACATACAGGACAAGGAAGATTAGCTTCCTATTTTTAAACTTTGCATAGACACAATTGTCCTCTACATTCTCTTTAAACCCAAAATTCTTTATTGTCTAATCAAACTTCAAGTACCGTTGTCTTGAAGCTTGTTTTAATCCATAAATGGATTTATTTAGGCGGTATTCTATTCGTTCTTTTCCTTCCATGATAAAACCTTTCGATTGTGCCATGTAAACATTTTTCTCCAAGTCCCCGTTGAGAAATACCGTTTTTACATCTATCTGATGTAATTCTAAATCATAACGTGCCACTAATGCCATTATGATTATGAAGGAATCCTTACATGAGACTGGAGAAAATGTCTCATTGTAATCAATCCCTTCTTTTTGCGCAAAGCCTTTTGCCACAAGTCATCTCTCTATATTCTCTTGAGAGTCAAGTTTTGTTTTGTAGACTCATTTACAACCTACTATTTTGGCTTCTTTAGGAATTATTTTCAAGTCCCAAACTTTATTGGCATTTATAGATTTCATTTCATCTTCTATGGCCTCAAGCCACTTTGATGAATGATCACTTCTCATGGCTTCTTCAAATGAGGTGGGATCATTCTCCATTTAAAATTCATCAGTGTTGTATACTTCATAGTCAGCAGAAATAGCTGATTTTCTAACTCTTTGAGACTTTTTAGGGGCCTCCATATTTGGCACATCTTCTGTTTGAGGCTGTTGTTGCTCCCTCTCATGTGTGGCAGTAGGTTCTATAGAATCCTGAAGAACAAGTTCCTTATCGTCATTCATTGTTGCCACAGGCGGAATAACAACAGGTGCTGAAACCATAGTATCTTATACCATTTGTGTAGCGACAGTAGGTAGTGAGAAAAAATGACTCATGAATTATCGGAGTGGGCACATACACCCGCTTCTCTTCAAGGTTAATTTCTCGAGCTACCATACTCCCCCTCATCACTTTATCCTCTAGGAAGACAGCGTGTCTCATTTCCACAAAATTTGTATGTCTGTTTGGACAGTAGAAACGAAAACCTTTTGATTTTTCTGGGTAGCCAATGAAATGGCAACATACTATTTTGGGATCTAGCTTCTCAATATTTGGGTTAAATATTTTAGCCTCAGCAGGGCTCCCCCACACACGTAAGTGGTTTAGTGAGGGTACTCTTTCTGTCTACAACTCATACGGTGTTTTGGGCACCGACTTACTTGGTACTCTATTGAGATTATGAATGATGGTTTTAACGCCTCCATCTATAGGCTCAATGGTAAGGTGGAGTAATTTATCATACTACGCACCATATCCATCAGGGTACGATTGCGTTTTTCAGCTATTCCATTCTGTTGAGGTTCGTCCGGTGTAGTATACTGGGCTACTATACCATTCTCCTGTAAGAACCTTGCAAAAGGTCTAGGAACTTGGCCATATGGGGTATACCGACCGTAGTACTCCCCCCATGGTCGGACCTGTCTATCTTAATCTTTAAATTGCGTTGGATTTCAACTTCTGTCTTAAATATCTTAAATTTATCTAATGCTTCTGTTCTTTCTTTGATTGGATAAATATAGCCATAATGGGAGTAATTATCTATGAACATTATGAACGAATCATAAATATCCACACTCTTTACAGGAAACTGACCACAGATGTCTATGTGAATAATCTGTAAAATTCCTGCGCTTCGTTTGGCATCTTTCATACTTTCCTTTTATCTATTCTCTGCATTGTTCGAAATCTGAGAACTCTAATGGAGGAAGAATATTATTCTTAACTAGTCTTTCTATTCTCTCGCTCGAAATATGGCCTAAATGACAGTGCCATAATTTCAACGACGCATCGTGAGCTCTCTTTCGTTTTCTGTTTACATCCGCAGACGAGGATACATTCTCATTATCGCATGCAACATTTCCATCATCGCATACAACATTCACTTTCATCACATAGTGATAACAAATAGTATGTACTCTCTTATACCATCATTTTTAGAGTACATCTCTATCACCAGCTGCTTTATTAGTTAGTTAGCATATATCTTTGAAGAGCTAGTGAACTGACTCTTTATTCTATCAAGGTACTCAGTGAACATGTCACACTCTGTAATTGAGCCCACAATTATCGACTTAATCGTGTTCTTTATCACAGCCAAACATTTCTTGTTGGCAGTGACCCACTTCCTATGCTCAAGGTCATTGGACCTCTTTCGAAATTCAAAATCCCTCTCTTTAGTTGCCCAAGCGGCATCAGCCTCGTTTGTCTCTCTCACCGGTGCCACAGGCTCAGTGAGACATGGTGAGGTGACTACCCAATCCACCTCAGCTAAGATGAAGGCCAGATCAATCTTTTTCTTAACATAAAAAATAACAACAATTGCATGCCTTGATTCCAACGTTGGTCAAATTTAAAACATATAACTGTTCTTATACACTAATTCTACATCATCGTTGGGCAGAAATAGAATTAATGCATAAAATCATTAAAATTTACAACTGTTCTTATATACTAATTCTACATCAACGTTGGGCAGAAATAGAATTAATACATAAAATCATTAAAATTACGATATTGTTATTAACAACGTTGGTCAGAAAATAACAACATCATAATTATGTCAAAATCTTTTTTTCTCCAATTAAATATCACGTTGGTTGATTACGATATTGTTATTAACAACGTTGGTCAGAAAATAACAACATCATAATCATGTCATAATCTCTTTTTCTTCAATTAAATATCATGTTAGTTAAAAATAACTAGAGAATAAACAATTTCTTTATTAGCGGAAACAGGGTTAGGGTTTGACTCACTGGAGTCACTATTTATCTTCCCCAGCGAGTTCTTCGTGGGTTCGAGCTCGGATTCGGGTTCTTCTTGAAGCCGAGTCCTACTTCTTACTCCTTTCCTTCACCCTGTTAGGGTTGGGGTTCGGTGACCCTCTTTTAGATCCGAAAACCGAATCTCTCACCTCGGCTCTGTTCTTTTCTTACCGCGTGTCGGCAAAGACGGCGGTGCGGCATCTTTCCCCGCTCGGTGGTGGTGGTGACCGGGAGTTGAGTGACGTCTGCCACCCCTTGGTCTCTTTTCATTTTCTTTTACCCGTTTAGGGTTAGGGTTTCAATCCGAAATGGATCGAACCCTTGTTCTTTCTTTAATTTCTTTTCAATGCTCTACCCCATACTAGATATACACACTGGCAACCTTGGCTCCGATACCATTGTTAGGATGTTCTAAACTCTAGGTGTAGATCTAGTGGGTAAAACAAATATTTGTTGATGTACCTTGGTAGCTAGTGCGCCCGCAGCGACCGAAGATGAAGTGCAGTCGCAGTCCCTATGGCGACGCGAGGTACAGCGTCCTGGTGGTGGCACTGCAGAGGCAACGACGGAATCGGTGGGACTTCCCGTCGCTGGCAGCACCCTTCTTTAGATCGGATTAGTGTTTCTCTGTAGGTGGTTACGGTGGCTCAGGTCAACCTCGTAGTTAGAGCCCTAATCCCACCTTTCTTTTTATAGTGCTGTATAACAGGGGCCCACCAATTATATTAGGGTTGAACGCCTTCTATCAGGACGCATATTAAGGACTCAATAGACCGTTGAGCGGTGGAGATCTGAGACTGCCGCTGCCGCCGGTCAATTCAATGGTGCTGCTGGTGCTAGTTGGACCTGCCACGGGTCTACCGGCCGCATCGGCTCAGTGGGGCACCATTGGTTTCTTTCTTTTGTCTGTTTTTTTTTAATCCATCTATGATTCTCTACATGAGTTCCCATTAGCGTTTGTTTTAGTGCCTCTTGTTCCTTTTCCTTTTGGGTACCCACCGAGGGTACCACGATCTAAGGGACATCAGGACATGGTATTCTTTGTGCAACCCATTTTTCATTATTAAATCTTACCGATGAATGAGTCTCTCTCTCTCTCTTTATATTTTAAGACTACGTATGTATGAGTCCTGACTACTGGTTTAATATAATTTTAGAAGTGCTTGTTGGTAAAATTAAGCTTGTCTTTGAATGTAAGTTTTTACATGCTTAAATTTTCACCAAATCAAGGCATGTATGTTGTACAAAATCTTGTCGTCTTGTCATAAAACATTACTCCTGTCCAAAACCTAACAATGGAGTATTAGATATGGACCAAATCAAATTTTCTTAAGTTTGAATATATTTAATAGTATTAATATTTATGTTTTCAAATAAATTTACTATTTATCTAATAATATAATAAATGTCAATAGTTTTTTTAATAGATTTAATCAAATTTAAAATTGTTTGACTTCTCGAACGCGAGGTTTATAATCTTTTCGTACACTCAGTATTAAAGGTCCGTTTAGATCCTCAGTTAATAAACTAGCTAGTGTCTTATCTGCCACCAAGCTAACAATGAGCTATTAGCTGATTAACACAGCTAATAATTAATAATAAGTTACCTATTAGCTGTTAGCTGATTAGGTGGACCCAAAAATGACCTAAGCATCTATGTCGAATAAATCTTGGCGGATCAACACTCGTAAAACAATCTTTAAAAGGCGTATAAACTCTGCCACCTCGTCTCGATACTTTGATTGAGAAGATTTGCAACAATAAAAACAAAGGAAGAAGATACGAGCAATTATGCAGGAGAATAAATTTCGTGGCACAAATGAACGTGGAGGGGGAATTCTTCAGCGCGGGGTGCATCGCAAAACACGTACGCCAAGAATATTTACGGCCGACGGAGCCTATCCGTTCTCACGATGAAATTTGGACTTGGTCCAACCAAAAAGGACCTCGCCGTCGTCTTTAATTTCCTCGCCCGATTTGGCTCTCGCTCGCCCACCACCTACTGTGCCTGTCTCCCCCTCCCCGTCGTCCCGTCTCCCCCTTCCTCCACTGCCCCTGCACCGGCTGCCGGGAAGAGACCGCACCAGCGCCTCCGCGAGTTCCACCCCAATCCCCCACACCTTCCCGCACCAACAAATCCGCCCAATTCGCGGGCTCTCGCGTCGCCTCCCGGGCCACTCCCGGCGGAAATTCGTGACAAAGCCGCGATTTTTTTTCTTGGGTTCGCCCTTTTGCTTTCGTTCCCCGCCGGCCCTTTTGCTTTCGCCTCCCGGGCCACTCCGCCGCGGTCTGCCCCTTTATTGCTGCGCCTGATCGTGTTTTCTCGTCGGAAGGCGCGTTTTTTCGAGGGCGGCGATCGCAGATTCGCCTCCGGAGGCGTCGATTCGGTCCCTAGGTGCGGTTTTGCCCCCAATTTTGCTTCAGGTGAAGGGATTATGGATTTTCGTTTCTGTTTCTGACGGTGTTCGATTTGTTCAGGTGGAGGAATTATGGATTTGGGGAGATTTCTTTAGCGCGGTTTTGATCGGGGGTGGGGGGACTTGTTCGGGGCATACACTTACAATCCGTCATGATTAAGCAAATACTCGGCCGGCTTCCCAAGAAGCCGGCCAAGTCCGGCGAGAAGGAGCTAGCCGGCGCGGGCCCGTCGCTGCCCAGCCCGACGTCCGATGCGAGGACCACCACCGATTTGACCATGTCTAGCAGGCTCGTCAATCCCAGCAATTACGCCTCCACGGCCACAAATCCAGGCCAGAGCGACGCGGCCAGGGCCGGCGGCCTCGGCGCCGGCGTCAGCAACGGGTTCGTGGCCTCATCAGCAGGGTACGAGGCGCTGCCGAGCTTCAGGGACGTGCCAGCGTCCGAGAAGCCCGGGCTGTTCCTCAGGAAGCTGGCCATGTGCTGCGTGGTGTTTGACTTCGTGGACCCGACCAAGGACGTGCGGGAGAAGGAGGTCAAGAGGCAGACGCTGCTTGAGCTGGTGGATTACATCACCTCGGCCACGGGCAAGTTCCCGGAGCACGTCGTGCAGGAGGTCATCAGGATGGTGTCTGTGAATCTGTTCAGGGTGCCGACCCCTGCCCCGAGAGAGAACAAGGCGCTCGAGTCGTTCGATATGGAGGAGGAAGAGCCCGTCATGGACCCGGCATGGTCGCACTTGCAGATTGTGTATGAGCTGTTCTTGAGGTTTATTCAGTCTCCCGAGACGGACGCGAAGCTGGCCAAGAGATACATTGACCACGGTTTCATTATCAGGCTTCTTGATCTCTTTGACTCGGAGGATCCTAGGGAGAGGGAGTACTTGAAGACGATCCTTCACAGGATATATGGCAAGTTCATGGTGCACCGCCCATTCATTAGGAAGGCGATTAATAATATCTTCTACAGGTTTATATTTGAGACAGAGAAGCATAATGGTATCGCAGAGCTGTTAGAGATTTTGGGGAGTATAATTAATGGCTTTGCTTTGCCGCTCAAGGAAGAGCACAAATTGTTTTTGGTCCGAACACTGATTCCGCTCCACAAACCGAAATGTGTTGCCATGTACCATCAGCAACTGTCGTACTGTGTAACTCAGTTTGTTGAGAAAGATTGCAAGCTTGCTGATACTGTCATAAGGGGTTTACTCAAGTATTGGCCCATCACAAATAGCTCAAAGGAGGTGATGTTTTTGGGTGAGCTAGAGGAGGTGCTGGAAGCTACACAGCCAGCAGAGTTCCAGAGGTGTATGGTGCCACTTTTTCGTCAGATTGCCCGCTGTTTAAGCAGTTCTCACTTTCAGGTAAGAAGGGATAGCATACTGCCAATTATACCATAAACATAGAATATGTGCTTATAGCTCACGGAAGTTCTCATCTTCAAATTATCATTGATTTCTGGCTTATTGCTTGGGACATGACTCTTATCATTTATTCGTTTATAAGTGCAAGTCAACTAAGCTGTAGCAAGCAATATGTGTAAAGTGCATACTATTCTGTTGATGTTGATACATAAATAGTCATATTGACCTTGAGCCTCTTACTAGCTGCCACTTCCACGTGATGGAATATTAGTAGTGTGGGAACTTTGTCCAGTACCCACTTCGTTTATTTTTTTTATTTTTACTCCAGAACCAAATAGTTATTTTTTTCTTCTAATCAAATCGTCACTGGACCTGTTTATTCTTCTATTTGTTCCTTGTTGAGTTAGGCTGTTAATTCTAACTGGTATTTGAAACTGCCTTTGTATTTATTTGGATTCCATACCATAATGACAAAATTAGTCTCTCTTCAAGTATCTTGAGAGTTATACTTATTGGAAGAAGCATGGGAAATGTTAGTGATGAGAAAATACTGTAAAAAATGGTTCCTGCTGGATTAAGTCTAGTTTGCTATATGAAAGCCAATATTATTGTCGTCATAATTCAATTTCATACCATTATATTGCATCTCTGTAAGACCCTGTTAGCGTCAAACAATTTGCTCAGCCTATTTTAAATGATGGCTTACGTGCTTCTCATTTTTACTGTTTGGTAGCACTATATGGTTTCCATGTTGGATGCCAAACACAGAGTACATACAAACTTTGTTTCATTCCATATCATCTCAGTGCACCCAATTGTTAGGTTGATGAAACTGCATGTCTGTTATGGAGCATGCCAATTCACGTCTTCCAATTAAATGACTTTTCTTGCCTGAGTGAGGCAGTTGAGGAAATAAGTAGTCATGGCCGAGTTTCCTTGTTTCAAGAGTTTCCAGAAGGCATGAACAGTTGATTCTTTAGGGCGTACCCAGTGCAGAGAGCTCCCGCGCTGTGCGGGGTCTGGGGAAGGGTATTAGTGGCAAGCCTTACCCTCGCCTGTGCAATGCGAGGAGACCGCGACTCGAACCCGGGACCTTCCGGTCACAGGCGGTAAGACTCTACCGCTTGCACTAGGCCCGCCCTTCGAACAGTTGATTCTTTGACCGCAGAAAATCATGTTCAACTCATGGAGCGTTTTCTCACGGTTGAGAACAACCATATGTTCCATGGTCTTTTACCTGATGACATATTGGGTGCTTTCCCAGAATCAGTCATAAAACAAGATATGTCTTGTTGTGATTCCATCCAACTGTTTTCTACAGAAGCTAACATTATATAATTTCTTCTTTTGTTCCACAGGTGGCAGAGAGGGCTCTCTTTCTATGGAACAACGATCATATTGAGGGTTTGATCAAACAGAACAGTAAGGTTATACTGCCCATAATCTTTCCAGCGTTAGAACGAAATACGAAAGGCCACTGGAATCAGGCAGTTCAAAGCTTGAGTCTAAATGTTCGCAAAATATTCATGGACCATGACCCAACACTGTTTGAGGAGTGTCGCAAGAAGTTTGAGGAAGAGGAAGCTCAAGAAGCTGGCGTGAGGTCAAAACGTGAGGCTAGATGGAAGCGCCTAGAAGAAATCGCCTCGTCAAAGTCTCCTCAGTGAAGTAGCACATCTTCCTGAGGCTGTTGTTCATCAGCAGAGTTCTCTAGCTATGTAGCCTTGATGACTGCATATGAGCAGCTCTTTTGGGCAGGATCAAGTAAATGCTGATGTAGGTGCCCCATGGATGGCTGCTTGCCTCGAGTTACTTGTTACCGAACATTTTAGAGGCTGACATGTAAATACGGGGTACATGATGGGCTGTGAAGCTTCAACAGAGCCTCGGGTTCTCTCTGCTGTGTGATCCACTGATGACAGTATCGGTTTCATCATCAGAGGACAAATGAAAGGAGGTAAAATGGTCTTTTCCCGCTTTCCTGAGATGCTCATGCCACATCTTAACATGTAGTCTGCGGGTCAGTGTCTTGATCCAAGGACTATTAGGAGCACTTGAAAGACGAGCAAGGAGTCTGGGTAGCACTTGCTCTTGCTTGCTGATGGTGATTTTGCTGAAATGTAATATGCTTTATGTATGATGAATGGTAACTTGAAGCCATGTCTTGTGATAATATGTAATCCTGGTGTACATGTCTTTTCCTTCCTTTGATGCATACAGAAATTTGGAATGAAGCGCTGATTGAAGGCTGTTTTATCGAAGTTTGGTATCATTTTTTTAGGGTCATCTGGGGGAGGGGCTCCTGAATAGATGCAAGACCAGGGATGCCGGATCGGTATGCGAAGTTTGGTACCATGAACTGAATGTTGAGCTTGCATCATGGGTTTCGTTTGGGATAACTGTAATGTCGCCTAAAAATACAACTGAAAGAGTGATATATTTGCACTGTAGTGTTGCCTAGAAATGCAAATAAAATAGTGATATATTTGCATTGATACGTTTCAATTGATCTATACGTTTTATTACCATAATTTTTACCAATTAATATGCTCATCTCTTTAAAATACGCAGCCACTATTTTGTGCCAGCTATTTTCAGAGCAAGCTGAAGCATTCGGCGGCCCTGAAGCAGAGTTGGCCGGTGATCAGGTTCAGCCCAATGGGCCTCGCAAGAGTTCTCGGCCTAGAACTGCAATGGAAAAAGTCTATTATGCCTCCCTAAACTATAATTGTAGTCTAATTTTCCTTCTTAAACTCTAAAACCAGATATCTTACCCCATAAACTCTTGAAACCATTCAAATTACCTCTCTGCCTTGGTTTGGAGTGGTTTTGTCCTTTTTAGTAAAAAAAAATCAGTAAATACTTGATAAAGGTTTTTAAACCATAGAAAATGTCTCTACGCTTTTAGAAGTTTCAAAAAAATGGAGATATATTTTGATACTTTAAACCAAATAAAATATTTAGACCCCATGAAAATATATTTAGATGCTTTAGAAAAATAGATCCAACTCTAGAAAAATGGAAAAGATATCCAAAAAATATAGAAAATTTCCAAAACATTCTCGGTGTATAAACATGTTTTAAAAACCGATGTGTGTGGTGAATACTTAATATTATTATGTTTCCATTCATAGTTCTCATATTTTATTTGTTGACACCATTTATAGATTACGGGCAGTGATATCACCTGTGTCGGTACAGAAAGTGACCAACTAGTAAATATTTATAGTTTTGCTGTACATTGTGATCAGAGGTGGCCTAACACTCAATGACACAGGATTTATACTGGTTCAGGCACCGTACCCTACGTCCAGTTTGGGTCGGTCGGTGACTTTATTCCTGAGCCCAGGTGCTCGAAGTCTGTAGTGGGGTTACAAACGAGAAGGAGAAAGGAGGGGTGTTCAAGAGGCCCGGTCGGGTCCGACCGGAAGGGCCGAGGGTGACCGGAACTTCGCTATGAGCTAGAAGTCCAAGCGTGTGCTTGAGGGGCTGTGAGCTATCGATCTAGTGAGTCTGAACTTGAAGAAGTGGACCTCCTTTGTTGGAGGGAGCGCATCCCCTTTTATAGATAAAAGGGGATGACTTTACAGGTGAGAGAGAAAGAGTACGGATGTTTCTAAGCCTTGTTGCCCACGCCGACGAGGGTAGCAATGATGGTAGGCGCCCACAATATTGTTGATGTCACTGTAGAAAGTCAGGTGCACATGGAAGGTTGCGTTGGCTTCTTCAGGAAGGGTGGATGTCGGTACCTACAAAATACCATTGTTATGTGAGGAGCCCTTACCACGTGTACCAGGTATGGTGAATCCTAGAGCCCACTATCGATGCCCAGAGGCATGGGGGGCTTTTTACCGTATGAGAGCTCAATGACGCCTACAATACTGTTTGTGTCAGGGCGGTTGTGAAGCACTGTTCCCGCAGGCGTACAGGGTATGGTCCCGGTATCGTGGTTTGACTTGTGCGCTGCCTTCTCCGTTCGCCCCTGGTCCCTTCCGAGCGAACGTCTCCGGTCGGATGGCCCCAGTCGGCCCTGGACGCGCTAGTCGGAGAAGAGCGATAAGCAGGCCTCCTATGGGTCCCCGGTCGGAGTCGCGGGGTCGGAGTAGGAAACAACGTTTTGGGCCAGGCCTTCCGATCGGAGAGACCGCTCGGAGACAGCTGGTGCCTGAAGCGAGTGCTCCGGTCGGAGAGGTGGGCCGAAGAAGTTGATGAGCGGGCGCTTGTTCTTTCGGGTAGACCTTCCGGTCGGGAACTGGAATGTCCTTCCGGCCCGTCGTGTTTTTAGGCTCTTGGGCCGGCCCATGAGCTACATGCTGTTTTCCTAGACCGAGCTTTGGCGTGGAAGCCGGTCCCCGAGGGACCCCGGGTTTATGAACCCGACAACCTGTGTTGCTTACTTGCTTGTAGCTTCCAATCAATTGTATAACAAGACATGGAGTAACTCGGGTACCATTGGTACTACGCATGTGCATCGCTCACTACACAGGGATGACAATCATTTTTATAATGCTTTTGAAGCCAACCCAAAATAATTTAAACCGATATATTACATCTTTGGTAGTCCATGTGCTAGGATGTGTGAAGCAAGAGAGAGTTCACTAAAGTGTGCATTGGTTTATTTGATGTCCTCAATTACACAATTGGGGATATTCGCTACATGGAGTATCTCATGGAATATAATAACATGTAGTTGTGGGTGTGCTCCACTTATTTTGTAATAATGAGAGACAATCATCTATAATTATGTTTGTATGGATTTAGATTGTAAAAACTTCATCTCTACCTATTAGGTATGGTTTTCAAATTATGATGTATTCATTGTCGACCCATGTGAGATATGTGATGGAAGTGAGATGCATGTGATGCGTTAATAATATCAAATGTAAAATATTAGACAGTAACATCTACTTTAAATATAACAATAAAGTATATAAAATAATTAGGAAATGAATGTCACTACTAGTTGAAGCCACATACCCAGTAGTGAATACGACACTATCTCTGCCGGGTAAAGACTAGACATGAAAGTGTCCCTTATGTTATATATCACTGCTAGGTCTAGGAAATGGTGATAGGCAGGCTTCCCGTATCACTATCGATTGTCCACTGCCAGATCCTATTACTGTAGTAAATACCGGGTTTGGACCCAGCAATAATCTATGGACTTCGAGTAACACTTGGTACAATATTTTTCTCTCGTGACAAAGCAGCACTAGTCGATTTATCAGTCACAGAAACCATCGGCCGAACAGATTAGGCTGCAACACTTGGTGGTGTGATGCCCATTGTTGGTGGTAGGGCCCATCAATTCTCTGGCATCACTGGTCCATTGTGGACGCGGCCTTATATATAATCTTTTTTATTACCTTTTTTAAAAACATCATGCTCAATCAGGATGTCGGTGTCGGAGACCACCGCTACTATGATGTCATCTATGGTCCCAACGAGGTCCTTGCGCTGGGGTGGCATTACCACCATTGCCATTGCCGTTGCCGTTGCCGTTGCCGTTGCCGTTGCCGTTGCTGTTGTTGGGTTGTGCTACTGCAGAAGAAGCCACAAGCACAAGAACCATGGCGATGATCGGAAATAGGACAGTAGGGGATGTTAATATGGATTTGGAGGCCATTGCTGGATGCCCTGAAACTGCAAATCTGAATGGGTTTTGCGCCTTCAAGCATCTCCGCGTATTTATAGGTGCGCCACAGGTACTTTTGCTGCCTCCGTGCATGCCAAAAGTTCAACTGATAATAATGTGCATATCTGATTTATCGCCGCTTTCAATTATGGACAAGATATTCTTGCATGATTATTGCAAGTACGTGAAGAAAATTTGCACTTCTAATTTATTATTAAGATAATAGCTCGCCTTATAGATACTGTAGTACTACAGTACGTATTCTCTAAGTTATTACAAAATCTAAAAAGATATGATATGTACGAACAAATAAACCTATCAAAAAAATTTTGACACTTAATATGAATATTGATAGTCACTACTACAGAATTGATAATCACCGCCGCCACTTTCACCACCGGTTTGCTCTAAACCGGCGGTGATACTTATCACCGTCAGTTCTTATTATGAACCGTTGGTGAAATGATTTTCAACGCCGGTTGGTAACACGAACCGGCGGTGATAACCTATCATTACCGCCGGTTTGTGTTAGCAACCGTTGGTGATGGTCGGCCCATTATCACCACCGGTTTGTCTTACGAACGACGGTGAAAATCACTTTCACCAACGGTTTGACTTATGATGCGGTACAATAAAATTCGTAACTATTATAAATAAAGTCGGATGAAAACAAACTTTATATCAAAGTTGTAGATCTCGTTGTTGATGACTTTTTCATTTGAAATCATTTACTCACCCAGAATTATGTTTGGAGCTCTCAAATTTTGAAATTCAATTATTTCGAATCGTACAAACAGCCTCAGATGAAAAAAAGACCAAACGAAAAGTTGTAGATCTGGATGGGATCTACAACTTTGTAATTGATAACTTTTTATTATAAATCATTTATGGTCTCGAATTTGTATTTGAAGCTCTAAAATTTTCAAATTCAAAATTTTCAAACGACATCGGATGGGAAATCGACCAAAACCAAAGTTGTAGATATCGATGAGAACTACAACTTTATAGTTGATGATTTTTTTCATTTAAAATCATTTGAGGTCCCAAAAGTATGGCTGAATTTTTAACGATTTGAAATTAAAAATTATCAAACGATCTCGGATGCGAAACGACCAACATTAAAGTTGTGGGGGTTGTTTACGACCAACAAGGAGGGCGGAAGCCCCCATTTATAGGCCGGCGCCCAACTGTGCATCTGGATTAGAAAACTTTATAGTTGATGACTTTTTCATCTGATGTCGTTTAGGGTCTCAAATGTTTATTTTAAAATCCTAAGAAGTGAATACTAGGATAATGAATATGCCATATAGACACTAGTGACTTAGGGGTGGAGGGGTTAGAGCAGATGAGCACGAGTACATAGGTCTCAGGTTTGAATCCCGGCATCGCGCATGTCACACCCAATTTTAAGGATAAAATTGAATGCATAAAGCTCATGTGTGCCCAGGGATCAGTCACACACATAAGTCGATAAATTACATAAAGTATCATCACGGTGTTTCTTACATTCACGATTAATAACATCACATAGTCTTACACAACACAGCGGAAGATAAAAAGACAACTCTCTCGTGGAACTCCATCACAGGGAAGGTCAACTGGTTGACCACAAGCCTAATAATCCTCAGGAAACTTCTCATACACGTTGTCATCTGTTACCCATCCGGGATTTTTATCCAAATATAGAAAGTAAACAAGCGTAAGTACTTCCCGTACTTAACAAGATAACATGGGGTTATGTAGCTCAAAAAGGATGACACAGGTTTACTGCAGTTAGCACTTTTAGTAAGTCAAGATTTTATTATCAAGTATTATCAAGTTATGCTTAAGCTCCCATTTATACCCACATAATCAGATATCAGAATCATTTGCATCATATTATCATCGTATACCATCATAAATGAACCACAATGAGTAACCAATTATTCTGTGAGTTTTCCAGGCCGCTCGTGACCGTGAGCACGGCTGTTATAACAGTTTGTAACCCTCTGCAGAGGTGGTGCACATTCACCGCGAGTCGTGATTCCCATATGCCCGGGTTAATTATTCCCATGTCACTGCCAAGGTGAGCGGGCAGGGTACATTATGAAGCTATTTCATAGGTTTCTCTAACAAGTTAGAGCCGCTAGGTTTTCTCGGCAGGCAGATGTAGGAACCCCCTTTCCTATGGCACAATTCCTTCGCGGCTATTATACCCAATATGGCAAGCCCCTTTTGCGCCCTAAAGGTAACCTCTAACAAGCTAGAAAAGGTCCTATTACTGAGCTAAAGTCAGAGCCATATGACCCTCATGGTTGCACTGTCAGTCCCAGCTTTTGTCGACAGATAAGTCCTTATGGAGGGCTGAGAGCATCATGATCGAAAGTCATTTGCTCCTTCGCCCTACAATTTAGTTGTTTAAAAGTCAATTTTACCCTTTCGTTCCATAGAACCATTATTTCATTATGTAGGTCATGTATAGTTACTTTGAGCGCTAGCAAACTACCCATATGCATATAACCCATAGGAGAACAAGGAAACAGGATAATCAATCACTAGGATGTCTTTACGGGTATCAAAATTAGACACATGCAAATGAGTAATTAATAAATGTGAATAGGCATCAAGGTAGATCCCATGCTATACTTGCCTTGGTTAGCAAACTCCTGCTGGTTCTGCTGGTCGTCGAAGAACTCTTGGTCTCCAACGTTCTCCTCACCGTCTGAACGCGACCAACACGGCAACATACAACATTCCAAAGGCATTCATGCAAAGCAAACAATTCTATAATTAGAACAGTACACCAACAGTATAGAAAACAAGATAAAATATTTATGAAAAGAATCTATGTCTCGCTACGATCACGTCAATGCGAAGTTCACGAAAATCAGAGCTAAAACGTGAAAGTTATGATTTAAACACGATTTCCTATAGCAAATTAATTAAGTAAACCTAACTATGAAATTTAAAAGTTGCAAACATGATTAACAGTGGTACTAACACATAGTTTATGCAATTACGAAACTAACACAATTTGAACGGGTCGATTCGGAGTTAAAACGAAGTTTTTATGAGCAAAACAAATCTAGTGGCATTTCTGTAAATAGGATGAACTATTTTCGGATTTAAATAAATCAATTTTGGAATAATTAAACAGCCGAGGACTGCGGGTTCTAAATCACAAAACCCGGGGGTCTCTTTAGCAAAAGGACCCATGAAGGGGTATCGGCCACTCTAGGCCGTTGGATTTGAAATGAACGGCTCGGATTAGATCTGGGAAGGAGAGAGAAAAGGCAACGGCCGGAACAGTGGCAGCCGCGATGGGGCTCCATGGCCGGCGACGAGGAGCATGCCGGCATGCGCGGTTCAGTGACTACGGGCCACGGTTCGAAGAACCGAGGGCACCAGAGGAGTGAGGAGGTGTGGGCGAGCTCGCTTAGGCTGAGAGAGCGGCCGTAGGACTTGGCCAAGGCGGTGGTCACCATGGCCGGCGGCGTGGAGCTCACGGGCGCACGTGAAACGAGCCCTAGAGGCCATGAAACACTGAATTGAAGGCATGGGGAGAAAGAGGGGAGCAAGAGGGTTCTCACCGCTGGGAAAAAGCGGAGGCGGTGGCGGCTCGGGGACGGCGGACCACGCGGAGGGCGGACGGCGGATCCCGACGCTTCTCCGATGTGGCGGTTGCGGTCTTCTCGTGCGCTGGTGAACGCGAAATGGAGCGGGGAGGTAGCAGGGGTGCGCGCGGGGGGGGGGGGGGGGGGGTTCTCGGTTCCCTTTTAAACGAGATCGAGGAGCGGGGCGACGTGCCCACGTCGCGAGGAGCGGGCGTGGGGCGGCGGTTGCGGCTGACGCGCGCGGTGCGGGAGGTTCGGGGCGGCTTTGACGGGCGGGGCTGGGTTGTCAGCAGCAGAGAGGGAAGAAGGAAGCGGCGGCGGTTGCTCGCGTGGTGATGGGCTGGCGCAGCGACGGTTGCAGGGCTGGCCCAGGAAGGAAGGGGGAGGGGAAAGGAGGACGCACGTGGCTGGGCTGGCGGGCTGGGCCAGCAGGCCGAATTGAGGAAGGGAGGGAGTGAGAAGGATTTTTCCTTTTTTTTTTCCAAATAGATTTCCAAAAGCACTTTCAAATAGATTTTGAATTCATTTCAACTTTGAATCAAGACCAATCATCACAAAAATAAATTGCAGCAACATATATGCATAAAAAGGTTACTAACCTTATATTTGATTTTAATTTCCCAAAAATTATTAATTTCCTATATTTGAATGCTCACATAATAACATAATTAAATCAAATTTTCTTATTTCAAAAGACTGAAATTTTTGGGTGTTACAGCGCAACGCACGGATTTTCGCGTGAAAAATCGTGGGACTTGTGACTAGCGACACGCGACCGTGTGGCTAGCTGATAGGGCCTTTCTAGGATTAAAATAAAATTTTTAGCTATTTTTTACCCTATTTTGGAATTTTCGGAAATCCTAATCACCGCCGGCGGGTAACACGAACCGGTGGTGATAAGCCGGTTCCCAACTGGCGGTGAACCGGCGGTAATAACCATTCTTATCACCAACGACTTTCACCACCAAGGACCAAAACCAGCGGTGATGAGGGGTCTGGAACCGGCGGTGATGAAGATTTTGTAGGAGTATGTGAAGAAAAACGCATATATAATTTATTAGGGTACTAGCTCACCCTATAAATACTACTATGTGCTATTTGGTTACAAAATCTAAAAAGGTATGCTATATGTGAACAATCTTGTCAAAAAATACTGTAGCTCAATTATGGATATGACCTTGCATGAACATTAAAAGTACGTGAAGCAAAATACACTTCTACTCCATTTGCCTCTGAATAAATAGATTTCTAGAGTTGTCTTAAATCAAACTTTTTAAACTTTGACCGAATTTCTAGAAAACCCGCCAAGATTTATGATATCAAATTAGTATCAATAGATATACCGTAGAATATATTTTTATAATGTGTTTATTTTATGTCATAGATGTTGTTACTCATTCTTATAAATTAATTAAATTTAAAATAGTTTGACTTGCACGGATTCAAGAATTGATTTATTTGGGGTACTAACTCACTCTTATAGATTGCGAACTGGGAAGGTGAAGAGCAGTCTTTCCACCAGATCCTCCCACCCAGGCGAGAACAAGACCCACGCCTCCACAGACTGGGTGTGCCCTTCCCAGGAGAACTCAGAGAGCTGGCGCTGTCGAAGCCCCCGCTCTCCACGGTTTCCTCATCACTACAATTCACCATCACCAGCCGCCAACAGGGGGCGCGTTAGAGACCTAGACTAGATGTCTAGATATACTCCCTTCATCACAAATTATAAGTTCATTCCAAATTTCTTGGAGAGTCAAAGCATCTCAAGTTTGACCAGATTCATATAATAAAATAATAATATTTATGATAGCAAATCAGTATTATTAGATTCTTCATTAATTATTTGTTCATATAGTATATTTATTTGATGTCATAATATTTATGATAGCAAATCAGTATAATTAGGAAATGAATGTCATTGCTAGTTGAAGCCACATACCCAGTAGTGAATATGACACTATCTCTGCCGGGTAAAGACTAGACATGACAGTGTCCTTATGCTATATGTCACTGCTAGGTACGTCTAAGAAACGGTGATAAGCAAGCTCCCCGTACCACCGTCGATTGTCCACTGCCAGATCCAATTACTGTAGTAAATTCCAAGTTTGGACCAGGCAATAATCTATGGACTTGGAGTAATGACAAAACTAAAACGACTTTCAGATTTTGCACGGAGATAGTAGTATTTAACATTCTGCCATTATATTTCCAGTACAATGAATTTTGGAGCATAACATAGAACATGTCACACAGTACACACACACCACACACATATATATATAGGGAGAGTATATTCAGTAGTCAGCTACAAAATAAGTTATTCTGTAGCCACCTCCATTTACGATAATTTTATATACTAATTTACGATAATGTCAATACATATTTATGATAGTTGGGTTAATATAACACATGGGGATATTTACCATAACGTTACAGTAAACCACTTAGCAAGGAGTTAATATAATCTCGTAAATTAACATAGTAATTATCGTAACTCAAAGTGACTACAAAATAAGTTATTTTATAGCCAGGGTAGTAGTTATATATATATATATATATATATATATATATATATATATATATATATATATATATATATATATATATATATATATAAGCATAGATAAATCAGGTTTAGTTTGGCACTGTCACACAAATACATGGCTTATTGCGGTGTGCATGCACGTACGTAGACGGCAGCTTCTTCATACACTGGTGACAACTTTTTTTTTTTGAGGGGTGGATGACGACGACTTATTCATATGGAGGCGTGGTAGCCATATTATATACTCCCTCTGTTCTAAACTATAAGACGTTTTGGCTTTTCTAAATTCATAATTTTTCAGCGGCATCTAGATATACAATTATGTCTAGATTCGGAATGAAAACTAGTATGTATCTAGAAATATCAAAACGTCTTATTATTTAGAACAGAGGAAGTAACTTATTATTAGGTGGAAGCTTTTAGGCTTTCAAGACGTTTTCAAGTCTACGAACATCTTGAAAGGCGTTCTCAAGTCTATGAAGATCTTGGGTAACTGCTACTACCAAAGGAGTAACTAAATCCCTAAAAACCTCCATGTTGTTGGTGACTTGTTCCACCACTACTGTGATGTCATTTATGGTCCCGACGAGGTCCTGCGTCGGGGTGGCATTACCACCTTTGCCGTTGCCGTTGTTGGGTTGTGCTACTGCAGAAGAAGCCAGAAGCACAAGAACCATGGCGATGATCGGAAATAGGACAGCAGGGGATGATATGGTTTTGGAGGCCATTGCAGGATGCCCTGAATGAAACTGCTAATCTGAATGGGTTCGTGCCTTCAAGCATGTCCGCACACAGCCCCTATTTATAGGTCTGCCACACGTACTTTGCTGCATCCGTGCCAAAATTTCAACTGAAAAAATGTGCCCACGGACGACACTTGGGTCATTGACCCCAAAACTAAAAATGCATATCTGATTTATCGCTGCTTAATTTTAAGGGCCTGTTTGAATGAGCCAGAGCTAGTTACTAGTTGGGCTAAAAATTAGTTCAACTTGGCTAAGATTGACTCGCTAGTTGGCTAATAACTAGTTCAAGACTTGTCTAAAAAATTAGCCCTCATGTTTGGATGCACTAGCTAGAGCTAATTTGGATTAATTTTTAGCTAGCTAGTGATTAGCTCCTGTATTCAAACATGCCCTAATTGTGGACATGATATCCTTGAATGATTATTGCAAGTATGCGAAGAAAACTACACTTCTAATTTATTATTAGGGGAGGTAATACCTCACCCTATAGATACTACAGTACGTATTATATGACTTATTACAAAATCTAAAAAGATATGATATGTAACCTATCAAAAAATATTGATGCTTAATATGAATATTGATAGTATGTGAAGAAAAGCACATATCTAATTTATTAGGGTACTAGCTCACACTATAAATACTACTACGTGCTGCTGGGTTACAAAATCTGAAAAGGTATGCTATATATGAAGAAACTTGTCAAAAATACTGCAGCTTAATTATGGATATGACCTTGCATGAACATTAAAACTACGTGAAGCAAAATACACTTCTAATTTATTAGGGTACTAACTCACTCTTATAGATTGTGAACTCTGAAGGTGAAGAGTGCTAGAATATTAGGCAATTTCAGTACCAATTTAATCCAGAAAAATATTAATAACATGTTTGTGACATCAGACATGTGCATGTGATCTAAGTGCAACGAACATGCACATGATACTAATAATCATGCTTTTAATCAATGAAAACAAAGGACGGGTTGCAACGACAGCATACCCAGTGGCACAAGAGCCGACGCTAGTTGACATAGCGGTTGTCGATGTAGTCGTCCCGCTTGATGCCGTGTAGGTGAGTTGCAGTGCCGATCACCACGCAAGTCGCCACTGCCGGGAAGTAGAGGAAGTTGTGGATTGATCGAGCAGTTGCGTGGAAGACGCTCCTCAAAAACCTGATTGCCGGTCTTCACCCGAGCAGATGAACTCGCGAACGGCGCCGGTTTCGAAGGCCTGCTCTCCTTATTCCTGTGCGCGTAGGAACTAGGACGGGGATGGCAGAGAACAACTCAATAGTGAATTGGTGAGGCGTGGTTGTGTGTCCTGCGCTCGTGGACAGGAGGAGAGTGCCACCTTTTGTACCCTTCCAGGGACACGAAGAGACAGGTGTAGTGGTTGATAATAGTCATGAACACCATGTATGTTACTAGTAACTGACAAATAAATTGTCCATTACTAGTAACCCACTAATCAACCCGGTTGATAATGGCATAAAGACCACATTTGTTACTAGTAACTGACATATCAATTGTCCGTTACCAGTAACTCACTACTCAACCATTAACCCACCTTAAAACATCCCACTAATGGCTATAACACATCATGAGTTTCACCTAGCATTAATCCTAACCTTGAAATTTCCTTTGGTTTAATTGCTAAATATAATTGGTCAATTCCAATTAAATCCAACAATCCCCACCAAATTTCAAAGCTTAGAAGTAATGCCCTTAGTTTCGCTCTTGTTTAATATACCAGTGTTTCAGTGGAGACTGTTAAGTTGAACATCCACCTAGAACAGAGGTTACACTTCTTCACAACTTAACAATGGACTATGCCTTGAATTGACAGTTTTGTGCGAAATAAGTTTCTGTTTACACTAAAATTTGGAAGAAGATGTTACAAGGACTCAAGATCATGTCACCAAGGAATCAATTGCGTGTAGATCGGAACCAGCTGATTCGGATGCAGAAACTGGAATCGGCTTTCCTCAAATAGCGCCAACGGATAATAACAAATGCTACGTTTGGCGCCAGGACGAAACATGCCGGACTCTACAAAAAGGGAAAGATTAGAGTCCAAGTTATCTTAAATTAGGAATGTTTTCTCTAGGGTAAAAAATTGTAATGAGTCATACTTTGACAGGAGTCATGCACAGGGTCCGGGTATAAATACCAAACCCTGGCTATTGTAAAAACAATCAATCAATCCAATATACAAGTTATTTACTTTTTTGGCTCCGGCCACCCCTTAGGAGTAGGAGTAGAGTAGATCTCGGCGAGTTCTTCAGCAAGTATAGCTGCATCGATCCAGTCGACCTCCACTGCTTGTTGTAAGTACCGTCATGGCTTATACCTCTGTTCGTACGGCTGCATCGATCCGGTCGACCTCCACTGCGACTCTGGTATAAGTTAGTTATCGATTCTTACCTAGTTCAAGTATGGCTGCATCGATCCGGTCGACCCCCACTGCATGAACTAGATCAAGGTCAAGTTATCGGCTCTACCTTAGGATGGCAGTCTTTGGTAGATTCATTAAGTTACCGATATTGCTTATTGCTTTCATTATTTATCTAATTACAACAATATCATTCTGCCCGATTGGGATTGATCTTGATCAGCCTTATATCTTGTTTAGCCCATTGTTTGCTAACCTTAAATTGATCTAATCTGCACCTTAAACGATGAGTTATGTTTTATCGGCTGTTTTATATCAATCCTGATCGTGCATAGCGTGCGGTTAAGGCGTGTTGTGTCTTGAGTAGATTTATTGGCTAGCGAGAACCGTTCCATGGCCCGTTATCACGGCCTGTGTGATTCTGCCTCACACCCCACTGTTAGCACCGTGGAGTGGGGACCGTTATCTGGTAGATCTATTCCTAATAAGACATGACTTTAACTGTGCGCTATGCCTGAATCGACTGTTTTAGCCGATATAGAGCGCTTTCACGAATAGTTCGCATCATGAGACCATTGAAGTAAAGATAGGTTGAAAGATATGTTAGCCCCATGATCTTATTATTGTATTACGGCATGCATGATTCTGCCTCATGCCCTACTGATATTAGTAATGAGTTAGGGTCATCGAGTCTATTATTATTTCTACGGCCTGCATGATTCTGCCTCATGCCCCACTGGTCATAATGATAGATGAGATCTAACCTGTTCATTAGATTTATCTTTATTAAACGGTTAAATGGTGTTGAATTATTTCTTTATATAAAAAGGGGTTCGGTTACTTGTAATCATTGGCTTGGCATAGACCGATCATTATTGATATCTTATTGCTATTGATTAATATTTGCTCAAATAACGATATTTATCCTGAATGATAACCGATTCTTTTTACACTACCCCACGAGCTTTAACCGATTTATTCTCTTGAATATACTGGAATCAACTATTTAGTCGATCTCCTTTCATATCGACTTTCATAGCTGCACATTCGGGACTGTCTGGCAACACCGGCAAGTTCCACCCTTAATTACTGATGAACTTTCTCTCCTTGTCAATTGCAGGGTCAAATTGGCTGGCACGTCTTGGGAGGATTACGCAGGATCGGCCATCCCTGCGCTGAAGCTAGGTGGATCTGCTCTATTGAGCGGATCCTTCCGGTTTGCTGCGTGTGTCCTTGGCACGGGACGAAAATTCTGTGTTGACACACGATTCTGGCATGCCTAGTGGGACACCACGATCGTCATGGCAGTTCACAACAACGACGACATCCTTATGCTACATTATGAAGATCTACCTGATGGAGATAAAGGTATCATCAGCAAAGCTATAGAAGAATTTTAGAACAAATATTTGTTGTCCTACACCAAAACACGTGACAACACAATTGTTCAGAAATTTCCACTACCAGGAGTTCTGTTACACGGGTAGACGGACACAACTAAAGCTGAAGACATGCGTTTCTTTAAAGAAGTTGTGGACAAATCTATTCGTGATGCCATATCAAGCCATAACGAAGCTTTCGTGGACGTATTCCACAACGCCATGAAGGAGGCGATTCATGGATTTCCAGTTGGTCCAGGCAGACCGGCTTATTATGACATTCCAGATCCGACCCAGGGGACCAATCTAGTCGGTACCAGCCATCAAGAAGCAGCACTGGCTGGTAGTGGTGATGTCCAGATAGTTTAGGGTTCATCTGAACAAACTCAAGGAACTACTGCAAATCAAACACAGTACCATCCTGGACCACCAGTACAGCATGTGCAACATCCGATGGGGCAAAGCTAGAACCAGGTGATCAATTTTGGCACATCAAGCCACATACCATCGTCGGCTCAAAAAATAGCACCATCAGTTCAAAGGATCCGTAGAGATATAGATCCTTATATCTATAATCAGAGACTTTAAGCAGCAAGCCAGCAAAGGACCCAACAGATTGATAATCCATAAGGGTATCACTATGGTACAGATTATAACACCCTCCACATGATGCCAAATCCAGGATATCAAGGCACGTGGGATTTTAATCCACAGATGGGTCAACAGGTGCAGAGGAATCCAAATCCACAAGCTGATGAATTATTGCTGAGGGTGACTGAGATGATGAAGAATCAGTTCGGTCTGAAGCCAAAAGGGCTGACCTTTTTGTACAAACGCCCATATCCAGAATGGTATGATTTGGTCGCTCTTCCAATAAATTACAGGCTCCCAGAATTCGCTAAGTTCACTGGCCAAGACAGTACAAGCACGATAAAACATGTCAGACGGTATCTTACACAATTGGGCAAAGCGTCAGTTGAGGATGCCCATTGAGTTCGTTTCTTCTCTCTGTCCTTATCAGGGCCAGCCTTCACTTGGTTTTCATCATTGCCAGTCAATTCTATTGCCAATTGGGCTGACCTAGAGAAGAAGTTTCATACATATTTTTATACTGGGACTGGAGAAAAGAAGATTACCGATCTGACAACTATAAGACAGAAGACTAATGAATCAGGCATTGAATTTCTTCAGAGGTTTCGAGAAACCAGGAACTTGTGCTTCTCCTTAAACTTGGCCGATGATCAACTAGCTGCTTTAGCTGTTCAAGGAATGCTGCCGATATAGAAAGAAAAGCTGCTGGGATAAGAATTTGACAACTTGGGACAATTGGCTCAATGAGTAGCAGCGCTTAATAGCCAATTCCAGAGTATGCGCAGAGATACCCGGTTCCAGAAGAGTACCTCAGTAGCCAAAGCTTATGATCCATACTCAGTCGACGATGGCTATGAAGATGAAGAAGAAGAGGTTGCTGCAGCTGAATGGAATTGAGGCAAGAAGACAGTGATGGTGCCAAATCCTTGGGGAAGAGGAGTCGAGGAGAGTTATGACTTTGATGTCACCAAATCAGATAAGCTCTTCGATTTCTTGCTTGAGAAAGGGCAGATCAAGTTGCTCGATGGTCATGTCATGTTGCCCCCTGATCAGTTGAAGAATAAGAAGTTCTGCAAGTTCCATAATGCTACTTCTCATTCCACTAATGAATGCAGAATCTTTAGGCAGCATATACAGAGAGCTATTCAGTAGGGGAGGCTCAAATTTGATACGCCTCGAAAAATGAAAGTTGATGATAATCCTTTCCCAGGAGGTCAAAACATGGTTGATGCTTGGCTATTCAAAGGAAAAACTAAGGTCCTAACATCAATCAAATCAAAAGAAGCTGGGACAGTCGATCCTAAGATGCAAATATCGGCTGACAAGTACAGAGAGATTAGAAGACATCGTGCCGAGCAAAAGAGCCGATACAAGTAGGGGAAAACGTCAAAACCAGAAACGACAAAGCCGTGGGTCACATCTTGGATTCTATTGAGTAAATGGCAGCGGCAGAAGGAAAAGGATTATTAGCTTGGTTAAAAGATCAAGCATACCAGCATCAATTGAAACAAGAGAGGTATGAAAGGGAACATGCCAAATTACATTGGAATTGTCCCTTTCTTCAGACATTGCTGGAATGAAGGTTTGAAATTGCCTACCAAATATGTCTGTCTAGAATGCAGCAATCAATATCGGGAGTATAGGTAGTCTCAAACCAACCGCCGGTCTATCCATGCTCAAGATGCATATCATCATAATAACATGGATCAGTGCTTAATATGAATATTGATAGTATGTGAAGAAAAGCACATATCTAATTTATTAGGGTACTAGCTCACACTATAAATACTACTACGTGCTATTGGGTTACAAAATCTGAAAATGTATGCTATATATGAAGAAACTTGTCAAAAATACTGTAGCTTAATTATGGATATGACCTTACATGAACATTAAAACTACGTGAAGCAAAATACACTTCTAATTTATTAGGGTACTAACTCACTCTTATAGATTGTGAACTCTGAAGGTGAAGAGTGCTAGAATATTAGGCAATTTCAGTACCAATTTAATCCAGAAAAATATTAATAACATGTTTGTGACATTAGACATGTGCATGTGTGATCTAAGTGCAACGAACATGCACATGATACTAATAATCATGATTTTAATCAATGAAAACAAAGGACTGGTTGCAACAACAGCATACCTAGCAGCACAAGAGCCGACACTAGTTGACATAGCGATTATCGATGTAGTCGTCCTGCTTGATGCCGTGCAGGTGAGTTGCAGTGCCGATCACCACGCAAGTCGCCGCCGCCAGGAAGTAGAGGAAGTTGTGGATTGATTGAGCAGTCGCGTGGAAGACGCTCCTCAAAAACTGGATTGCCGGTCTTCACCCGAGCAGATGAACTCGCGAACGGCGCCGGTTTTGAAGGTCCGCTCTCCCTATTCCTGTGCGCGCATGAACCAGGACGGGGATGGCAGAGAACAACTCAACAGTGAATTGGTGAGGCGTGGTTGTGTGTCATGCGCTCACGGACAGGACGAGACCGCCGCCTTATGCACCCTTCCAGGGACACGAAGAGGCAGGCGTAGTGGTTGATAATAGTCATGAACACCATGTATGTTACTAGTAACTGACAAATAAATTGTCTGTTACTAGTAACCCACTAATCAACCCGGTTGATAATGGCATAAAGACCACATTGTAACTAGTAACTGACATATCAATTGTCCGTTACTAGTAACTCACTACTCAACGATTAACCCACCTTAAAACATCCCACTAATGGCTATAACACATCATGAGTTTAACCTAGCATTAATCCTAACCTTGAAATTTCCTTTGGTTTAATTGCTAAATATAATTGGTCAATTCCAATTAAATCCAACAATCCCCAAGCCTAGCATTAATCCTAACCTTGAACTTTGATTCAAAACCATTTCAAAACACCCTATTTAAATTCTGGGAAAAAGAAAAGGGATCAGAAATAGGAAAAGAGAACTCGGGCTCATTCCACCTCTCCCTCTCTTCGGCCCACGGGAGCAACCCGCTCCTTCCTTCTCTTCTCCCGCACTGGGCCGACAACGGCGCCAGCCCAGCCTAGCCACGCGACACACCCCGCTCCCTTCCCTCTCCTCTCTTGCTTATTTTTTGTGAAACCACTTTCATAAATCTTCTAAAAAGAAACACTATCAAATCCACCTGGTACCACCATATTGTTCTATACTTATTTTTCTCTTTTGTTTTCAAGTTTGGCGGTAGTCTTATTTATTAAGCGCCGACTAGTAGAAGACGGCGAGTACCAGGAAAGTGAAGATCCGGACTACGTAGAGGATCCGGAAGGAGACAACAATGACGACAAGTTCTAACTCCCCCTCCCACCACCATAACACCTTGCTACCACCACCATAAACCCTCCACTTTCCACTACTCTAATTAATTAACTAAACTTATATTATTCTTTCATTATGAATTATGGATTACTATGAATTATGAGCTTGATTATCGAGATATGAATAAAGATGACATGATAAGACACCCTATGAGCTTTGTGATATGCATGAACCTAAGAATAATTGTGAATTATAACTTGGTAAACCTAAACTTGATATCGACAGGGGGAGAGTGAGGGGTAATTCATGCGATATGGATTACCTTGGCAGGATCACCTAGTGAGGGTTCCTGTTGGTAGATACTCGCCTCGGTCATATAAGGATCGGTTCATAGGCCATCTCACCTAGCCATATATAACGCACAACCACATGGCTATATGGGTAGACTTGATCTCACACCCTGTTAGATAGAAGTATAATTTATACTAGGAGGCCAGTGTTGGCAGCAGAATATCAGGAGCAGACCCGGTTGCTAAGTGATCTGCCGTGGTCCGATTGGCGTGGTTGCTAAGTGATCTTCCACATTAAGCCCCTTGATTTGGCCGAGTTCGAGCCCCTTATATTGACCAGATGATGTGGTATCATCCGGGTTCTTGAAATGGATGATTTGGTATCATCCGAATTATTGATATGGATGATTTGGTATCATCCGAAGTTTTCCAACCCCTAAGAAGCCGTGGTAGAATTATATGGACATCTAAGGTCGCATATTTTCGGGTACGGGTTCTCGTTAGGCCTATTCCGTCCACTGATCATGGAAGGGATTGCGCCTATCATGTTGGGAAATTTGTACACCTCTATAGAGCGTATTAAATCTATTTGAATAGCCACGTCCTTGGAATGGGCAATCACTGGGATGAGGTCACTTATGATTAGATTTACTTTTATGAGCAATGAAATATAATTAATGGGATTTATGAATCTTTAATACTAACCCGGGAACTGGTGAGAATGGTAATACTCTACCAGGGCCCAAACCTTTAATTATAACTACATCACCCTACCACTTCCATCATCCACCTCCACCAAACACCTCCATCAACCACCACCACTAACAAGACTACACCACCCACCATACCCTATGGTTAGGGCTTGCTGAGTACGTATGTACTCACCTGTTGTTAACTTTCAGATATTGAAGAAGACTTCAACATCGACGAGGAGGCGAACCACGAGGAGTAGGAACCACGCGAGGAGTTGCGAACCGTTGGAAGGAGTCCTAGGATCTAGGGTTTCAACCATGCTCAAGCATGCCTGTGGAGTAGAGTGTCTCTACACTAATAAATACTGCTTAGTAGTTGCCACCCCGCTGCAATAAAATGTTGCCTCATGACAAATAGGACCCGTTAGACCTATAAAAGGCTAAGGCTATGCTCTTTTGAGACACTTATGTAAGACCCTATTTCTAGATATCAATAAAGGTCGGTGTTTTATAAATCTGTGTGCCATTTTTGTGATCGGGTGCGTACTTGTGCGTGATCCTGGCACAAGTATAGATGCACTTTCGGACTCTCAAAATGAGGAGCCGATAGAGTGGTATCGGAGCCAAGGTTGACCATAGGATGAAGCCCTGGGATTGGATCGCGTCTAACAACAATAAAAATAACAACGAACCTTACAATTGTATTT
Source organism: Miscanthus floridulus (assembly GCF_019320115.1). Classification (NCBI taxonomy): domain Eukaryota; kingdom Viridiplantae; phylum Streptophyta; class Magnoliopsida; order Poales; family Poaceae; genus Miscanthus; species Miscanthus floridulus. Next base: position 8,688,096 of record NC_089592.1, read on the forward strand.
CTCATCTGTGTTGCAAACTCTTTCTAACTAGTGTTGGAATTTTTGCAGCAATGGAGGACAATTGGGTTCGTTCGGACTGTCTAACCATCAAAGGTTTTCCGTGGCTCCTTTGGGAGACACTCCAGCGCTTGGGTGTCACTGATCCTCCTATCTACTATGGACGTGAGTATGAGGAGGACGGTATGCCCAAGAGTGATGTACACTTGCATGTCGCAGAGCATCCATTAAGCCCCAGATATAGGACTTGGTGCATCCCAGCATATGGAAGATAACAAAGTGACACATGCCAGATCGCAGCACGCTAGGCTCTCACTGATATTTGCCAAGACTATGAAGCAAAGACTGACAACATCCATGCAAGGTTCTTCCCCATTACGGACCAGACTACACCAATATGGAGAGAGAAGATTGAAGCTCTAGAGAAGGTTGGATAGTGAACACCAGAGTACACCATAGTGGCCATAGTCAAGTACCTCCACTCTCTTGACATCCTTTATGAAGACCAACAATGGGAATTAAAGAAATGGACTGCAAAAGCCAAGGATCCCGAAGCTGAACTACGAGCTTTAAAGATGGTATTACTCATAACCAAGTCCCAGCTAGCAACCATGAGAGAAAAAAAGGAATACTACAGGCAAGAGTTAATGAAGGCCCTTGAACACGCCCACCATGGGAAACATTCAAGAAAGGTAAGTAAGGGGAAAAGGACCTTCGCCATGCCACCAGATAATGAAGTGGATCCAAAAGGTAAAGCACCAGTAGGTATGGGATATGACCCACGCCGCCCACACTATGACTTAAATGGATACATGCCGAAGGAGTCACAGTCTGACCATGATGAAGCAATGACACTGAAGAATTTATGGCTGACAACTTCGACACTGCTGGGGATGCAAACACCGCTCGACCATCATAAGTCACTATCATGGCAGGATGCTGATGGATATGCATGTGAACTCCATGCGCTATGAGATGATCAACTAAATGGCAAAGCTATGTGTCTGAACCTTCATGAGATGCAGTTCGTGTTAAATAAACAATCCAAACTGTAGTGTCTAGTTGTAGCAAGAAGTGTATCCTTAGTAGTAGAATTCGCTAGTGTCATCACTAGTTCTTAACGTTTGAGTCATCACGTAGTAAGAAGTCTAGCAGTTGATATGTATGATATATGTGTGCAATGTAATGTAATATGTGTTTTCATGCATGCTTGTTTGTTTGCCTTCCCCTTGCTTAAATGCCACGCAAGATATCTTCTCATCTTTGTTGTACCTCAGCAACAGATGGAAAGAAGTTCCGCTCGAATTCAGCAACGCCGTGAAAGGGCTGCTGAAAGGCAGGTCCATAATGAAGAGGAACATATTGCACCACCTAGAGGTAGGCAAAATCATGGAAATCACGGGCAACAGAATCAAGGTCATGGGCATGAGCAACAACAGGGTAACAATATTCCAACAAATGAAGAGATAGAAGAGGAAGTTAACCAAAATCCTATTGAAGATAATCAAGGACAAGGTGAAGAACTTCCACCACCCCCACCCACCTTAGCAAAAATTATGGATCGACAGACACGTCTTATGGAAGCTCTAGCTAGGAGGCCAGAAAATGGAAATGGACAAGGAAAAATGGTCGCATTCTTGAGACTTCATCCACCCACTTTTGATAGTTCAGAAGATGACCCACTAGCAGCAGATGATTGGCTGCGTACCATCACCAAAAAGTTGAACGCCATACGAGCAGATAATGAAGAAAAAGTTACCATAGCCACCCACCAGCTTGTTGGAGCTGTAGGAGAATGGTGGGAAAATTATCAAGATGATGTCGATGACCCGGAAGCCATTACTTGGGAAGAATTTATAGAAGAATTCCGCAACTACCACATTCCAAAAGGAATAATGGAAATGAAAGCCGAAGAATTCCGCTACTTAAGGCAAGGAGCATTGACAGTGAGTCAATACATCTAGAAATTCATGAAGCTGGCTCGCTACGTGCCCGAAGATGTTAACACGGACAAGAAGAAACATAGATGTTTTGGAAGAGGACTTAACTCAGTACTTAGGACACAAATGATTACACACATCTATCCAGATTTTAACACCTAGATGAACTGCACCATTCTATTGGAAGAAGAACGCTCAAAGATGGATGGTGAAAGGAAACGTAAGTTCAACCTGCAACGAGCCCATTAGTAGGAAAGGACTCAAAGGGTCAGGAGCAACAACACTGCACCTGTTAAGTATCAGCCAACCATGCAGTATAGATCACCTGGAACTAATTCTCAGCAAACCACATCCGCCTACTGAAGCTACAACAATAATTACAAGCCTAAGAGCGTAAATAATGCAGCCTCAGAGCAGACATGTTTTAAATGCCGACAACCCAGACATAGAATCGCCCAATGCCTATATGCATACCAACTGGTAGCCTCTGTCCCCGCATCATCCACAACCAGCAATAGGACCGCCGGCTTAGGAAATGGATGCAATGGACCTCAGAGTTTTGGACAACAGAAAAGGAACCCTCAGACCTTTAGTCTAGGCCGAGTCAACCACGTGAATGCAGAAGACATGTAGGCAACCCCTGATGTCATGTACGGTGAGTTCCTGGTAAACTCCGCTTCTGTAAGCGTGTTGTTTGATTCTGGAGCCTCACATTCGTTTGTTTCTGCTTGTTTTATGCTTAAAATGGTTTGAGAATGGTGTTACTCCCCACCCCTCTTTTGATACGTACCCCTGGAGCTTTCCTCAAATGTTCTCTAAAATGTCCTCGAGTAAGAATAATGATCGACGGAATCGAGTTCCAAGTAGACCTAGTAGTATTATAGACAGAAGGACTAGATGTGATACTAGGAATGGATTGGTTAGGAAAACACCATGGTAACATATCCTGCAGAGATAAGACAGTGACACTGATAAATCATAATGGAATAAAAGTAGAATGTCACCCCCAAGCTCCAAAAGCTCATCCAATGGTTTGCAGCATAGAAGCCAAGAATGTTAAGGAAGTGCCAGTAGTATGCGAATACCCCAATGTATTTCCTGAAGAGTTACCTAGAATGCTACCAGACATAGATTTGTAATTTATCATTGACTTGATACCTAGAACCGCTCCAATAGCAAAGAGACCATATCGAATGGCAACCAATGAGTTGGAAGAATTAAAGAAACAATTACGGGAACTACAGGAAAAATGATACATTAGACCGAGTTCATCACCATGGGGATCACCAGTATTGTTTGTGAAAAAGAAGGATGAAAGTTTACGCATGCATATCGATTATCGGTCACTAAATGAAGTCACTATCAAGAACAAATACCCGCTACCAAGAATAGATGATTTGTTTGACCAACTAAAGGAGCAAAATACTTCTCAAAGATAGATTTGAGATCAGGCTACTACAAGTTGAGAATCCAACTCTGTGACATACCAAAAACAGTGTTCGTAACACGGTATGGACAATATGAGTTCACTATGGTGCCGTTTGGATTACCAAATTTACCTGCGTATTTCATGAACCTAATGAACAAAGTCTTCATGGAGGAATTAGATAAATTCATTGTGATGTTTATTGATGATATCCTAATTTATTCTAAGAGTGCCAAAGAGCATGAACAACATTTAAGAGTGATATTGAACAAGTTGAGAACACACGAACTATACGCAAAATTCAACAAATGCGAATTTTGGCAACAAGAAGGTGCTTTTCTGGGACATATTATAACAACAGACGGAGTAAAAGTGGACCCAGAAAAGGTCAAAGCAGTATCGAAATGGAAGCATTCTTCAAATGTGACAGAGATTCACAGTTTCCTTGGACTAGCTGGGTACTATAGAAGATTTATCAAAGGATTTTCCAAAATCGCTAGGCCAATTACATCCTTGACTCAGAAAGGAAAGGAGTTCAAGTGGACAAAAGCATGTGAAAAGAGCTTCCAAGAATTAAAGACAAGGTTAACAACGGCCCCAATACTCACTTTACCAGACATTCATAGAAGTTTTGTGGTATATTGTGATGCCTCCCGACAAGGACTCAGATGTGTTTTGATGAAAGATGATAAAGTCATCGCTTATGCCTTTAGACAACTAAAGAAGCATGAAGAAAATCATCCAACATATGATCTGGAATTAGCAGCAGTAGTACACGCACTTAAAATATGGAGGCACTACCTCATCGGAAACAAGTGTGAAATATTTACGGATCACAAGAGTTTGAAGTATATTTTCACTCAACCGGATTTAAACCTACGACAGCGGAGATGGCTGGAGTTAATTAAGGATTATGACTTGAGCATACAATACCATCCTGGTAAGGCCAACGTGGTCGTAGATGCGTTATGCAGAAATTCCAATTGCCACTACCTCACAACCCTAAATCAAAGACCCGAGTTAGCACAAGAAGTCCACCACCTGAATCTACAAATCGTACCCCATGGCACCCTGAATACCCTACATATACAACCCACCTTGGAAGACTAGATAAAAGTAGCCTAAGAAAAGGATGAAGAAATACAACAACTCAAGAAATAGAGTGCTAAAAAGGAGACCCCAGGATTTAAAGTTGACGAGCAAGGGATATTATGGTACGACGATCGGATATGCATACCTCAAGACAAGACACTCAGAAGGCTGATATTGGATGAAGCACACCATTCCGCATATTCCATCCACCTAGGATCCACCAAAATGTACTTGGACCTCAAGCAGAAATATTGGTGGACAAGGATGAAAGTAGACATCGCATATTTTGTAGCACAATGCGATACCTGTCGACAAGTAAAAGCAGAACACTAGCGACCCGTGGGACTTCTTCAACCACTGCATATACCAGTATGGAAATGGGATGAGATCAATATGGATTTTATAGTAGGACTGCCAAAAACACAAAAAGGAAATGACTCAATATGGGTCATAGTAGATAGATTAACTAAAGTGGCTCACTTTATCCCTGTGAAAGCCATATATCGGGGAGACAAACTAGCACAATTATACATAGACAACATCCTCCAATTACATGGGGTACCAAGCCAAATCATGTTCGATAGAGGTACACAGTTTACAGCATGTTTCTAGAAAAGTCTACATGCTGCCTTGGGAACACGCTTGGATTTTAGCTTCGCCTATCATCCTCAAACAGATGGACAAACGGAAAGGGTAAATCAAATATTGGAGGACATGCTACGAGCCTATGTACTAACATATGAAAAAGACTGGGAAAGAAGTTTATCATTTGCTGAGTTCTCTTATAATAATAGCTACCAGGCAAGCCTAAAGATGGCACCATTCGAGGCACTATACGGAAGAAAGTGCCAAACACCGTTAATGTGGTCCGAAGTTGGAGAAAGAAGCTTATTTGGATCGGACATGATCAAAGATGCAGATGAACAAGTAGCCAGGGTCCGAGAAAACTTAAAAGCAACACAAAGCAGACAAAAGAGCTATGTAGATACCAGATGTAGGCCGTTAGAGTTCTGGCCAGGAAATTTTGTCTATCTAAAAGTATCCCCAATTAGAGGCACTCGAAGATTTCAAGTCAGAGGAAAGTTAGCACCATGGTACATTGGACCATACAAGATCCTTGAGAAAATTGGAGCTATAGCTTACCGTATAGAACTACCTCTAGAAATGTCAGATGTGCATGACATGTTCCACGTATCACAACTAAAGCAATGTTTGAGAGTACCAGAAGAACAAACACCCTTGGAAGTGATGGATCAACATCTAGATCTACAGTACCAAGAAAGACCGATTAAGATATTGGATGTTGCCACTCGACAAACAAGAAGGACCGCAGTAAGATTTTGTCGGGTACAATGGAGTAATCACACAGAGGCCGAGGCCACATGGGAAAGGGAAGATGATCTCAAAAAGGAATTTCCCTATCTGTTCGAGGATCAGTTCGAATCTCGAGGATGAGATTCTTTTTAAGGGGGTAGGTCTGTAACACCCTAAATTTTGGCTCTAATTTTGGAATCACTAAAATTTTAAACCTTTTAAAATTTTCCATACAAACAAATAAATACAACTCACATAAGAATTATTTTAATCTAAAAAAACAACCGAGAAATAAAACTACATGTGTGTATTGTTGGGAGTGTTTGATTGCTTGCTTGTTTGCAGAACATATGGTGATACACTCTTCTTGCAAAGTTACATTGGAACTTTGATTAAAAACCATTTCAAAACACCCTATTTAAATTCTGGGAAAAAGAAAAGGGATCAGAAATAGGAAAAGAGAACTCGGGCTCATTCCTCCTCTCCCTCTCTTCGGCCCACGAGCGCAACCCGCTCCTCCGTTCACTTCTCCCGCACTGGGCCAGCAACGGCGCTAGCCTAGCCCAGCCACGTGATGCACCCCGCTCCCTTCCCTCTCCTCTCTTGCTTGCTGACGCGTGGGACCACCCCGCCGTCTTCCACCTCGTCATCGACATGAATACCGCGTCGATGGCATGCCACCTCGGACGCGTCGCCGCCCGTTCTGCCCTGGCAAATGGATAAAGACGCGAGCGAGCTCCCGAAGCTTCCCAGCCCCACTGCTCTCTCTCTCTCTCCCTCCCTCTCCCCTCTGCCACCATGGCCACATGGCGGCCTGATGGTAGACGACCATTGCCCGCCATGGATGAGCTCTAAGCTTCCCGACAAGAGCATGGGTACGACCGGACTGTGGCAAACCGCCATAGTTGTTCAAACACAAGCACGAGCGAGAAATATCTCCAATGGTCGACAGATATTTCCCGCCATCGGCACCGCCATGGCTGGCCTATAAATAGGCCAGGCCGGTGATGCTCCGGTCTCACCACCACCTCTATGAGCTTCACCTATAGCTAGAACACACCATCTCCCCCTCCATTTCTCCTCTGTAGAACGCTAGGTCCTCTTGCCCTAATTCAGAGCCGCCGACGCCATTAGCGTCGCCTCCTCCTTACTTATTCTCAGTTGCGCCATTGGTCGATAGGAGTAGCCGGTGTGTCCTGTCCTAGAGCCCCTCCTTCACCTTCTCCCTCACCTAATTCTCCCTCTCTCCCTCTGTGTTACCCGGCCACCTGGTGCCTAGACCCGCCGCACCGCCATGGACACCGGCCAACCATCAACAAGGCTCGGCTAAGCTCTCCACTACCCCTATCCGGTCCACTACACACTCACGCACACATAGACGTAACTAGTTGAGTAGAATAGGGCCTCTCAGGCCATTCTCTCAGTGCACCGCTACCGCGGTAGCTCCGGCGTGCCGCCGCCATCATAGAAGGAACTGTCGTGGTCAGCAACCCCCACCTAGGGTTGCGGCTCAGCATCCCAAACGTTGTCCACCCCTCCACGTCGCTCACCGAGGCCCAAGGTCACTAGCGTGAGAAGCTCCAGCGAGCTTTGGCTCTCCTCCTATATCCCGTCGCCGCGCCAGTGGTTCCGTCCAGCGCCGTCGCTCCTCTACCCCCTCTCCCTTCCTCTCTCTCTATCTAGTGGGACCGGTGGGTGACGTCGTCACGTCCCCACATCATCCCCGTCCGCCCCCCTCTCTCTCTCTCTTCTCTCTCTCTCTATTACATGGGCCCAAGGGCATAACGCCATCGCCCTTCATCCCAGCCAAAGGGTCAGGCTAGCCCATGCGTTAGTGACCCACACCACTGACACCATGACCCCACCTGCATACACACACCACACCTGCACAGGACATACACGTAGTAATTGCTAGGCACACCTGGCCAGTGTACTCAGAGTATTAGAAATCTATTTTCCTTACTTAGAAAAATTCCCAGATAATTTGTAAATAAACTGATGCACTCAGGAATTTAATCATATAATTTTCACCCATTTTCCATACACTAAAATATCAACATAAAATCCATTTAATTCTCAAACTATAATTAAACTTCTAAAAATCATAACTCTTAAACCCTAACTCCGTTTTCCGTGAAACCACTTTCATAAATCTTCTAAAAAGAAACACTATCAAATCCACATGGTACCACCATATTGTTCTATGCATGTTTTTCGCTTTTGTTTTCAAGTTTGGCAGTAGTTTTATTTATTAAGCAACGACTAGTAGAAGACGGTGAGTACCAGGAAAGTGAAGATCCGGACTACGTAGAGGATCCAAAAGGAGACAACGACGACGGCAAGTCCTAAGCCCCCTCCCACCACCATAACACCTTGCTACCACCACCATAAACCCTCCACTTTCCACTACTCTAATTAATTAACTAGACTTATATTATTCTTTCATTATGAATTATGTATTACTATGATTTATGAGCTTCATTATCGAGATATGAATAATGATGACATGATAAGACACCCTATGAGCTTTGTGATATGCATGAACCTGAGAATAATTGTGAATTATAACTTGGTAAACCTAAACTTGATATCGATAGGGGACGAGTGAGGGGTAATTCATGCGGTATGGATTACCTTGGTAGGATCGCCTAGTGAGGGTTCCTGTTGGAAGATACTCGCCTTGGTCACATAAGGACCGGTTCATGGGCCATCTCACCTAGCCAGATATAACGTATAGCCACATGTCTATATGGGTAGACTTAATCTCACACCCCATTAGATAGAAGTATAATTTCTACTAGGAGCCCGATGTTTGCAGCGGAATATCAGGAGCAGACCCGGTTGCTAAGTGATCTACCGTGGTCTGGTTGGCGTGGTTGCTAAGTGATCTTCCACATTAAGCCCCTTGATTTGGCTGAGTTTGAGCACCTTATATTGACCGAATGATGTGGTATCATCCGGGTTCTTGAAATGGATGATTTGGTATCATCCGAATTATTGATATGGATGATTTGGTATCATCCGAAGTTTTCCAACCCCTGAGAAGCCATGATAGAATTATATGGACATCTAAGGCCGCATACTTTTGGGTGCGGGTCCTCGTTAGGCCTATTCCGTCACTGATCATGGAAGGGATTGCGCCTATCATGTGGAGAAATTTGTACACCTCTGCAGAGCGTATTAAATCTATTCGAATAGCCACGTCCTTGGAATGGGCAATAACTGGGATGAGGTCACTTATGATTAGATTTACTTTATGAGCAATGAAATAGAATTAATCTGATTTATGAATATTTAATACTAACCCGAGAACTGGTGAGAATGGTAATACTCTACCAGGACCCAAACCTTTTATTATAACTACATCACCCTACCACTTCCATCATCCACCTCCACCAAACACCTCCCTCAACCACCTCCACTAACAAGCCTACACCACCCACCATACCCTATGGTTAGGGCTTGCTGAGTATGTATGTACTCACCCGTTGTTGACTTTTATATATTGAGGAAGACTTCAACATCGACAAGGAGGCGAACCACGAGGAGTAGGAACCACACGAGGAGTTGTGAACCATTGGAAGGAATCCTAGGATCTAGGGTTTCGACCGCGCTTGAAACGACCTAATTTCCACGAAGGAAAATCCACAGAGTCGAAGTGTAATAAGACCGTTGTAGATCATATTACCCAAATTCTAGTCAAATATCACATCCATACAACGTAATATCAGAGTACAAATAGTGTGGAATTACATAAATTATTACATCGCCGCATTGGCGGAATCAAAAGTAGCATTCATTCATAACAGCTTGAAGATAAGATCGCCAAACTCGAGCGTAGGAACGAACCCCTCAACCGTCAAACTCCTCAGAGCTATACTCCTCAGCAGAACATGTGTGCTAAAGTTTATCCGTACGATTTGTACTGGCCACTCCCACCCTATGAGCATTGCTTTATGGAAATTGGATGCAAGTTGGATATAATCAAAAGGAACCTATAAGGCTGGGTTTCCTATGTATTAGCATATCAAGTATATAATAATAGTTGGTCAAGTTTTAACACCATTCCCACACCTATCCCACCCCATTTCTGTCTAGAGCCAGGTTTCGATCCTGGGATCGATATACCACCATCTCCATATCATCACCATACCATCGCTCAGTCGACATGCCAACTCCCTCTTGGCACTGTCTCATGGCCCGTAGCCCCTAGAGACGACCGACACTCTCACGAGGGGAAGAAGAGAAGGACTCATCTCACTATCTAGTTTAAGCGAAACCCAGGAAAGGTCCATAGCCGACAAGTCAGCATATGCATTGATCGATCAACCATACACTCTGCAGAGGTTTTACATAACCACAAGATCCGCCTTCCTCACTGACTGTCGTCAACTGGGCTGATTCTGGCCGCTTGCTAGCCTAGGATAATGCCACTCTACCATTCAGCCCTGGTACACCCCAAGTCTAGTCTAGGGTGGCTGAAACTGTGAGTCACGAGCCGGGTCCACAAGGTCTCCATGAATTCTCGGAAGGGTGTGGAGAATCCTCCACGCCCCGTACCTCCTTGCACTGTCCGCTATCAACCTAGCAGTAGTGGCAATATCCTACCAAGTAGTCTGGCCGTCCCACACCATATAGGGTGAGCGGTACATAAGGCTTCCCGGTGAATCTGAGTACTAGTAAGTCCTTAGGGATGACCAAGCCACAATGTCTTCATCAGGGTTTCCATTTACCATGCCACCACAGCACCTCCACCCCAGGCTCCTCCCATCACAGGTTCACACCCAGGGCCACCTCATATACCACTTACCCACCACAGGTATCCATTTCCAGGGGTGCCCAAGTAGCACCTCACGGCAAGACTTGCCCCAGGCTCGTCATTTATTCCAACTTGGTCGACACAACCCTCACCCTCCACGCACCCAAGTCACACACGCAGCACCCTCCCCATAGTCCAGATAACACTAGTTTCCACCACGCGTCAATGTAGTACAAGCGTAGTAGAAGTAATAAGTAATGAAATATAGCAGCAAGCGTGTGTCTAGCCTAATAGCAGGGTAAGCAGGGGTAAGGTTGCGTCAAGGTAAAGGCCATCAAGTAAGCATACTACCATGCAAGTCCTATCATAGTGTGAATATAACAATAAAGTAAAGCAATAGCAGTTCTATTTTAGCCATGCGTAATAGGTGCTATGAGGTTGGGTGGGATGTGGCACCTTTAGTGTAGTCGTCTCCATACTCCTCACGGTACTCTCGGTCCTCGTCCATCTGGTTCTCCTCCGAGTCTGCATACGATCGAATTATAGTCGCGTTAGCGACGTCTATAGAACAGCACAAAGAAGCAATGAAAATTCAAAAGAGCCAAATGCACTCAAACATGGGTTCATTGCGTAGAGCTCGATTTTAGATAAATTTTGGTCCTGGTTTCATATTTTTCTGAGGTCGTATGAATTAGTTATGAATTTCTGACGATTAAATCCATTTCTAAAAATAATAAAGGTTGATTAATTCAGGGCTGACACGTGCCACACTGTGACCGGTTCAGCATGACGTCAGCATGGCGTCATCAGAGCTAAACGCGGCTGATAGGTGGGTCCCACTGACATCATCACGATGTTAGCATGACGTCACCTCCTAACATGTGGGTCCAGAGTCTCTGTGTCGCTGACATGTGGGCCCCGGTCAATGGTCAACCAGGCTAGGTCCAAACTGGGCTAGTTGGGCCTATATACGGGTTGGGCTTGGGCCCGCCATGTGGCGCGCGCTGGTGCGGCCACGTCGCCTTACTAGGCCATTAACGGGCCGTGGTCCATGGCGCAAGTGAGGCGCAGTTCATGGTGAACCCGCCTGCGTTGGTCCATAGACCGCAGAGCTGGTCTATGAAGGACTTGGTCCACTTAATCCTTCCTAGGGTTCGGTTCACGTGCACCAAGTGCACGGACGTGTGGCCGACGAGGGGAAAATCCCCTTCTCTTCCCCGACGGGGCTCCCATCGGCGGTGAGGTCACCGGTGAGCCCCCGCGGCGGCGCTAGCATCCGATTAGGGTAGGCATTAGCTTCCTGATGTGACCACGCCAGCGTTGGGGACCTCTCCGACCACCTCAGCGACCTCTCCGACCACTTCGGTGACCTCTCCGACCACTTCGGCGACCTCTCCGACCACCTTCGGTGACCTCTCCGTCCACTTCAGCGACCTCTCCGACCACTTCGGTGACCTCTCCGACCACTTCACCGACTGATACACCACTCCCGCTATTCTTCAGCAAGTTACCTTTTGATTCCCGCTGCCTTGTTGCAAGTTATCTTGATCGAGACCTACTATCGTGAAGATTGGGCCAACTCCCGTACTGAAATAGTTTCAGTACCTATCACTTCCCCATGCCATGGTGACTGCGACGGTGGGGTCGCGGCGACGGCTAGGGCTTCCTAGGGCTCTGGCCATGGTGAACGGCGGCTCAGCGTGGCGGTGCTCGTCGGCGAGGCATCTAGGGGCAATTCCAGGGGTCCTGGTGCCCCGTCTTCCTTCAGACAGTTAGTGGGGAGGCATAGCATAGCGTCGACGATGATCATAAGGCACGATGGAGTCCGCACGCGGTGGTGGTGCATGGTGGAGCTCTGCCCGAGGTCCGGTGCACGTGGCCAAGGCGCTGCGGCCGGCTAACGGCTTCTTGGTCTATACGGCTATCATCCAGGTGTCACGGCGGTGCTCTATGGCCACTCCTAGTCCAGCGAGGCGGCCGGATGCGCATGCCGTGGCCGTGCCATGGCGGTGGTGTTCCGCGGTAGGGTAGCTCCTGCGTGCCCCGTGGTCAGGGTCTCTCCCATGCTCTCCTCATCACTAAATGGGTGCATCACGTGTTCACGGGCTTGGCGAAGCTCGTAGCGAGGTCAGTGTTGGCCACGATGGTGCATAACCACACCGTGGTGACCTCACCGTGGGGTCTTGCGAGCACGGCAAGCTCGTGCCTTGCGATGGCGTTCCCGATGGGCTTGGAGAGGTCTTAGCCAAGGCGCTCATCGTGGTGTGCTTGGCGGTGCGGAGTGGCGGTGTGGTGATGATGGTGCAGCCGTGTAGCGGTGCGTGGTGCTGTGCCAGCTCACGGAAGAAGACGGTGGCGCCTTCCTCTACTCCGATGGCGGCGTCCTTCTCCGCGCCTCTCCTTCTCCTCTCGTCCCTCGGCTTAGTGTGCTGGTGCGAACTGCACGGAGGCGGCGAGGTGAATGGAGGGCTAGGGCTCAGGGTCCTCCTTTTATAGGCCGAGTTCCATGCTCATCCATGGCGGATGGCAGAACGGCTGGTGATGCGCCGAGCGCATCAGACGGCTCTTGTGTGCGGGGGCGGTTGCGTGGGTGCAGCGCTAAGGTGGGGGACAGGGTCATGCGATGTGCGTGACCCCGGGCCCGCGCCTACTCCGCGATCGGCTCCCAGTCGCGTGGTGGAGGGAGCGTGGGGAAGACGATGACGCTATAGCTGGGTGGCTAACAGAGGGGGCCCATTTGTCAGCTTGTCCTGATGCGGCGGCGTGCGGTGCGTGACGGCTGATGGGCGGGTCCGGCTCGTCAGCGGCTTGTGCGCGCGTGGGCGGTAGGGTGTTGCTGGGCTGGCTTCGTGGGCCGCGTGCGCGAGTGGGAGGGCAGGCGGGCTTGGCTGGGCTGGCTCACAAGGCCGAGCAGGCCTAGGCTGCTGCTGTTCCCTCTTCTTTCCTTTCTCTTTTATTTGTTGCCAATTTGGTTAGGATTTGATTTATTTAGTTAGAGTTTAAACTTGAGCTTCGAGTCATGTAGTGGGTCCCACAAGGTGTTTCAATTGGTGGTCATAATACATCCCATATATTAGGGATTATTGGCTATTTTTGTTATACAAAAATAGTTGAAGTTTTTATATAGGGGTGTTTTATTCTTCCAACAACTAATTCATTATTTAGGGTTTATCATAAATATTAAGTAAGTTAGTTAAACATCACATAAGGCAAGAGAATCCAAATCACAAGTGGGATTAAGGATGCATGCATGATTTATTTATTTAGGAATTTAATTACACATGTGGCATAAAACCAAACTATGCTCATGATTTTATCCTAGTTGGGTCACATCCAATCCAAAACTAGGGTTTGGGTTCCACACATGTCACTTAACAATACATAGATTTTTAAACAAAAATTTTTCAGTTGGAATTTTTGGTGTGTGGATTTTTGGGTTGTTACAGTCCTACCCCCTTAACAGAATCTCGTCCCCAAGATTAAAGCGTAACGTACCCTTCGAAGAGATAAGGATATTGTAGCCGGAGGTCAGACTCTTTCTCCCATGTCGCTTCTCTCTTAGTGTGATTGCTCCATTGGACCTTGCACATAGGAATAGTTTTGCTTCGGGTTTCTTTGGTATCTCTACCCAGAATTTAGATAGGATGTTCTTTATACTCAAGAGTATCTTGAATGTCAAGTGTATCAGTTGGAACTACTTCATTAGGCACTCTCAAACACTTGCGTAGCTGTGAGACATGGAATACGGGATGTACACCCGCCAATTCCTTAGGTAGCTCAAGTTTGTAGGCGAGCTTTCCAATCCTCTTGCAAATCTTGTATGGGCCAACAAATCTAGGGGCAAGCTTTCCTTTCACATGGAATCTGACAGTTCCACGTTGCGGGGATACCTTGAGATAGATGAAATCTCCCACATTGTACTCAAGTTCTCTTCTTCTTTTGTCAGCATAGCTCTTGTATCGACTTTGAGCAATTCTCAAATTCTCCTTTACTTGAGCAACTCCTTCTTCGGCATCTTGAATCTTAGCAGAGTCAAAGAACGATCTTTCCCTTGGTTGAGACCACATCAAAGGTGTCTTACAAGGTCTACCATACAGAGCTTCAAACGGCGACATCTTAATACTGGCTTGCTAGCTGTTGTTGTAAGAGAACTCTGCATAGGGTAGGCATTTCTCCCAATCAGAGCCATAATTCAGTACACTAGCGTGAAGCATGTCTTCTAAGATCTGATTTACTCATTCAGTCTGTCCATCTGTCTATGGGTGATAAGCGGTACTGAAATCAAGTTTGGTTCCAATGGACTTATGCAGAGCTTCCCAGAATCGGGACATAAACTGAGGACCACGATCAGATACAATACTAGAGGGAGCTCCATGCAGTCTGAGAATATGCTCAACATATAGATCTGCTAACTTTTCGGCATCGGTCTTGGTCTTAACTGGTACAAAGTGAGCAACCTTGGTCAAACGATCAACAATCACCCAAATGGAATCATTGCCTTTCTGTGAACGGGGCAATCCAACTATGAAATCTATGAATATGCTCTCCCATTTCCACTCGGGAATGTCAAGAGGCTTTAACAATCCGGCCAGCCTTTGATGTTCAGCCTTGACTCTATTACAGGTGTCACATCGTGCCACATGTCCCGCAATGTCTGTCTTCATGCTTTTCCACCAAAAGTGTTTCTTCAAGTCTTGATACATCTTTGAACCACTAGGGTGAATACAATACTTAGAATCATGGGCTTCTGACAGAATTTCCTCTCGTAGTGCTGGATCGGAAGGTACACAGATTCTATCCTTGAACTAGATGGTTCCTTGTTCATCTTCATGGTGGTTGGTCTTGTAGCCTAGTTTCATCAGACCACGGAGATATTCGATCTCTTCACAATTTTTCTGAGCTTGACGGATGCGATCTGTGGGATCATACTGTATGTGGAGCTCATTCAACAAGCCATGCGGTAGTATCTCAAGTTGGAAATCATCAATCTCTTCCTTGAGTTCAGGTGGTATGAATTCTGTGATCAAGGTGTGACAGTAGCTCTTGCGACTGAGGGCATCTGCGACTCTATTAGCTTTTCCCGGATGATAGTGAATTTCTAGGTCATAGTCCTTGATCAACTCTAGCCAACGGCATTGCCTTATATTCAAATCTTCTTGAGTGAAAAAGTACTTCAAGCTCTTGTGATCAGTGTAGATATCACACTTGTTGCCTATCAAGTAGTGCCTCCAGATCTTCAAAGCATGCACAACTACTGCTAACTCAAGATCATGAGTGGGGTAACGGTTCTCGTGTTCTTTCAACTATCGGGAAGCATAAGCTATCACTCTCCCACCTTGCATCAATACACAGCCAAGTCCTTGACGGGATGCATCACAGTAGACCACAAAATCTTTACTGATATCAGGCAATGCTAGCATAGGAGTTGTGGTAAGCTTCTGTTTCAATTCCTAGAAGCTTCACTCGCACTTGGGTGTCCATTCAAACTCCTTGGTCTTCTTCAAAAGGTTGGTCATCGGACGGGCTATCTTGGAGAAGTTTTCAATGAATCGGCGATAATATCCAGCCAATCCCAAGAAACTTTTGACTTCTGTCACATTACCGGGTTGATCCCACTCTTTCACAGCTTCAATTTTTGCTGGGTCAACTATGACACCTTCAGCTGATAGTACATGGCCTAGGAAGGCAACTTTTTGTAGCCAAAATTCGCATTTGCTGAACTTTGCGTAGAGCTAATGTTGGGCCAGTTTCTCAAGCATAGTTCTTAGATGATGTTCATGTTCTTTAGTGGTGGGTGAATAGACAAGGATGTCATCAATGAATACTACCACAAACTTATCCAGTTCATCCATGAAAACCTTATTCATCATGTTCATGAAGTATGCGGGAGCTTTCGTGAGTCCAAAGGACACCACAGTGAACTCAAACTGCCCATACCTAGTCACGAAAGCTGTCTTTGGGATGTCACTCTCTCAAATCTTCATCTGATGATAGCCAGATCTGAGATCAATCTTGTAGAAATACTCGGCACCTCAAAGCTGATCAAGCAAATCATCGATCCTTGGCAGGGGGTACTTGTTCTTGATGGTGACTGCGTTTAGGTTCCGGTAATCAATGCACATTCTCATTGAGCCATCCTTCTTCTTAACAAACAAAATAGGGGATCCCCAGGGTGAAGCACTAGGTCTGATATATCCCTTCGAGATGAGCTCATCAAGCTATTTCTTGAGCTCGGCCAGTTCATCAACTGACATGCGATAGGGTCTCTTGGCAATGGGTCCTGTTCCCGACAAAAGATCAATGATGAGCTCTACATCACGGTCTGGTGGCATACCTGGTAATTCTTTAGGGAATACATCGGGATAGTCTCTGACCACAGGCACATCATGGACTGTCCTCTCCTCCTTCTATGATTCTAAACTGGCTTTAAGGGCACATAGGATAGAAGTCGACTTTCCGGACTGGGGTTCACATCTAATAACTTGGCCTGATGGGTGGGTCACTTGGACGTATCTAGGTGAACATGATATGATACCTAGGTGAATGGTTAGCCAATCCATACCTAAGATGACATCTAGGTTTGTGGAAGGTAACAGGGTTTGGTCGGCTTTAAAGATAAGACCCTCAATGGTAAGACTCACTCCCTTACAGATGTGGGTGCACTTTAGGTCTCCTAAAGGTGAGCTGGTGATGATAGGCTTTCCACGTGGGGTTACAGGCAGGTCATGCTCTCGTGCGAACATGGATGATATGTAAGAACAAGTTGCTCCAGAGTCAAATAGAACTAATGCAGTATTGCCATTAACTAAAAACATACCATACACAACGTCAGGGGAAGCCTGTGCTTCCTCGGCGTCTAGATGGTTGAGACGTCCACGAGTAGCAGATCCCTTGAACTGAGACTTCTGAGCGGCTGAGTTCTGAGGGCACTCTGTGGCTTTGTGACCCAATTGGCCACAAGTGAAGCAGGTGAAAGGCGCACCACCTATAGGGGTTGGCGTGAGTGCCTTCCAGTTTCCAGTGCTTGGTGCAGAGCGGTTCTCTGCTGGGCGTTCATTCGCTGAGTGGGAACGGTTGAAACGGTCCTGAGTGTTGTGGTCCTGAGCATAACAGTCCCGGGTGTAACGATCATGAGTAGGGCGGGAGTATTTGGTGGTGTAGCCTCCACCACCCCTACTCGATCTAGGGTTGTCATCCCTATTGTGGTGAGAGCGTTCCCTAGATGGTGCATCTCTGCGGAACCTCTTGCGATCACGGCCATGGAAAGACTCCTCAGGCTTACGCTTCCTCTCCTTGTACTCCTCTCCAGCTTCAGCATGGTCCTTCTCAATCTGGATGCAGCGATCCACCAGAGCATGCAGCATGCTACTCTCAACACCGCCAAACTTCAGCTTGATGTGTGGGTTAAGTCCCTTGCGATAATAGTACAGCTTCTCTTTCTCAGAGTTCACAACATAGGAAGGTGCATAGCGTAGAAGGTTGGTGAAACGAGTAGTGTACTCAGTCACCCTATCCTTTCCCATCTTGATGTTGCGGAACTCCTCGGCTTTGGCCTCCATGATACCCTTGGGAATGTGATACTCAGTGAATGCTTCGGCGAACTCATCCCACGAGATGTTGGTAGGGTCCTCATGGGAATCGCTGAAACTGTCCCACCAGGCACGTGCTGCACCTGTGAGCTGGTGTGTGGCAGCTCCAACACACTCATCGTCGGTGAAGGTGGTGAGGTCGAGCTTCTTTTCCACCTCCTTGAGCCAGTCATCGGCTACAAGCGGGTCAGGGTCGGTGCCATCATAGGTAGGTGGCCTCAGCTTTAGAAATCCCTCCAGCTTCCTTTGGAAGTCATTCTGCTGACCTCCCTGGCGACGGTTTGCTCCTTCTACAAGAGCTGCAAGAAGCTGGGTCTGTTGCGCCATCACCTCTGCCAGGTTCAGTGGTGGTGGTGGCGGAATGTTCTCCTCAACAGGCGGTGGGGTATTCTCCAGGTTGAAGGGTACACCTCCACGGCCACGGCCACGGTTGTTGCCACCACACCCCTCATTTGGTTCGACTAGTTCGGGGGTGGGCGCACGTCCATGGTTCATTAGGCGAGCAGATCGGCAGTTCGGCATTTGCAACATGGATCATAGGAATTTTAGTGTTTGTGCCATAAGTGCTTATAATTCAGTATGATTACATGATTTTGACGATTTAAAGAAAAGCATTTATACTATCCAACACTCATTACAAAGAAGCAATAAGATCCATAAGACGCAATAAGATCCAAAACATTCATTACATGGGTTTTATTACATAGCATCATCTCCAGTAGCTACACTTGAAGACTCACGAGAATCGTACTATGCATAGTGTCTCATATTACATCTCATAATGGGTACATCATGGGGTACAACTTATGGAAGCCACTAACATGACTCATGACCACGTAGGGTCATCTACTCTAACTCATACGCCACAGCTAGGATACGACTGTTCTTGATCTCGATCTCCTCGTCAGACTTGTGAAGTCGGGACACGTACTTCAAGGCCTCGGTGAGCTCCTTAGTAGGCTTGGCCCCAGGTAGGGTAGGGAAGGCATCTAGGTTGAGGTGAGTCATGGCTAACTCAAACTCCTCTATCCTAGGCTTCGTCTTGTTGTGAATCTCCTTGGGTAGCTGATCCCACATACCCTTCATCTCCCTAAGGCGCTTCTTGTCAGACTTCTGCCAAGCCTACCAAATCCTCTCACACTTTTCCTATAGGTACTCGTTCTACCTGAGTGCCTCGATTAGGTGACCCTGGTTGCGAACGGCCTTCTTCCTGAACTCCTCTAGCTCCTGAGTCATGGTCTTATTTTGAGATTGGATTTTTTAGCATATCAATCCCCTTGGACCTCTCTCTGTCTCCTCTGCGGTTGAACTTGGCCTTCTTGTTGTCCAACTCTCTCTACAAGTCCAAGACCTTGCTATCGAGGTAGCAGTTCCTGTTGCCTAGGTTGGCGGCTTTGTCCTGTAAGTCAGCAACCTCAGCTCTGTGGACTTCTTCACGACGGTTGAGCTTGTCCTGTAGCTTGGCAACTGTCTCAAGCAGACTAGCTCGCTCCTATGCTCCCTGTGAGTCTCGCTCTTGGTACTCCGACAGAAGGGCCTGGTCCTGATGTCTCCTCTACTCAAGCTAGGTCACATACCTATCCTGCTCTAGTAGGTGGATAGCTGAGACGTGAACGCATCTGTCCTCCTTGGCAAAGATAATTCTACCGGCTGTGAAACTCTACTCACTAGGGGTAAGGCTGAGGTCGAGGGCCTAGGGAAGTAGACAGAACTCTATCGTCTTTAGGTGCTCATAG
This sequence comes from Miscanthus floridulus, assembly GCF_019320115.1. Taxonomy (NCBI): domain Eukaryota; kingdom Viridiplantae; phylum Streptophyta; class Magnoliopsida; order Poales; family Poaceae; genus Miscanthus; species Miscanthus floridulus. Next base: position 8,707,949 of record NC_089592.1, read on the forward strand.
TGGTCCCTCATCACTCTACGAAGTGCCTTGTGTGAGACAGCTCGCAGTCCCTCCTCAACTGTGTCCTCTATAGTCAACTCGGTGAAAGCTAGGACAGAAGGTAAGGTAGTGCTAGCTAGGAACTCTACTGAGGTGACAACCGGTCCTTCGATTCCTCCTTCCTGAGCTGACTTCTTGGTGCAGGTGACCTTGACAAGCTCGTCATGGACTCCTAACGTGATGAGAACTCGGCAGAGGGTCTGTGCAAAACCCCCGAGCTCACGTAGGTCAAAGGTAAGTTTGGCGTGGTCCAGAGGTAGCGGTCCTAGAGGCGACCATTCGACGTTCGTTGCCATCTACATGTTTTAAGGAACCAGGTGTTAGCAGGTCAATAAATAGATAAGCCTTGCATAAAAGTAAATGCAGGGTCGGTATATAACCGAAAGAAGGGCTATTCACATCCTATTCTATCGTCCATTTCTGAAGGTCTCGTCCTAGGGTCAAGTATGGCTCTGATACCAACTGAAACGACCTGATTTCCGTGAAGGAAAATCCACAGAGTCGAAGTGTAATAAGGCCATTATAGATCATATTACCCAAATTTCAGTCGAATATCACATCCATACAACGTAATATCAGAGTACAAATAGTGCGGAATTACATAAATTATTACATCGCCGCATTGGCGAAATCAAAAGTAGCATTGATTCAGAACATCTTGAAGATAAGATCGCCAAACTCGAGCTTAGGAACGAACCCCTCAACCGTCAAACTCCTCAGAGCTATACTCCTCAGCAGAACCTGTGTGCCAAAGTTTATCAGTACGATTTGTACTGGCCACTCCCACCCTATGAGCATTGCTTTGTGGAAATTGGATGCAAGTTGGATATAATCAGAAGGAACCTATAAGGCTAAGGTTTCCTATGTATTAGCATATCAAGTATATAATAATAGTTGGTCAAGTTTTAACACCATTCCCACACCTATCCCACCCCATTTCTGTCCAGAGCTAGGTTTCGATCCCGGGATCGATATACCACCATCTCCATATCATCACCATACAATCGCTTAGTCGACAGGCCAACTCCCTCTTGGCACTGTCTCATGGCCCGTAGCCCCTGGATACGACCGACACTCTCTCATGGGGGGAAGAAGAGAAGGACTCATCTCACTATCTAGTTTAAGTGAAACCCAGGAAAGGTCCATAGCCGACAAGTCGGCATATGTATTGATCGATCAACCATACACTCTGCAGAGGTTTTACATAACCACAAGATCTGCCTTCCTCGCTGACCGTTGTCAACTGGGCTAATTCCGGCCGCTTGCTAGCCTAGGATAATGCCACTCTACCATTCAGCCCTGGTACACCCCAAGTCTAGTCTGGGGTGGCTGAAACTGTGAGTCATGAGCCGGGTCCACAAGGTCTCCATGAAGTCTCAGAAGGGTGTGGGGGATCCTCCGCGCCCCGTACCTCCTTGCACTGTCCGCTATCAACCTAGCAGTAGTGGCAATATCCTACCAAGTAGTCCGACCGTCCTGCACCATATAGGGCGAGTGGTACGTAAGGCTTCCTGGTGAATCTGAGTACTAGTAAGTCCTTAGGGATGACCAAGCCAGAATGTCTTCATTAGGGTTTCCATTTACCGTGCCACCATAGCATCTCTAGCCCGGGCTCCTCCCATCACAGGTTCACACCCAGGGCCACCTCATATACCATTTACCCACCACAGGTATCCATTTCCAGGGGTGCCCAGGTAGCACCTCGTGGCAAGACTTGCCCTAGGCTCGTCGTATATTCCAACTTGGTCGACACAACCCTCACCCTCCACGCACCCAAGTCACACACGCAGCACTCTCCCCATAGTCCAGATAACACCAGTTTCCACCACACGTTAATGTAGTACAAGCGTAGTAGAAGTAATAAGTAATGAAATATAGCAGCAAGCGTGTATCTAGCCTAATAGCAGGGTAAGCAGGGGTAAGGTTGCGTCAAGGTAAAGGCCATCAAGTAAGCATACTACCATGCAAGTCCTATCATAGTGTGAATATAACAATAAAGTAAAGCAATAGCAGTTCTATTTTAGCCATGCGTAATAGGTGCTACGAGGTTGGGTGGGATGTGGCACCTTTAGTGTAGTTGTCTCCATGCTCCTCACGGTACTCTCGGTCCTCGTCCGTCTGGTTCTCCTCCGAGTCTGCATTCGATCGAATTATAGTCACGTTAGCGACGTCTATAGAATAGCACAAAGAAGCAATGAAAATTCAAAAGAGACAAATGCACTCAAACATGGGTTCATTGCATAGAGCTCGATTTTAGATGAATTTTGGTCCTAGTTTCATATTTTTCTGAGGTCATATGAATTAGTTATGAATTTCCGACGATTAAATCCATTTCTGAAAATAATAAAGGCTGATTGATTTAGGGCTGACACGTGCCACACTATGACCGGTTCACGTGGCATGCTGATGGTAGCATGACGTCAGCATGGCGTCATCAGAGCTAAACCGTGGCTGACAAGTGGGTCCCATTGACGTCATCACGACGTCAGCATGACATCACCTCCTGACATGCGGGTCCAGAGTCTCTGTGTCACTGACATGTGGGCCCTGGTCAACGATCAACCAGGCCAGGTCCAAACTGGGCTGGTTGGGCCTAGATATGGGCTGGGCTTTGGCCCGCCACATGGCACGCGCTAGTGCGGCCACGTCGCCTTACTAGGCCATTAACAGGCCGTGGTCCACGGCGCAGGTGAGGCGCGGTTCATGGTGAACCCGCCTGTGTTGGTCCATAGACTGCAGAGCCGGTCTATGAAGGACTTGGTCCACTTACTCCATCCTAGGGTTCGGTTCACGTGCACCAAGTGCACGGACGTGTGGCCGGTGAGGGGAAAATCCCCTTCTCTTCCCCGACGGGGCTCCCGCCGGCGGTGAGGTCACCGGCGAGCCCCTGCGGCGGCGCTAGCGTCCGATTAGGGTAGGCATTAGCTTCCTGATGTGACCATGCCAGCATTGGGGACCTCTCCAACCACCTCGGTGACCTCTCCGACCACTTCGGTGACCTCTCCGACCACCTTCGGCGACCTCTCCGACCACTTCAGCGACCTCTCCAACCACTTCGGCGACCTCTCCGACCACTTAACCAACTGATACACCACTCCCGCTGTTCTTCAGCAAGTTACCTTTTGATTCCCGCTGCCTTGTTGCAAGTTATCTTGATAGAGACCAACTATCATGAAGATCGGGCCAACTCCCGTACTGAAATAGTTTTAGTGCCTATCACTTCCCCATGCCATGGCGACTGCGAAGGTGGGGTTGGGGCGACAGCTAGGGCTTCCTAGGGCTCTGGCCATGGTGAACGGTGGCTCAGCGTGGCGGTGCTCATCGGCAAGGCATCTAGGGGCAATTCTAGGGGTCCTGGTGCCCCGTCTTCCTTTAGACAGTTAGCGGGGAGGCATAGCGTAGCGTCGACGATGATCATAAGGCACGGTGGAGTCCGCACGCGGTGGTGGTGCATGGTGGAGCTCCGCCCGAGGTCCGGTGCACGTGGCCAAGGCGCTGCGACTGGCTAACGGCTTCTTGGTCTATATGGCTATCATCCAGGTGTCACGGTGGTGCTCTACGGCCACTCCTAGTCCAGCGAGGCGGCCGGATGCGCATGCGGTGGCCGCGCCATGGCGGCGGTGTTCCGCGGTAGGGTAGCTCCGGCGTGCCCCATGGTCAGGGTCTCTCCCATGCTCTCCTCATCACTAAATGGGTGCATCACATGTTCGTGGGCTTGGCGAAGCTCATAGCGAGGTCGGTGTTGGCCGCGATGGCACGTAACCGCACCGTGGTGACCTCGCCGTGGGGTGTTGCAAGCATGGCGAGCGCGTGCCTTGCGATGGCATTCCCGATGGGCTTGGAGAGGTCTCAGCCAAGGTGCTCACCGCGGTGTGCTTGGCGGTGCGGAGTGGCGGTGTGGTGATGACGGTGTGGCCATGTAGCGGTGCGTGGCGCTATGCCGGCTCGTAGAAGAAGACGGTGGCACCTTCCTCTACTTTGGCGGCGGCGTCCTTCTCCATGCCTCTCCTTCTCCTCTTGTCCCTCGGCTTAGTGTGCTGGTGCAAACCGCATGGTGGTGGTGAGGTGAATGGAGGGCTAGGGCTCGGGGTCCTCCTTTTATAGGGCTAGTTCCATGCTCATCCATGGCGGATGGCGGAATGGCTGGTGATGCGTCGAGCACATCGGATGGCTCTTGCATGCGGGGGTGGTTGCGTGGGTGCGGCGCTAAGGTGGGGGGTAGGGTCATGCGATGTGCGTGACCCTGGGCCCACGCCTGCTCCGTGGTTGGCTCCTGGTCACGTGGTGGAGGGAGCGTGGGGAAGACGAGACGCTGTAGCTGGGCGGCTGACAGAGGAGGCCCGTTTGTTAGCTTGTCCTGATGCAGCGGCGTGCGGTGCGTGACGGCTGACGGGTGGGTCCGGCTCATCAGCAGCTTGTGCGCGCGCGGGCGATAGGGTGTTGCTGGGCTAGCTTCGTGGGCCGCGTGCGCGAGTGGGAGGGCAGGCGGGCTCAGCTAGGCTAGCTCGCAAGGCCGAGTAGGCCTGGGCTGCTGCTGTTCCCTCTTCTTTCCTTTCTCTTTTATTTGTTGCCAATTTGGTTAGGATTTGATTTATTTAGTTAGAGTTTAAACTTGAGCTTCGAGTCATGTAGTGGGTCCCACAAGGTGTTTCAATTGGTGGTCTAAATACATCCCATATATTAGGGATTATTGGCTATTTTTGTTATACAAAAATAGTTGAAGTTTTTATATAGGGGTGTTTTATTCTTCCAACAACTAATTCATTATTTAGGGTTTATCATAAATATTAAGTAAGTTAGTTAAACATCACATAAGGCAAGAGAATCCAAATCACAAGTGGGATTAAGGATGCATGCATGATTTATTTATTTAGGAATTTAGTTACACATGTGGCATAAAACCAAACTATGCTCATGATTTTAACCTAGTTGGGTCACATCCAATCCAAAACCAGGGTTTGGGTTCCACACATGTCACTTAACAATACATAGGTTTTTAAACAAAAAATTTTCAGTTGGAATTTTTGGTGTGTGGATTTTTGGGTTGTTACAGCGCTCAAGCATGCCTGTGGAGTAGAGTGTCTCTACACTAATAAATACCGCTTAGTAGTTGCCACCCCACTGCAATAAAATGTCGCCTCACGGCAAATATAACTCGTTAGACCTCTAAAAGCCTAAGGCTATGCTCTTTTGAGACACTTATGTAAGACCCTATTTCTAGATATCAATAAAGCTCGGTGTTTTATAAATTTGTGTGCCATTTCTGTGATCGGGTGCGTACTTGTGCGTGATCCTAGCGCAAGTACAGATGCACTTTCGGACTCTCAAAATGAGGGGCCGACATATACCCCCACAGCTAGTCCCTGAGCGCTTTGCATCTGCTGAGCAACACCATCTTCATCAAGTCTGAGCTGTTTAACCTAGAGTCGACCAGTTAATCTAGCAATCCGACCAGTTTAACTGGCAATCTGATCAGCAAAATTAGGTGCCGACCAGTTTAACTAGTAATCCGACTAGTGAAGATAGGTGCCGACTAGTTTAACTAGTCAACAGGCCTCAAACTTAGTCAAGTAAGGCTTGCCAGAAGGATGTAAGGAGCTAAAGTTTAAAAAATTTAAAAATTCTTCCCCTTAGGAGAAGTGTACACACTTAGGTGCCGTTTACGATGTTAGATGATTATCATCTATAACTGAGGCAATAAGGAGGCTTAACCCAACATGCAACTAGACCTCAGCTTAGCTAAAATTCAGTAAGAAAGGAGAACAGTACACTCACCGCAAGGTGAAGTGTACACACTTAGTCCCCGAGCCTTCTTGAAGATAGAGGAACATCTTGTAGCAGGGTCAAAGAACAGGAGAATCTAGAAAGCAGTCCCCGGCTTAGCTGAACACTTAGGTAGTCCCTAGCTTAGCTATTAACTAATTAGGAAGGAAAAACAGTACACTCACCGCAAGGTGAAGTGTACACACTTAGTCCCCAATCCTACTACAAGATTGATAAAAATGTTGTAGTAGGATTAAAGAAAATAGCACACTCACCGCAAGGTGAAGTGTGCCCACTTAGTCCCTGAGACTGCTAGAAGATTGACAAAAATGTTGTAGCTGGATCAAAGAAAATAAAAGGATAATGCTTAGCACCTCCAAAAATTACCAGATCCAAATTGAAAACGCTTGCCACAAACGGCCTTCTTCCATGAAGAAAACAGAAAGCCCATTTCACGGCCCATTAACCGTCAGCGGAGGGGTCGGAGTTGCGCACACGGCCCAGTTCCAAAAAAACCCATGAATGCGAAGAAGCAGGGGCGAGTCTATATAAATGCCACTGCTTAATGGCGCTCACCCCCACTTTTCGTTGTTGCTTCATCTTCCTCGCACACGCTGTGCCGCATCGTCTTCCTCGCACACGTAGCGCCACCATTACTCTATCTTCTCCATACTGCCTTGTTTGCACTGTGTAACCACTCCACTTTTCCGCCCAATTGCATCTGCTTCTAGATCTAGACCTAAGCCATGGCGAAGGGTGGAAAGAAGCATGGCCGCTCCAGCCCAAAGAGATCCGAGAAAAAATCGGTGGAAAGTGTCATCGAGATCCGCGCGTGATCTGGAGTGGGTCAGATCGACTTGCACTCAAGAGATCCTGGAGGGAATGGTGATTGAAGGTATCCTCCCAGACCAGGAGTCCGGTGGATGGCATCCCACAACAGGTGAGGCATTCCGACTCCCGACACCGAGCAGCTTGTCATGTTTGAGTCATTTTTTGTTTGGGGATTTGGTATTCCTGCTCATCTCTTCTTTCGCAAACTCCTCCAATACTATGGAATTAGCCTCTACCATCTCATTCTCAACAGTATCCTTCTTTTGCAAACTCCTCGTACTTGGCAACATTGTTGGAGGCCAGAAAGTGGATTTGCAGGACATAGCGGAGCTCATCCCCAGATGGGGTGATGAATAACACACCTGTCCCAGCACCATCGATGTTGAGCGCTCCATCGAAGTACATCGCCCAGTGTTCAAGACGATCATCCGGGATAAGTTCTTGTATCGCTGTCCACTCGGCGATGAAGTCAGTGAGCACCTGTGACTTTATAGTCTGTTGGCTCCTGAACTCGATGGAGTATGTGCCGAGTTCTACCGCCCATTTGATGATGCGGCCATTAGCTTCCTTGTTGCGAAGAATATCTCCCAACGGGTACTCGATAACCACGGCTACATTGTATGTCTCAAAGTAGTGGCGGAGCTTCCGGGACATAATCAAGATTGCATACAAGAGCTTTTGGACCTACAAATACCATGTCTTAGACTCATTCAGGACTTCACTAATGAAGTAGACTGGGCGCTGGACCTTGTATGTATGTCCTGCTTCCTATCATTTGACAATAATAGCTGTGCTAACAACATGGGTGGTTGATGCAATGTAGACTAGTAAGGTCTCATCGGGTTGTGGCGTTGTCGTGATTGGTGGTGTTGTCAGGAAAAGCTTGAGCTCGATGAAAGCCTAGTCGGCCATAGGTGTCTAGGTGAAACGCTCCATGGCTTTAAGCAACTTGAAGAAAGGTAAACCTTTTTCACCCAGACATGATATGAAATGGCTTAAAGCCGCCATACACCCTGTTAGCTTCTGGACATCCATGACATAGGTTGGCTGCTTCATGTTGGTGACTGCCAAAACCTTTTTGGGGTTTGCTTCGATGCCATGGCAACTAACGATGTACCCTAAGAGGATACTAGATGGGAACCAAAGATGCACTTAGTGGGGTTCAGTTTCCATCGGTACTCCCTTAGGGTTTTAAATGTTTCGTCGAGGTCAACGATGAGGTCGTAGGCAGTCTTAGACTGAACCACTACATCATCGACGTAAGCCTCGATGTTGCGCCCGATCTGATTGGCGAGGTAACGCTGGATGGCCCTTTGGTAAGTGGCACCTGCGTTTTAAGTCCAAAGGACATGGTGGTGTAGCAATAAGCACTGAAGGGCATGATGAAAGAAGTCTTAGTCTGGTCTTCCTCCTTTAAGGAGATCTAATGATAGCCAGAACATCAATCTAAAAAGCATAGGAGTTCACAACCGGTGGTGGAATCAACAACCTCGTCTATACGAGGTAGGCCGAAGGGGCCCTTAGGGCATTGTTTGTAGATATCGGTGTAATCAACGCACATCCTCCATTCTTTATTCTTCTTTTGTACAAGGACCGGATTAGCCAGCCACTCAGGATGATACACCTCTTTGATAAAACTGGCTGCTAAAAGCCATGTTATTTCTACCCTAATTGCCTCCTTTTTGTCCTATGTGAATCGTCGGAGCTTCTGCTTAATTGGCTTGGCGGTCGATGAGACATTTAAGGAGTGCTCAATCAACTCCCGTGGCACCCCAGGCATGTCTGTTGGTTTCCATGCAAACACGTCTGTGTTGGCATGTAGGAAGCTGACTAACACGCCTTCCTATTTGGAGTCGAGGTTGGCCCCGATCTTGGCGGTCTTGTTCTTGTTGCCGATGCCGAGGTCCACCTCCTAGACTTCCTTGGACTTCGTAGCTGCATGGGGTGCTTCTACCGTTGGGATCTCCTACTCCTCCATGGGTACCTTCTTGGACTCAGTGAGACAAGCCGCCATGCGTGCAGAGAGATCGATTGCCTCGACAAGCGCAAGGCTCTCCCTCTCACATGCATAGGCGACAGCGATGTTGGCTCACAGGTTCAGGACTCCTTGGGGCGCCATCATCTTCGTGATGAAGTACGCATAGTGTGGTATGGCCATGAACTTGGCTAGAGCCGGCTAGCTGAGGATGGCATGGTACGCGGTGTCAAAGTCAGCAACCAGGAAATCAACGTACTCAGTACTGAAATTCCCGATGGTCCCGAACTGGACAGGTAATGCGATCTCACCCAAAGGTTGGGACGCTCTGCCGGGTACAATTCCCTAGAAAGTAGAGTCAATGGGGGTGAGGTCTTCCTTGGAGAGGCCTAACTTAATTAGTGCTCCGTCAAAAAGTATGTTGAGGGCGCTCCCACCGTCAATGAGGACCTTCGTGAACCGCACCTTCTGGATGATGGTGTCCGGCACGAGCGGGAATCACCCTAGATAGGGAATGTTTGACCACTGGTCAGCCATGCTGAAGGTGATGGCATACTTCGACCAGTCCAGGTACCTAGGATCGGCGATGGTATCGTTGTTGGTGACCGATAGAACCTAGCGAGCAGTGAGCTTCTGCTTGCGCTTGTTCTTAGAGGTAGCCACTCCTCCAAAGATTGTCCTAACAGTCTTGCTTGGGTCTTGGAAGGCATTGTTTGTATCCTTAGGGCGCTCTAGATCTTTATGGCCATCATCCTCGTGGTTGTTGCGCTTCTTCGCCCTCTTAGTTTCCTCATCACGGTAAGCTTTGGCTATGCCATAGCACTATCGCATTGTATGCTTGTTGTTCTTATGTATGAGGCATGGACCATTGTTGAGCTTCTCATAGTCATCATCGTAGTTGCGCTTAGTGTGTGGTTGCTCAACCGAAGCGACGACGTTTTCTGGTCGGCGACAACAAAACTGCCAGGCCCTCGAGCCTTCTGACCTGTCATTATAGCGACGGTCACAGTCATCATCGTGCCGTTCTTCATGGTGATCATCATTGCAACATGGCTGGCTGTCAGGCCAAGAAGTCCAGGAGATGACATCCTTGTGGTGCTAGTTGGCCTCCTTGGCATCGGCATATGAGTTGGCTATCTAGAACATCTCGCCGATCGTTCACAGTGTCATCTAGTTGAGCTTGGAACATAGCTCGATGTGGTGATAGAGACCTCGGATGAACGCAGAGATGACCTTGCTATCATTGATATTGGGGATGGAGTTCTTCATTTCTAAGAAACATCTGATGTAGCCGCAGAGAGGTTCACTGGTTCTTTGATAGAACTTCTCCAAGTCATGCTTGGTTCCTGGTCGGACACATGTTGCCATGTAGTTTTCGATGAAGACTCTCTTGAGATCATCCCAAGAGCCAATGGAGTCTTCCCTCAGGCTGGTGAGCTAGTTCATTACCGAGGGGGCAAGCATGACGAGCAGATAATTTGACATCACATCATTGTTTCCTCCGGCAGCACGCACGGCAATGGCATAGAGCTCTAGCCACTACTTGGGATTGACCTTGCCATCATAGGGTTCAACCCCAGAGATCTTGAAGCCTACCGACCATTGAATGGTCCAGAGTCTTGCTGTGAAGGGGCGAGGTCCTTTGGGGTTACCAGCAGCAGGCAAAACAGCATTGCCAGGATTAACGGCAGCGACTGGCAAGAGAGCATCGGTGGGATTGCTGAATTCATCGTGATATAACTATCGACAAATGGCCTCCTACTCATGGTGCTCGTTGTGTTGCTGCTCGATGCGATTACGAACATCTTGGTGGGCATTGAGGACATTGCGAGCATCGCCGACTGGTTGGTCAACTTCCTGGTTGGCATTGTTGGGGTTGGCCAATTGGAGAGGTCGGTTCCCGGCTCCTCGCTAGCCCGAATTGATGGTGTAGTTGCCTCTTGATCCCATCATGAGGTACTGGCCGTCCCCCTAGTGGCAAGCGAGGGAAATATCGTTTCCCCCTGCTCGGCGGGAGCGGTGTCGGCCGACGGAACGTTGGTGATTCGACGCAGTGGAGTGGGAGGGAGCCTGGTCATTACGGAGATCGTTGACTTGAACTTGGGCTACTCTAAGCAGCGCTCGAACCTTGACAACCTCAGGCCTCTATGGGAGTCTATCCAACTCATGAGCAGCCATGGCCAGATTGGCGCTCGGTGGCTGCTCGACATCTTGGTTACCAATGCAAAAAAATTCTAGGTCAAGGTTGTGGTGTGGATTACCTCCCGCATTAGCTGGGTTCCCGCTGGCAGCATTGGCTACGTTGGCAGCATTTGCTTCTTGCTGACGACATCGCGCGTGATCGGCGTTCCTAGCTTCACGAGTGCCACACTGGGCGCTGGTCTCCCCATCTTGAGCGATGCTGTCATGGCTGACCATGAACAATTCCCCACTAGGAAAACGCCTAGGCAAGGCGGAATAGTGATGGCAGTCCTAGTGGAACTCTCTGAAACAAGCCCAGGGGCCTCTTCCAGGATGGTCAGCAGGGAGTCCTCGTCGAGCAGTCGGACTTGCACCCTGTTCATTGTTGGCGTGACCTAATCGACCTTAGGTAGATCGGATCTGGGTAGGTCGTAGCCACACTGGACCTAGTCGGCGAGGTGATCTTGCATGAATTTTGGTAGATGGAGGCCGCATTAGTTAGCCCGAAGGGATGGGCCTTCACGATGTCCTCCGTTAAGGCTTCCTGACCAGCCTTAGGTGGATCGGATCTAGGGAGTGGTCGATGATGAACCGTGCGCCCCTCTAGAGTAGTCGTGATCACCAAATCTTCGTCTTGCCACCTTGGGTGGCTTGGACGAGCGGGGTGCTTAGCGATGGCCGCCTAATGGTGTTGGAGTGGAGGAAATTCATCGCTTCTGGTAGATGGATCTAAGACCGACTCTGCAAAAGACAAGCAATCGGCTAAGCCTTTGCCGACCCGATCAATGGAAACGATCAGATCATCCTCTTCAATGGTCTTCCTCGGCTAATGAGGCGCCAAGCAGCGAGCTCTCATAGAGGAAGATGACCCTAGAACAGGTTTTGAGATCAGATCTGCTAGTGCAGATGCTGGCATGATCGGCGTAGGATTATCCTACACCGCCCCCACGATCTCCCCTTCACCATCGGCGTTGATCACCTAGGAGATGGATCCAACTATGAAGGACTGGCCTAGCTAGGGGGAGAACAAAGAGCTTGGAACATGCACCATCTGGTTCACCATGGGAATCAACACACACACCCCTACATGGCACGCCAACTATTGACGATATGTGGTCGGTAGTCCACCGAGGGGTATACCCACGATGGTAGATTGAGTGGTGAAGGTGCGCGTGATCAGGAACTAGATGGTAACACAAGCGTAGAGACATGAAGTTTAGACAGGTCTAGGCCATCAATATGACGTAATACCCTACATCCTATGTTCTGGTGGATTGTATTGATTGATGAGATAATGAGAGAAATGATTTTGAGGGGTCCCCTACCCACCTTATATAGCCAAGGTGTAGGGTTACAGGTCAGTTAGATCTAAATCTAGTCGGTTACATGATAATCATCATAAGGAATACGATATCTAGTATATCCGATCAGATCTATCTCTATCTTGAAGATTCCTTCCTAAAGCCTTGCGATGCACGTCGAGCAGCTCCTTACACCACATGCCTTAATCTTGTGGGCTGGACCATCCCTGATGGTGCGGCCCATGTCTTGTGCTGTGGGTACCCAGGGTTACACCCCCCACAATGACTAACAGTCGAACTCATATAGGTATGTTCCTTCTAAGATGTCCTGTAGGCTGACATCTCCGCTTAAATAAGCCACTCGGATCACATTAAGGTATAAACCAACCTTCCATACAGCATAGGAGAGATGTGCATCTCAAATGATATGGACCTTATTATAAAGGATCTCTCCATCGCAGTCAACCACTAGGTTGTTTTACCATCCTACGTCATGGGATCTCTGATCACATAGGACAGATTACCACTATGGAATGACTTCACGTGGGTCTCAAGCCCATTATGCTCGATGCACCATCTATCACATTACGTGATAGACCCTTTGTGAATTGATCTACTAAATTCTTAGATGTATGGACATAGTCCAACACTATTACTCTAGAGTTTCTCAGTTTTCTAACAGACTTCAACCGCCTTTTCACATACCTTGTAGACTTCATATTATCCTTAGAACTATTCACTTTGATTATCACCGTCTGATTATCACAGTTCATGGAAATAACTGGTATCGGTTTTTCAACTACTGGTAAATCCTTAAGGAGTTCACGAAAACCACTCAACCTCAATAGTGGCGGTATCTAATGTTGTGAGCTCTGCTTCCATTGTTAACCTCATTAAGATGGTCTGCTTGCAAGACTTCCATGAAACAATGCCACCTCCAAGTGAGAACACATATCCACTTGTGGCATAAATCTTATCAGCATCAGATATCCAATTTACATCACAATACCCCTCTAGTACCCTCGGGTACCTAGTATAGTGAATGTCATAGCTCACAGTCCCTTTTAGATAGCGCAATACCCTCTCAAGAGCACGCCAATGATCATCTCTTGGATTTGAAATAAACCAGCTAAGTTTGCTCACAGCAAACGAGATATCAGGCCTCGTTGCACTAGCAAAATACATAAGTGAGCCAATTATTTGAGAGTATCTCAATTGATCTCGTGCTATTCTACGATTTTTCCTTAATAGCACACTTGGGTCATAAGGAGTTGGAGCAGGTGTGCAGTAATTATATCCAAAGCGACTCAACACCTTTTCCACGGACTGGGATTTCACAAGTGTTACCCCACCATTTCCTTCTCTAAGTAGCTTTATGTTAAGAATAACATTAGCCTCTCCCAAGTCTTTCATTTTGAAGTTACTGGACAAAAAATCTTTCACTTCCTCAATTACATTAATATTATTTCCAAAAATTAGTATATCGTCCACATATAAGCACAATATCACACCTTCTCCCCCACCATACGGATAATAAATCAACTTTCATTCACAACAAAGCTGGCTGATATCAAGGTTCTATCAAACTTCTTGTGCCATTGCTTAGGTGCTTGCTTTAGGCCATATAAAGATTTCAATAGTTTACACACCTTTCCCTTTGGACCATTTGCTACAAATCCATCAAGCTGATCCATATAGATCTCCTCTTCAAGCTCTCCATTTAAGAAAGTTGTCTTAATATCCATCTAATGAATGAGAAGACCATATGAGGCAGCCAAGGAAAGTAACACTCATATGGTCGTTAGACGGGCAACTGGTGAATAAGTATCGAAATAATCTTCGCCTTCTTTCTGGGTATAACCCTTAGCCACAAGCATCGTCTTGTACTTCTTAATTGTACCATCAGGCCTAAGCTTTTTCTTGAATACCCATTTAATCCCACAGGTTTGCACCCATAAGGACGATCGACCACCTCCCAAGTTCCATTAGATATAATAGGGTCCATCTCACTCTGAATAGCTTCCTTCCATAAGTCAGCGTCAAGATATGAATATGTCTCTTCTATGGTTTTAGGAGTGTCATCAATGAGGTATATAATATAGTCTTCACCAAAAGACTTTGTAGTCCTTTATCTCTTACTCTTTTGAGTGACTATATTATTATCCTCCTCATGATTTTCCACATGGGTTTCAACATAAGCATGTTCCTTGTGAGGCTTGCGAGGTTGCTTCGATTGCACGCAAACGTGGCATTTAGAACCTTTGACCAAATCAAATTTTAGGATTAAATTCATACTAGCTAAGCGAGTCATACAACCAAAATTTATATGACAGAGACGTGAATGCCAAATATTTGTCTCATTATCATGGCTCACATGGTTCACATAATTAAAACAAGCATCCGTTAAAGACAAGCGGAACAAGCCTCCGCTCTCATAGCCTTTACCTACAAAGGTTCCACACTTTGAAAGTATGCACTTATTAGACTCAAACACAAGTTTATAGCCATCTCAACATAGCAACGAACCACTAATTAAATTCTTCCTTACTGAGAGGATTTGCTGCACGTTCTTCAGTTGCACGGTCTTTCCTGAAGTAAGCTTCAGATTGACCGTACCAACACCACAAACAGCAGTGCACGCTCCATTCCCCATCAACAAGGAGGAAGTCTGCCCGACCTGATAAGAAGAAAGCAAGGAAATGTCAACACACACATGAATATTGGCGCCTATGTCAACCCACCAATCAGGTGAACGACAAACTAAAAGAATTGTAGATAATAAATTACCGTACCTCGATGTTCCTAATCATGTTTGCAGACTTTTTCTTAGGCCTCTATTTTCTCTCCTCGCTATCCTTAGCATAATGTCCAGGTTTGCCGCAGGTGTAGCAATTGCCTTTCTCCTTGCTCTTTTTCTTCTTAAAAGGAGTAGTGGTCTTTTGTTTGAGTTCTTGCTTGAATTTCTTCTTGCGGGAATTTTGAGGATTTTTCAGCACCACAAGGGCACTAGAACTTCCCTCAACAACTTTCTTGCCACGAACATCCTTATCTCTCGCCTTCTTTTCAACATCCAAAGAGCCAATGAGGTCAGCCATACCGAACTCCTGTCTCTTATGTTTTAGAGAAGTAGCAAAATCCGTCCAAGTCTGTGGTAGCTTGTCAATAATGCAGCCCGTCACAAACTTCTCTGGCAGCACAGTACCAAAATTCTCGAGTTCTTTTACTAGTGTTTGTATCTCATGAACTTGTTCTACTACAGAACAGTCATCGACCATCCTGTAGTCATGAAATTGTTCTATGACATACAACTCACTACCGGCGTAAGACACCCCATATTTGGCCTAAAGTGCATCCCACATCTCTTTACCAGTTTGTAGAGTCATATGCATCTACTATGGAGTCTCCTAGCACGCTAATTATTGCCCCCTTGAACATAGTATCAGCATCTTGGAACGCACGCTCCTCCTCAAGAGTATGCGGTCCAACTGATCTAGGTTCGGCAACAAAGTAGCAATGCATAGCAGTTAACCATAATATGCATCTCTGACGCCACCTCTTGTAACATGTGCCCTCAAAAATATTTGGTTTCATCATACCCGCAAAGCCAACTACCGAAAAATGTCTATCAGGTTTTCGGATTGTTAGAATATTAGGCAATTTCAGTACCAATTTAATCCAGAAAAATATTAATAACAAGTTTGTGACATCAGACATGTGCATGTGTGATATAAGTGCAACGAACATGTACATGATACTAATAATCATGATTTTAATCACTGAAAACAAAGGACGGGTTGCAATGACAGCATACCCAGCGGCACCAGAGCCGACACTAGTTGACATGGCAGTTGTCGATGTAGTCGTCCCGCTCGATGCCGTGCAGGTGAGTTGCAGTGCCGATCACTACGCAAGTCGCCGCCGCCGGGAAGTAGAGAAAGTTGTGGATGGATCGAGCAGTCACGTGGAAGACGCTCCTCAAAAACCTAATTGTCGGTCTTCACCTGAGCAGATGAACTCGCGAACGGTGCCAGTTTCGGAGGTCTGCTCTCCCTATTCCTGTGCGCGCAGGAACTAGGACGGAGATGGCAGAGAACAACTCAACAGTGAATTGGTGAGGCATGGTTGTGTGTCATGCGCTCCCGGACAGGAGGAGAGCGCCGCCTTATGTACCCTTCCAGGGACTCGAAGAGAGAGACGTAGTGGTTGATAATAGTCATGAACACCATGTATGTTACTGGTAACTGGCAAATAAATTGTTTGTTACTAGTAACCCACTAGTCAACCTGATTGATAATGGCATAAAGACCACATTTGTTACTAGTAACTCACATATCAATTGTCCGTTACTAGTAACTCACTAATCAATCACTAACCCACCTTAAAACATCCCACTAATGGATATAACACATCATGAGTTTCACCTAGCATTAATCCTAACCTTGAAATTTCTTTTGATTTAATTGCCAAATATAATTGGTCAATTCCAATTAAATCCAACAAAGAGCAGTCTCTCCACCATATCCTCCCACCTAGGCGATACCCCTGTTTGGTTTGCTCCTGGCCAGAGTTGCCTGGCCCAGGCAGGGCTCCCAAGCGTCCGATTTTGGACGCCTAGGGCCAGGATTGGATGCCTAGCTGGCATCTGCCTGGCAGTGCACTAACCAATTAGGATCTCTAATGTATCTTACGCAAAGGACAAATTTAAAAGCTTTAATCTTGCACATAATTACTAATCTTCAAGGCATATTGCTACGTAAAATCTAATTCTGCCTTGGCTGTGGCATGCACAAGTAGAATTACACGTGTTTCTGAGCCAATCATTTCCCTTTTTGTCACGGAAAGCGCTATTCCTATTTTTATATATACCTTGCTACGGGATAACCAAACTTTTGTACTAAAAACACACGGATCACACGATAAGATAACAATACTGTAAAATTAAATACCGACGTTGACATTTAAATTATAGTAGTACTTGACAGCTAAATTGAGCTAGTCAATTTTAGTTGTTCTTAATAAAACAGAGCACTAATAGTGCACTAATAAGCATAAGATGCACTAAGCCTTAAATTTTTTCCAGCTCAAACAATAGTAAGTCAAATGTATTGATAGCTTACTCCATTTTTAATTATTTCACATAAGACAAGCAGATATACATTCCTTCTAAAAGAAATTTAGAATAATCATACACAATTGCTATATGACTTCAGCACCTAGCATTGAACTCTGTGAGACTGAGCTCCATTCAAGCAGCATCGTGTGAGTGAAACCTTGTATGCTGAGGCCATGTTCCAATGGCACATTCATCCATCCCAACAGCATCCATAAGCATTATTGGGGAAAGTTATTCTCAGAAACCGCATCCTGTCAAAAAACGCATCGTAGCAATGAAGATCATGTTAGAACTGTGAAATGTTCATAATCACTGCAATAAATACTATCCGCACAAGCTAAATTAAAATTCACTCTATAAACGAAATCACAAGGCCTTTTCTTCATACCTCAAATTGATGATGACAATATAGGAAGCCCTTTGTCAGTATATACTACAATTCCAAATGCCCCTTCATTCACTTAATGACATATGGCATAGCCCATATAACTCTTACAACCTAGACTTTGTTTTTCACCCTCCTCAAAAAATCCTCGATGAAATGATTACTTCTTACATGAGGTAGTAATTGGAAAAGAGTACCATGAAGCTATGAAAACAAGTTTGCATGGAGAATAGAAATTATATGTAAGAGCATAAGTCTTATCCAGTGGTGCCTACCTTGACCGAAGTTATTTTTATGTGTGAAGTCTCTTTTGCCTGATCTCTGTCCATATCAAAGGACAAGCTATGAAACTGATTCCAAACACCTCCTGCTCTGCTCAACGGCACATGTTTCTGTTCAACCCTTTTTTTTCTGCTACCTTAAAAACATAAAACACGACATTCATATTATTATCTTGTCTTTAAAAGAGGAAAGAAATAATGAATGCTTAATGCTTTCACCTATGTCAGCTAGAACTGAAGCTTCCGGTGGTGCCACTGATGTCACAACATTATTTCACTTCTGCTAAATACAAAACTTGCAGAATAGCAAGAACTGCATTTGGCTTCAAGGCAGCTCAGAAGTCAGACCTGTTCGACTTTAGCACACAAGCGCTATATGGGAAAACAAAAGAAAATTACTGTAAGAACACCAAAATGGTTTGAGTGAAACGGGAAAAAATAATATCCTGATCAGGCAATCATATAAATATGAACATGTGTTCTACTGATTCCCAAAAATCAACTAGAGTCAACTGAAATATCAATACTGATGCAAGTGAGCCATTATTTCAGTGAACAAAAAACTTTCAGTACCGATGCTCAAATATTAAGGCACCAAAGGTATGGGCATGTCAACATAGTCAGATTAATTATAAGACTCCTTTTGCCTAAAAAAAGACTAATCATAAGATTCAGCACAAAGGTATAAACTTTCAAAATATTATTAGTTATCATAATTGGTAGCCTATATATATTGTTACATCTAAAAGTTATCACAATAGTCACAGGTAGAATGACTACCTTCCAGATCAAGGCTGAAGAAATTACAACACAAACTTGGGAAATAGGTTATATTAACAACTACTCACCACCTGAAAAGTCCTAAAAATAAAAATTGGCAGCAATAAATGAAATGTTGCAAACCATCCGTTCCAAAATCAAGGAAGCACATGGAAGTTTAACCAAAGATCAACATGCTACCAAGATAGTTATAAAAAAACATGCTACCAAGATTGGATCAAACATGTGTATGAGAAATGATGGCAAACGAAAAGTTGCTATACATTTCCAACCTTCTCTCATTTCCTGCAACAGTAAGACGTAGAGTCTAGAGAAATAATTGAAAGGATATAGGTTGAGATTGGCTCTGAAAAAATTGATAGGATGCTTAATTCTGTATTTAAGCAACTTTTCAGAAAATATCTCTTCCATGTTATAGATATGTGCATACATAATTTAGGGAACTGTTCCAAAATTGCAGAAAATATGACCTTGATCATCACTTTGAACCTGTCAAAGCACCAATGTAACCTCAGTCGCATACATTTATCACAATTTTTCCCATGTGTCTAAAAAAGCATATAGAAATTATAGCATGAGTCCATGTGCTAATTCAATTTGATAGCTGGTTCTGTAGTTCACTAAAAAGAATCTTTTTTAAAAATCACGTCCTTTTCCATTTTGGGTGAATGGTTAGGTAAATCAGTAGATTTACTCACAAGCACAAGCCCTTCCAATGAATAAAAACTCTTGAACAATATCAAAATAAATTGCAATGATAAAAAACCAGCACTAGAGTAACTAAATTGGCCAATATCAAAAACCTTGCAATGATCAGGTTGCAGGTTATTATGACTTCAGTTCTCAATTTCAGATTACAGGAAAGGATAATGGGATGTATATCTCAGGTCTTAGTTTTCATGATTTATATTTCAGGCCTCAATCTGATCTCCTATAGTAACTCAATTTCAATACTAAAAGGAAAGGTAATATAACAAAAGGGTTTTATATGGCCATCTCAATTTAGTAAATCCACTTCTTCAGAACACAGCAGAAGCATTATTTTCTCACCCAAATACAGTGACCAACTCCTTCCGTTCAACCTCCCCTCCATTCTTCTACATGCTGCAGCCAAACCAAAAAAGAGGCAATCAATATGTAGTACAAAAGACCCATACACATGTGCATCCATAAAAATTATTAAAAATGAATTTGTAGTCCAACCTCTGAGAACCATTTATAAAGCCTCACTGCATTTTTCAGTTGGCTCTCAATCAGCATAACTACAATGACAACAACCAGATATGTTGGCAATTCACTAAAAACAAAATTCATACTTTCCCTAGGCTTTTACTTAATAACATACAACCAATTCTTATGTTGCCAGGAAGAACAATGTGATTCCCTGCTTAAGGTTCTCGTATTCCTCATCCTCGCTAGCATGATCATCCTGAACCCTAAGGGAGTACGTATGAATCATAATAGATAAGCTGACAAAAACAAGAAATTTTGAGCAGCAGCATAAGGATGAAGCCTCCACAACCTAATAGATCGACCACCCTGAACCTGAAGACAGCCCAGCGGCCCGTCCGACGGCGGCGGCGTGTGCTGGTCGACGCCGAGAAACTGAGGTGCTGCGACCTATCAAAATTCAGTACATCACTTGTCAAAAATCCAAAGGAACATCAGTTACCATAGTCCCAACAGACACGCCAAACATAATTCCTTTGAGCTGTCATCTATTAGACATTTTGATTCATGAAAGGTGGTAGGAATCACATGGACAAGAAATGGTGGGAAATGCAGGAGCGAGGTGACCATGTTGCTTGAGTACTTGACATTGGACAAGTTGGTCAAATGGCAACTTGACATTGGACAAGTCTTACTTGCAATATATTTCTAATTAGCTAGTGAACACCAAAGAATGAGTATCCATTGACAGGAATTCCTTTGGCGTATTTTTCTTCCCTTTTTCTGAACGGTTTTTTTTTCACCGGCCAATCACAAGAATTTTTGTCATTAGGTTATTTGTGCAGCTATATTAACTGGTGCAAAACTGCTAAGTTCATTTAACAGAGAAGAGTATCTGTTGTATTAAAAAATGTTTGGACACATGCTAACATGGTCTAAACAGCTATAGTGCAAATCCTACCAGATGCTCCCAAAATAAAAAAAGGCAAGTATGCCAGTGGGATTCCTATCATAAAGGGAATAATTAGTCAGAAACGCTTAGTGGGCTATAGGAGGGGATTCCGACCTGCTTACTTGTTCGTACAGGTGAATTGAACAAATAATTGACGATTTACGTTGTTTCTACCCTTATATTTGATTCATTATTCAGAAACACTTCTGGCTG
Organism: Miscanthus floridulus; assembly: GCF_019320115.1. NCBI lineage: Eukaryota > Viridiplantae > Streptophyta > Magnoliopsida > Poales > Poaceae > Miscanthus > Miscanthus floridulus. The sequence continues at coordinate 8,728,933 of NC_089592.1, forward strand.
ATGAACCATCAATGTTTAAGCACCAAAAAAAGCAGGCTAGACACAAGTAAGAATGAAAAGGAGGCAGGATAATTAGCACCAATTCACACCTGCTCTTTGTGGCATCGAAATCGGAAGCATTCATGCCATGCATCTCGAGGTCCCTCTTCTTGGTGACTCTGGTGCATGCCCCGGAGACTTGCCTGCAAATTCATCCACTCCCAAATTAGGAATCAGGCTGAGATAGGGATTTTGACCACCACTCCCCCCAAATTCATCCACCATCTCCAAGCGCAGCATCGCGGCAGCCACAGCCTAGTGCGGCACCGCCCCAGACCTGCAGGCGCCACCGCAGTGCTGGGAGCCTGCCACGAGCGTCGACGACGCTGCGGCGAGCGCGCTACCTAATGGGGACGGGGATCCCGATCTTCCGTCCCCATTAAGTGGTATCAGAGCTAAGGTATACCGTCAGGTTCACTTGTTATTCCCTAGTTTGAGTGTTTCGCATTCGTCCCATAGTCCAGTGACATACTCGTTTTTCCTGTCCTAGAACCTTCCGCGCCATAGCCTTTGCATATTTTAGTTTCAGAGTTCGCTTTGTTGAGTTTGTGTCCTAGGTCAAAGTCTTGTTGCTGGTTTAGATTGTGTTCTTTTCTAGCTTGTGTTGATCCCTTCACCCGCCGCTATTCCGTATCACCATCGGTTTGCATCTTGTGTCCACTAAATCCCTGATTCGAGCAGCTTCCTTAAAACAGTCATAACTTTTGCATCCGAACTCGAAACGGGAAAAATTTTATATCTACGGAGAACGCCAGAAAATTTTAGATCTATTTCATCCCAGCAAAGCTGGGTTCGCAAAAATTATATTTGTGAAATTCGATTAGGAAAATTGAGTTTCTGGGCCCACAAGTTTTGGTATGCTTTTTAGAGTACAGTCCTAATTTTCTATAGGCCACATCTTTTATTCAATTGAGCTCAAATTTTTTGTGGTTTATTCTTGTGTGCTCCTTGCTGAGAAAAAAATATCAAAAGAGCAAAAGCAAGAAAAAAAGATTGGACAAAAAAAAAATAAAAGAAAAAAAATAGTAAAAGAGAATAGAAGATATCGAAAAGGAGCACATAAGAAACACTCAATAGCTCTATTGTTTGTGGTACCTTTTGCCTTGTTCATATCCGTTGCTACCATTAATACTTGTTTCCTTTCATCCTTGTTTTCTCTCTTGTTTATCACAACTGGTGATAGGAACACGTATAGGCCAGCAACTAGGACAAGTGCTCTAGACATTTATTCAATATTGCTATCTGTCACTGACTTGTGTGCCACATATATATATATTTGTTCTTTTTCGTGCCTCCCAAGCTCCACATATACTTCAGATCGGTACAGAAAAAGACCCTTGCAATCTCGGTACCACTGCCTCATAGGTATCACGAACCAGCCGCCAGTTGTACCGTTCACTGCTTGCATTGGTAAGAACTTTGTAAGAGCTTGGTAAGACGCTTCCACTTGCTGTCAAAAGTGACACCACTGTAACCACGTAGTCATTTGATAGGGATAATATTTTTGTATTGTCTTTTGCTGTCTTCTAATAATGACAGGTTGTTCGTATCCACCGACTTATGATGGTATAGGTGCTGATGAGTACATAGAGTGGGAAATTGCCATCAATAACATATTTGCTACTCGCTTTATGTGTCCAAGGAGGAAGGTAAAAAATGCAGCTAGCGTTTTGCTACATTCTGCTTTATCTTGGTGGGAGTCTTTAGATCCTTCTGATAAGCCTCAAACTTGGAATGATATGAAACTTCTTATGCGAGAAACCTTTGTTAATCCACCTCCTGTTTTGACTTCATATGATGAGGTGCACCATTTAGAGGAAGAGTCTGTTGTTATTCCTCCTACTATGCCTAACCTTTTGCAGGACAATGTAGAAAAGAGCAAGGATGACGTGATAGAAAATGAGAAGCTCACAGCCTCATGTGAAAATTCAGAACCATCAACGATTACCCCTACTGAACATGAGAGCAAAGGTAATGCCCATGATGCTAAACTCACAGAAGGTGAGAGTTCTCTTGATGTGCTGAATTTTTCCACCAATCATGCTATGATAGAGCAAATTTTAGTGGAGCATTCGCTTGATTTACCTTTATCACAAGATGATTTGCTTGATGTTTCTTGTGATGAAGATGACTTGCATGATGCTATTTATGTTATACCCATGCAATCATTGAAGAATGATCACGCTATATGTGTGCTGAAAATGAGCACTTGTGCTAAAAATAGACTTGTTATTCATAATGCTAGTGAAGTTGATGAGCTGAAATTATTGTCTTCTTTAAATACTTTGGGTTACATTGAATTTGATGTTCCATGTAATCTTAGTTCTTTAGAGGAAAAACTTTATGCATATGCTGATTTGCCATGGTTCTCTAGACATACATATCATTTTATTGGAAAATATAATTGTAAAGGAGAGTATATGGTGCATCGTGTCTATATTTGTTCAAATCTGAAATCTCCTTATATTGAGCAAAAGTATGATCAACCAAAGGATTGCAATTGCTATAATCTTGTCATGTCGAGTTCCTCTAGTTTTGTTATAAAGAAACATGGTAAATATCAAGAAGGGGAGCAATGTTGGCTACTACCAACAATGTTTTCTTCATCTAATCCCAAACTGAGGACGGTTTGTTGTCAAGAAGGGGAGGATGATGAGGACATGACACCTTCGGATATGAACAATGATTATAAGGTGCGCTCGTTCCTACATTTGCATAGTGGCTTTGGTTATAATTCACTTGGTTCCACATGTACATGTCACTATTTGATTGTAGGTTCAAATGTGTTTCATAATGGAAGTTCATTAAAGTTGAACTTTTGGTTCGTCGGCAGCCCGACAGTGCCTCATTGGGAAGGCCATAACTCATCCATCCGGAGTGCGATCGAGGTCAATGAGCACTTGATGGAAAGCTTGTTTGATAAGCTTTCAAATAGATCTAGTCCCATCTCAATATCACGTCAGCAAGGCCTCCAAATTACTAATATATTCTGTCGCTATTTCTGGCGGGAGCTACACTGTCGTCATGGGCTTATTAGACATCCTTGGGACCCCGGCCCAAGTTGGAGCACGCCCCAAGAAGATGGAGAACACCTAAGAGATGGCCTTGGACGTCCTCCTCCTTGGCCACCACCTTAGGAGGCCAGCAAGGACGTCCAAGCCAAGCCAGAGGCCCAGTCCAATCCGAGTTCGAGTCTGCCTCGGCTATCAGGACCAGTATGCAATAAAACGGATGCCCAGGACGCATCCGAACTCCGTTTTCGATGATCCACATATGGATGGAAAGATAATTTGATAAGGAAGCCAATCCAAGTGGTTTCACGTCAAAAGCTCTTCGGAATCAACGGGAATCGTCAAAACAATTCAGTGTCCAGAATCTGGCAGGGTGCTGCGACACCTTCTTTTGGGCCGTTGGGCCTTGTAACGTGTTGGGACACCTTTAGGACATGAAGAGGGATCCTTGGACGTCCCTTAGGCTATATAATCAGTAGCCACCACCTACTTTAGGGTTTGGGTTTTGCTTAGATTATTCTGTCAAGAAACAGTTTCGCCGTTCTTCGGTTTGTGAGACCCCAACTCGTGAGATTAATCATACATCTGCAATTTGGTTGCGATCTTTCTTGTTCTTGCTTGTGTTTTTCGTTGCACAGGCAGGGATTAGCCTTCTTGGCGAGGTCAATCTGGTCCGTGACTCGGTTGATAACCAGAGGAGCTGTGGTGCTAAGATTGCAGGGTTCGATCTTTCGATCTGAAGCCGGATCGGTGTGTCATTCTCCGCCACAACGATAGTTACCATCACCTGACGGAAGATCGGGATCCCCGTTGATTCATCCGGCCCAAGTGGGGTTGGCCGAGGCCCAATAAATTAAGGCTACCCGGACCCCAACAGTTCTCAGGCACACCCACTCGGGGAAAGGCTCAATATCCCTAAAAGACTAGTCCAATAGGGGAAGGGTGGCTCTCCCTTTTAAGGTGGCTTCCTCCTCCCAAGCTAAGCAAGGTGGGATTATTCAGAGGCTCACATGGTCGCCGCCCGACTACAACTAGGCCACTTGGCCCCTTTGTTGCGTCTTTGCCAACGGTTAATAGTGGAGGATGTCCTCATCATTCCCACCCCCTTAAACAAGGGCCCAGCTCTGATACCACTTAATGGAGACGGGGATCCCGATCTTCCGTCAGGTGATGGTAACTATCGTTGTGGCGGAGAATGACACACCGATCCGGCTTCAGATCGAAAGATCAAACCCTGCAATCTTAGCACCACAGCTCCTCTGGTTATCAACCGAGTCACGGACCAGATTGACCTCGCCAAGAAGGCTAATCCCTGCCTGTGCAATGAAGAACACAAGCAAGAACAAGAAAGATCGCAACCAAATTGCAGATGTATGATTAATCTCACGAGTTGGGGTCTCACAAACCGAAGAACGACGAAACTGTTTCTTGACAGAATAATCTAAGCAAAACCCAAACCCTAAAGTAGGTGGTGGCTACTGATTATATAGCCTAAGGGACGTCCAAGGATCCCTCTTCACGTCCTAAAGGTGTCCCAACACGTTACAAGGCCCAACGGCCCAAAAGAAGGTGTCGCAGCACCCTGACAGATTCTGGACACTGACTTGTTTCGACGATTCCTGTTGATTCCGAAGAGCTTTTGACGTGAAACCACTTGGATTGGCTTCCTTATCAAATTATCTTTCCATCCATATGTGGATCATCGAAAACGGAGTTCGGATGCGTCCTGGGTGTCCGTTTTATTGCATACTGGTCCTGATAGCCGAGGCAGACTCGAACTCGGATTGGACTGGGCCTCTGGCTTGGCTTGGACGTCCTTGCTGGCCTCCTAAGGTGGTGGCCAAGGAGGAGGACGTCCAAGGACATCTCTTAGGTGTTCTCCATCTTCTTGGGGCGTGCTCCAACTTGGGCCGGGGTTCCAAGGATGTCTAATAAGCCCATGACGACAGTGTAGCTCCCGCCAGAAATAGCGACAGAATATATTAGTAATTTGGAGGCCTTGCTGACGTGATATTGAGATGGGACTAGATCTATTTGAAAGCTTATCAAACAAGCTTTCCATCAAGTGCTCATTGACCTCGATCGCACTCCGGATGGATGAGTTATGGCCTTCCCAATGAGGCACTGTCGGGCTGCCGACGAACCAAAAGTTCAACTTTGATGAACTTCCATTATGAAACACATTTGAACCTACAATCAAATAGTGACATGTACATGTGGAACCAAGTGAATTATAACCAAAGCCACTATGCAAATGTAGGAACGAGCGCACCTTATAATCATTGTTCATATCCGAAGGTGTCATGTCCTCATCACTACCGCTGGCCGTGTGCGCCTCCAGCTCAATCCCGGCGGTATAGGTGCTGGTGTCGGGGCTGCACGAGGCGGCGCTTGGTAGAGCGCGTGCTCATCAGGGAGGACCGTGGGGGCAAGGCGGTTGGAGAGGAGCCATTTCGTGTGTTCCTATGCTGCCGACGCTGCACACTGCCAGGGTCGTGCGTCAGGCTATCTGGCCTCTTCCGCGGCGCCTCCACACGTCGGGGCTCGTGTGTACCTCCTCTACGCGACGTATGGGGAGAGAGGAGTAGAGGAGGACCTGGTCGCGCCGGAGGCCTCAACCGCGCTGCTAGGGTTTGCCCTCGCTGGTGCCCCTGTGGTAGCGTGGCACTAGGTCGGGCCACCGGAGCCGGGTAGAGGGAGGAGTGGAGTGCACGTCACGAATCAAAGCCGATGAGGGCGAAGTGGAGGCTTCGCGGCGTCGGCGGCGCCGTGGCTACCAGCGACGGCAGCGCTGCCTCAGGGGTAGGGGTGGGGGCAGAAAACCCTAGCCACGTCGGGGTAGGGGGGCCATGGAGTGTGATGGCGTGGGCGAGCGCGGTGATGGAGCGGCGGCGCGAGGGCAGGGAGAGAGAGGAAGCGTCGGCGTGGGTGAGCGAGCGGGGAGATGGAGCAGAGATCTCATGCGTCGGCCTGATTCCATGCGGGATCTCGCGCGATGGGGAGGCGCGACACCCGAGTGGGGTGATGGAGCGGAGATGGCATGCAGGCAGACCGGTGAGGCGACGATCGTGGCACCAAAATCGTGTCCACCTTTTACTCTTTTTGCGAGAGAAAAGCAATAAACTGAGTACAGATCCAATTAATGTATGCATGTATATTTTGTGTACATGGTGACACGTACTCCCTCCGTCCATAAATATCTGTCGTTTTCGCTTCCCGAGAAACAACTTTGGCTAAATATATATTAAAAATATTAATATTTATGGTACATAATTAATATCATTGGAAAGATCTTTGAATCTAGTTTTTTAATAAATTTATTTTGAGATACAAATATTGCACGTATTTTTTACAAATCGAGTCAAACTTGTAGTACGTACACCACGACGACAGTTATTTAGGGACAGAAGGAGTAGCCAATTAATATATGCATGCATATTTGGTGTACATGGTATCACCTATGATCTATGTTTATTTTTTAGTTTAACCACGGCAATAATTATATATATATATAGGGTCTTGCTATTGGAGCCTAGGGCTTCTAATAGCTAATGGAGAGCCCTAGCCAGCCACCCCAACTAGCCCAACCATTCAGATCTGCAGAGCTGATGCGCGCGTGCAGGTGGAGGACCGCCACGGACCTAGGCAATCGGATGCATAAAATCCCAGGTCAAGCTGCGTAGAAAAGTTTTTGTCGCGACATTGTATAGAAATTAGTAGTTGAAAGAATTAAAATTAATTTGTTACCGTATAAAAACCTTTCTGTGAGACGAATGTTCAAGCTGACAAACAGACAAAGCTGACGCATGCATGCATACACGCATCCAATCTAATCTCTTTCATTTTTCATTATAATTCCTCAACGAAGCATCCGATTCAAAAACGGTTTTCACCATTGAACTCCTAATATTTTTGTGCACGATTCGAGATCCATTGTGAATATATTTTTGAAAAAGAAATAAAATTCATAAATTTGCGCATTAGGATACAGAGTTTTATACATCTGTCTAAGCATAGAATCTTGTGAGCGAGTGCATAAAAACATGGAGACAATCTCGTCTTCTCCAAAATTTGAAATTTCAATCATAGCACGTGATGGCCGATTGGATGCATAGAATCACTGTCAAGATGCGTAGAAAAGTTTTTGGTGCTGACGTTGCATAGAAACTAGTGGTTGGATAAATAAAAATTAATTTTGTTACCACGTAAAAACCTCTCCACGAGATGGACATTCCATCTGACACAGCCGTGGATGCCTCCACCACATAATGCTTCTCACTATGCGATGTATAATTAACATGAGAACAATGTATAGAACCACACGAAACCATTCCTACTGAGGGAGAGGGTGGCTATTATAACCAACACCATGCTTTCCACCTAAGGATTTTATTTAATAGAGGAACAATGCATAGAAACCCACAAAACCCTTCTCACTAGGGGATTATTATAACGAACAATGTAACGACTCCAATCCACACCATACTTCCCTTTAGGGGGATATTTAATTAATAGAGAAACAATACATACAAACATACAAAACACTACCCATTAGGGTGGACTATCCATAATGGTTCCAACTCACACCATGCTTCCCACTAGGGATGTTTAACTAAAAGAGAAACAATGCATAGAAATAAAGTCAACAAATATAGAAACCCAACTGAAATTACATAGAAACCAATAGTTTTGCTCGTCATCCAATCATAAAACACAACATACACGAAACTAACTTTTTACATTAACCCATCAACTCCATCAAAATCATGCTACGCCACAGCTACAAGCCAAGGAAGTCGTGGACGTTGCGAGCCATGTCCTATGTCTGAACCATCATTGACCTCTAACAACAAATGGAGAGGAATCCATTGCAGCCATCCTACATCACCACAAATAGCATAGAATCATATTTTAGCAGGCGCAGAAACCTTACGGTGGCAAGAAAAACATTGAAAAATGTTTTAGCAAGCGCGGAAACATTACAACAACAAGATTGGCATAGAAACATGTTTTAGCAGGCTGCAATCACACTAACTGATATGTGCCTTGTGTTCCAAATCTGAAAAAAAATACAGAAATCAAAATTCATAGTCTAGACTAGATCTGAACGTGTAAAAACCTAATTCATGAAGCATAGAACACATGGGGAGGGCACAGCAGTAGCAGCAGCATGGACCGTGAAATTAATATTTTTAATTTTATTGCACATCATATCAAGGCGGAGCATAAACAATCAAACTCACGTGTAATCATCATATCAAACTAGATCTGAACGTGTAAAAACCTAACTCATGAAGCATAAAACCAAAAATTAATACTTTTTAATGTCATTGCGCATCATACCAAGGGAAGAAAAGCAAAAGGAGAAATAAAAAATTAAAGAGGTTCAATATTTATAGCAAACAGCATAAATTTCTATGCATAAAAAAATTAAGATTTCAATTTCATTGCACATCATATCAAGGAGATGCATAAAAGGTCAAAATCAAGCGTATAGAAATCATGCTTGCCTACGTTGCTAGCTCTTACATAGTAACCAAAGGAAAGCAAAAATAATTTTTTTGTGAACAAAACTAACATTTGTGAGGAAAAAACGATATACAAACATGTTTTAGCGGGCATAGAAACCTTACAGTGGCAAGAAAGACATAAACATATTTTAGCGGGTTCGTGCTCGCCCAAGCACATGAAGGCTACTTCTGGTCGTCTGCAATTCTGCATAGAAACCATTCTCATTCAGTATAGAAATGTGTTCCAACATTAAATAAAAATGTGCTCCAACCTTCCTTGGTAGTGGGTCAAGAGGCTGATCACCTCGGGCGAAAGGGTAAATCACGACTCACAGTGAAAGTGTACAACCTCTGCAGAGTTTAATAAACTGGTATACTAGCCGTGCTCACGGATACGAGCGGCCTTGGAACCCTTACATAAGGGATGATGACTTTTACTTGTTAAGATGATCATTTATGTCAATGGTTTAAGGTATTTATTATTCAATTATACTTGATCATGTGGTTATGGAATACACTACCTTGATGCTATATTTGCTGAGTTCGACATGGACTCACTCTTGCAATTTCCCCCACACCTCAGGCCAGATAACAGTTTGTCAGAGACTTGAGAAGTTAGGCTTGTGATCAACCAGTCAGTTGTCCCTGTGGAACTGGAGTCTTCGCCTGAAGATCGGAGTTGTCTTTCCGCTGTCTATACTCTGAGGTTAAACTCTTTATACTAATACGTTATGTATTTAAGCATTGTCTATTGATATTACCCTTATTTGTAGCTATATGTGAGATTTGACTTCCTGGGCTCACATATGGTGTGTATCTGGTTTTGTTCTTAAAACCGGGTGCTACAAGTGGTATCAGAGCAATACTGACTGTAGGACGCAAGCCTAGTAGAAACTGGTCGTTTTAAGGTTTATAAGTTGCTACAAAAACCCTTGCTCTATGAACCTTGATATTTTCTTTTCTACTATATCCCTACCCTTGCTATTCATCTCTACCTGGTGCTTATTTTAAAGTCCTTGTTCTCATCTTCACTCCTTGATTTGATATGCTATTAGAACCATTCCTCATCACCTTCTTGCGTAATCTGAAGATAAGTCTTAGGATTGTTACCCCTAGCACAATAAAAACGATAGTATCGCAAGTTGAGTCAATATTTGAATTGTGCATCTTTATTGTTTGTTGAGTTGTCATTATGCTTATGATTGTTTTGAATCTTTGTAATGATTGCCATGATCTTGTTGGGTGTTCCCACAATATCATTTAGTTTATAGGCCTAAGGTATAAGGATCAGTGCAATAAATAGTTGGGTTATGGTTTTCTTCTGTTCTCCCTATCCTGTCTTATCGGAGCAGTCTATACTCTTTGGCTTATATCTCAGATTTTGCACAATCACAAATCATAAGAAAATTCTTGATAATAGTAGACTTTAATATCTTTCTCTGAGCAAAAGAATTAGCTTGATAGCTATTTTGGTTATGGAGATACAAAAATCACAAGACGATGCATCTGTGCTGTTTGGAACCTGGAGTAGTTTCTGTTGTGCACTGTTTTCGACTAAGTTAACTGCAGAATTTGGAAAAGTGTTCTATAAGGAAGTTTTGGAGAATTGTATAAGCTTTCCAACGGTATAAGCTATAACTTCATTGGATTAACAGAATGAGAGTTACAGCTGTTTTACTGTGCTGCTGTTTTCCATCTTGTGAGGAATTTCAGATTTCTTGTTCATGATCATATACAAGAGTATCATTGGGATGTCAGGACGTCGTGATACTAGATAGCTCATCTAGAAGGAGATGCAAGCTATGCTTGGTGTCCCCTAGTTTATCTTTTCTTAAGGGGGGTAGCCAAGTTACATAATTTGCAAGATGAAGTGTTCTATATTTTAGTTTGCACAGCGAAAGCGTGGTGGTACCCAAAGATATGGAGAAACTTAGAGTTTCAATGGGATTTGGTTAAAGGTCCAAGGAAGGTTTATCCAAGATCATCAAGATTTTGGTAGAGCTATCGGAGAAGTTTTCAAGTTAGCTTGGATCGAGAGACCTCAGGCAAATGGTTGAAGGAGTCCAAGGAGAGGTTGAAGTAAAACCTATGTATTAGCTTTGCCAGATCCAGACAAGAGTTTCATATCTACAATGATGCACCTTGTTAGGGTGTGGAATGTGTCCTTATACGAGAATAAAGGTAGTGGCTTGTTCATTAAGTCAACTAAGGAAGTGTGAGTTGAACTACCTAGCATGTTATCTAGAGTTATCCCTTGTGAAGCATGGAAGTACTGTCTTTTTGAAGTAAAAGTGACATATAGAAGGATCACAAGAATCTACAAAACATCTTCACTAAGTTGGTCTTGAGCTTGTGATATCCTCGTTGGAATGAAAATTGATTATGACTTGGACAAGTGCTATTACTTTAAGGAGCAAATTCATGGCTGATGCCCTTAGCAATGGAGAATTGTGCTAAGAAGGTTCGGATGACACCAAGGGCTAAGAATCGTATTCCAAGTTTGAGCAACTTGACCGGAATCATTAATATTTTGAAGGTTGGTAGTAGAAATTCCTTCTGACTAAGAGATTCGTCAGGCTTCGTTGGAAGGTGGATATTTTAAGAAAGAGAAGTGATATTACGGACTAAAAAGGAAAGATAGCCTAGTGATTGGAGTTACTTAAGAATTGTTCAAGGTATCTGTCATAATCTTGGAGTCAGTTTGACAAGTTACTTGGAGTAACATTTACATGTATGCAAAGTAAAGTGGATTCTTATCAAGACGATGGAACTACACGATGATGTAAAGAAGAATCTAGAGATGAAGTACCACTATCTCCTAGTCGATATCGTTCGAATCTCGGGGACGAGATTCATCTTAAGGGGGGTAGAATTGTAACACCCTAAAATTTGCCACTTTTAAAAATAGAGTTAAAATAATTTATTTGTGAATTTTTTTGTGCACATGAAAACATAGGAAAATAATTTTTTTATTAATTTAAAATTTATCATAAGGTAGAAACATGTTTGTTGCATTCATGCCGGTCGCACCTCGTGTTTCTATGTGCAAAATGTGTGTTTTTTTGTACGTTTAGGAGATGAATATCTATCTCTAGGAATTTTCCAGCTTCTTTCTGGAATTTAATTCCTGCCTCCTTCACTTTAATCTTTATGTTCCAAGTTCCCAACAATCTTTGTATGAGCTCCAAATACTTTATTTGGGTTCATCATGTTCCAAAGTGTCTCTGGGAATTTTCCCCAAATTTTCGGAAGTCTCGGAGTATTTTTCGTGGCTTAAATATTAATTTTGGACTTTTCTAGAATTATTTTATCCATGAAATTAATTAATTCCGAAAATAATAAATCTCTCATTTTTTCCCAACGCTCAAAGCCCATGTGCAATAATCTTAATAAATCATAAAGGCCCATGCATTTATTTACTAATGAGCTTTAATGATTATTTAGGCCCATTAGTAAATGTGGAGGGGGTAACATCAATTAGTACCATATCGCTAGTTGACGTGGATGTGGGGAGTTTTTCTTCCTATATATATCAAACAACCCCTTGGGCAAAGAATACCAAAACTATTGTACGGGGAGCCCCTAGTTTGGGAAATCCCTCGTGTAGTAAATTATATTTTTCTCCTCTTTCTCTCGCTGTCGTTGTCGCCGTCGCCGTCGCCGTCGCCGCCGCACTGCCCAGCCCGGCCATCCTCTCCTCGGCAACAAGTAAGGTTGCCTGCCATGTTCCTGTCGATCTCCAACGTGGCTGCGTCCGATCGAGTCTTTGTCCCCTGCAATCTGCTATTTGATGATCAGCAATCACAAGTCAATTTTTCCGGGGAGGAACTCCATGGACGATGAGGCTTTCTTTGGTTTTCCGGCAAACTCTTGTGCAGCGACGTCCCCTGTGCTGTCGCGTCCTAGCTCCGTGCCCCGTCGATCCACCGCTGGAGTGTTCTCTGTCCACATGAAGCTCATCTCCAGCGCCGCTGGAAGATCTAGTCCGCACGTCTACCGTCATCTGGAGGAGGTCCTCGCCTGAGCAGCACTGCAACGCCATCCCGGGGGTCAATCCGCGCATGCAGGATTTCGCCACCAGGGCTTGCTGCCCACACGTGAAAGCCAAGCCTGCATCTTCTGCAAGACCGGCCACCACTCGTGAGCTTTCGTGTCCGGCGTGCCGTCAACGCAACTTGCAAGCACCATGCATGCCTACGTCTACGAGCACATGAACAAGCCAAAATCCTCCTGCAGTGCACATGCAAGCTGGTAGTCATCGCCTGGGGTCAGCAAACAGGATCTTTCCTTTACCAAAATAATCTTAAGGTTACTATTCTTTTCCCATGTATTCATCTTGAGTAACCGTGTGCCTTAAATCATGCACAGACTAATCTATTGATGTCATCACTCCATCATAGGAGTTGCTCTGAACTTGTCTGCTTGTCGATTCATACATCTCCAACAAAACCAGCCGGCGGCAAGCTGCCTGTTCCCAAATCTTGCAAGTCGTCGATGCTCAGAACCAGCACCAACATTGTTGCTTACGTCACAAGCAAACTTCTGTTGGCCGATTAATAAAAGGTCAGCATCACCTCATTGTCCATTATTTTAGTGATCAAATATTGTGCTGATGTCATGCCTTGTCATTCATGCATGATAAATCATCATTCTCTATTTATTCCTCAGTCAAGAAATTGTACCGTTCATATACGGTCGTGGAGCTGCTCAGGCTGCCACTCACTCTCTGTAGTTATATATGTTCATCATTGTCGTTATCTTATTTCCATCATATCTTAATCATTTTAGCCCCGCTTTAATCTATTCTTTCCGTGTCATGTTGGAATCGATATAGTCTACTGTATGACAACGAAGTTTAACACGCTTCATGTTTTCTAAATTTTTAGTTTAAATATTAATTTTGACTAATCTCTGTTCACACTGCTTTCCAAATTAAAAATAACATGGAGATTAACAATTATCTTTTTGTGGGTCACTGTTAACTTGATTAATAGCAACATAAATATGTTTGTAAATAATAATTTGGTTAGTGTAAACACGCACCATGTATAATTGGAATAAATGATCTGACATGTTACTTTATTTTGCAAAGTTAAAATCTAACTTGCTTAAAACTATACGATAATATTTATAAATAAAATATGATTTGTTTCACTTTAGTTTTATAGTTCAAATCTAAATTTGACTTGATTTAATTTATATTACCTATAAAATATCTTATATATGTTTTTATATAATTAAAACACATGAAGCTAGTAGTTTTATGAGCAAATCTCTCGGTAGTTGTATCTTTTCAACCGTAGCTCCGATTAGCGTGCTCTTCTCGTCTGTGTGTTCGTAGTGTGACATAGATTCGTTTTACAAACTTTTCATCTTGATTTTATGATTGGTGTACTGTTCTAATTTAGATCTATTGTTTGCTTCGTGTATGATTGCATGGATGCTTGTGTGGTGCTTTATAATCTTGTCCAGTTGGTGAGATATACGTGGTGATCAAGAAGAAGAGGAACGTTGAAGATTAAAGCTTACCGAAGGATCGGTGTTTTAAGGCAAGTATAGCTTGGGTTTTCTTTCGGTGACCATGATCTTAAACTTGATTAATGAATATGCTATAAACATAAACAAGATGACTTTTTAGCAACATAAGGACTCGTCTTGTAAGTGATCATCCGGGACTTACAGTACAGCTGTGATGGCTACATGGCTCTGGCTTTAGCTCAGTATGAGGACCTTTTCTAGCTTGTTTGTGGTTACCTTTATTGGCGTAAGAATGGCTTGACGAATCAGGTATAGGACAGCCTCTACTCTTATGAGTATAGTCGTGATGGAATTGTGCCATTCGACAGGGGGGTTCCTACATCTGTTTGCCGAGTGAATCTAATGGCCCTAACTTGTTAGACGAACCTTTGAAAGGCTTCATAGTGAACCCTGCCGACCTTCCTTGGTAGTGGGTCAAGAGGCTGATCACCTCGGGCGAAAGGGTAAATCACGACTCACAGTGAAAGTGTACAACCTCTGCAGAGTTTAATAAACTGGTATACTAGCCGTGCTCACGGATACGAGCGGCCTTGGAACCCTTACATAAGGGATGATGACTTTTACTTGTTAAGATGATCATTTATGTCAATGGTTTAAGGTATTTATTATTCAATTATACTTGATCATGTGGTTATGGAATACACTACCTTGATGCTATATTTGCTGAGTTCGACATGGACTCACTCTTGCAATTTCCCCCACACCTCAGGCCAGATAACAGTTTGTCAGAGACTTGAGAAGTTAGGCTTGTGATCAACCAGTCAGTTGTCCCTGTGGAACTGGAGTCTTCGCCTGAAGATCGGAGTTGTCTTTCCGCTGTCTATACTCTGAGGTTAAACTCTTTATACTAATACGTTATGTATTTAAGCATTGTCTATTGATATTACCCTTATTTGTAGCTATATGTGAGATTTGACTTCCTGGGCTCACATATGGTGTGTATCTGGTTTTGTTCTTAAAACCGGGTGCTACAAGTGGTATCAGAGCAATACTGACTGTAGGACGCAAGCCTAGTAGAAACTGGTCGTTTTAAGGTTTATAAGTTGCTACAAAAACCCTTGCTCTATGAACCTTGATATTTTCTTTTCTACTATATCCCTACCCTTGCTATTCATCTCTACCTGGTGCTTATTTTAAAGTCCTTGTTCTCATCTTCACTCCTTGATTTGATATGCTATTAGAACCATTCCTCATCACCTTCTTGCGTAATCTGAAGATAAGTCTTAGGATTGTTACCCCTAGCACAATAAAAACGATAGTATCGCAAGTTGAGTCAATATTTGAATTGTGCATCTTTATTGTTTGTTGAGTTGTCATTATGCTTATGATTGTTTTGAATCTTTGTAATGATTGCCATGATCTTGTTGGGTGTTCCCACAATATCATTTAGTTTATAGGCCTAAGGTATAAGGATCAGTGCAATAAATAGTTGGGTTATGGTTTTCTTCTGTTCTCCCTATCCTGTCTTATCGGAGCAGTCTATACTCTTTGGCTTATATCTCAGATTTTGCACAATCACAAATCATAAGAAAATTCTTGATAATAGTAGACTTTAATATCTTTCTCTGAGCAAAAGAATTAGCTTGATAGCTATTTTGGTTATGGAGATACAAAAATCACAAGACGATGCATCTGTGCTGTTTGGAACCTGGAGTAGTTTCTGTTGTGCACTGTTTTCGACTAAGTTAACTGCAGAATTTGGAAAAGTGTTCTATAAGGAAGTTTTGGAGAATTGTATAAGCTTTCCAACGGTATAAGCTATAACTTCATTGGATTAACAGAATGAGAGTTACAGCTGTTTTACTGTGCTGCTGTTTTCCATCTTGTGAGGAATTTCAGATTTCTTGTTCATGATCATATACAAGAGTATCATTGGGATGTCAGGACGTCGTGATACTAGATAGCTCATCTAGAAGGAGATGCAAGCTATGCTTGGTGTCCCCTAGTTTATCTTTTCTTAAGGGGGGTAGCCAAGTTACATAATTTGCAAGATGAAGTGTTCTATATTTTAGTTTGCACAGCGAAAGCGTGGTGGTACCCAAAGATATGGAGAAACTTAGAGTTTCAATGGGATTTGGTTAAAGGTCCAAGGAAGGTTTATCCAAGATCATCAAGATTTTGGTAGAGCTATCGGAGAAGTTTTCAAGTTAGCTTGGATCGAGAGACCTCAGGCAAATGGTTGAAGGAGTCCAAGGAGAGGTTGAAGTAAAACCTATGTATTAGCTTTGCCAGATCCAGACAAGAGTTTCATATCTACAATGATGCACCTTGTTAGGGTGTGGAATGTGTCCTTATACGAGAATAAAGGTAGTGGCTTGTTCATTAAGTCAACTAAGGAAGTGTGAGTTGAACTACCTAGCATGTTATCTAGAGTTATCCCTTGTGAAGCATGGAAGTACTGTCTTTTTGAAGTAAAAGTGACATATAGAAGGATCACAAGAATCTACAAAACATCTTCACTAAGTTGGTCTTGAGCTTGTGATATCCTCGTTGGAATGAAAATTGATTATGACTTGGACAAGTGCTATTACTTTAAGGAGCAAATTCATGGCTGATGCCCTTAGCAATGGAGAATTGTGCTAAGAAGGTTCGGATGACACCAAGGGCTAAGAATCGTATTCCAAGTTTGAGCAACTTGACCGGAATCATTAATATTTTGAAGGTTGGTAGTAGAAATTCCTTCTGACTAAGAGATTCGTCAGGCTTCGTTGGAAGGTGGATATTTTAAGAAAGAGAAGTGATATTACGGACTAAAAAGGAAAGATAGCCTAGTGATTGGAGTTACTTAAGAATTGTTCAAGGTATCTGTCATAATCTTGGAGTCAGTTTGACAAGTTACTTGGAGTAACATTTACATGTATGCAAAGTAAAGTGGATTCTTATCAAGACGATGGAACTACACGATGATGTAAAGAAGAATCTAGAGATGAAGTACCACTATCTCCTAGTCGATATCGTTCGAATCTCGGGGACGAGATTCATCTTAAGGGGGGTAGAATTGTAACACCCTAAAATTTGCCACTTTTAAAAATAGAGTTAAAATAATTTATTTGTGAATTTTTTTGTGCACATGAAAACATAGGAAAATAATTTTTTTATTAATTTAAAATTTATCATAAGGTAGAAACATGTTTGTTGCATTCATGCCGGTCGCACCTCGTGTTTCTATGTGCAAAATGTGTGTTTTTTTGTACGTTTAGGAGATGAATATCTATCTCTAGGAATTTTCCAGCTTCTTTCTGGAATTTAATTCCTGCCTCCTTCACTTTAATCTTTATGTTCCAAGTTCCCAACAATCTTTGTATGAGCTCCAAATACTTTATTTGGGTTCATCATGTTCCAAAGTGTCTCTGGGAATTTTCCCCAAATTTTCGGAAGTCTCGGAGTATTTTTCGTGGCTTAAATATTAATTTTGGACTTTTCTAGAATTATTTTATCCATGAAATTAATTAATTCCGAAAATAATAAATCTCTCATTTTTTCCCAACGCTCAAAGCCCATGTGCAATAATCTTAATAAATCATAAAGGCCCATGCATTTATTTACTAATGAGCTTTAATGATTATTTAGGCCCATTAGTAAATGTGGAGGGGGTAACATCAATTAGTACCATATCGCTAGTTGACGTGGATGTGGGGAGTTTTTCTTCCTATATATATCAAACAACCCCTTGGGCAAAGAATACCAAAACTATTGTATGGGGAGCCCCTAGTTTGGGAAATCCCTCGTGTAGTAAATTATATTTTTCTCCTCTTTCTCTCGCTGTCGTTGTCGCCGTCGCCGTCGCCGTCGCCGCCGCACTGCCCAGCCCGGCCATCCTCTCCTCGGCAACAAGTAAGGTTGCCTGCCATGTTCCTGTCGATCTCCAACGTGGCTGCGTCCGATCGAGTCTTTGTCCCCTGCAATCTGCTATTTGATGATCAGCAATCACAAGTCAATTTTTCCGGGGAGGAACTCCATGGACGATGAGGCTTTCTTTGGTTTTCCGGCAAACTCTTGTGCAGCGACGTCCCCTGTGCTGTCGCGTCCTAGCTCCGTGCCCCGTCGATCCACCGCTGGAGTGTTCTCTGTCCACGTGAAGCTCATCTCCAGCGCCGCTGGAAGATCTAGTCCGCACGTCTACCGTCATCTGGAGGAGGTCCTCGCCTGAGCAGCACTGCAACGCCATCCCGGGGGTCAATCCGCGCATGCAGGATTTCGCCACCAGGGCTTGCTGCCCACACGTGAAAGCCAAGCCTGCATCTTCTGCAAGACCGGCCACCACTCGTGAGCTTTCGTGTCCGGCGTGCCGTCAACGCAACTTGCAAGCACCATGCATGCCTACGTCTACGAGCACATGAACAAGCCAAAATCCTCCTGCAGTGCACATGCAAGCTGGTAGTCATCGCCTGGGGTCAGCAAACAGGATCTTTCCTTTACCAAAATAATCTTAAGGTTACTATTCTTTTCCCATGTATTCATCATGAGTAACCGTGTGCCTTAAATCATGCACAGACTAATCTATTGATGTCATCACTCCATCATAGGAGTTGCTCTGAACTTGTCCGCTTGTCGATTCATACATCTCCAACAAAACCAGCCGGCGGCAAGCTGCCTGTTCCCAAATCTTGCAAGTCGTCGATGCTCAGAACCAGCACCAACATTGTTGCTTACGTCACAAGCAAACTTCTGTTGGCCGATTAATAAAAGGTCAGCATCACCTCATTGTCCATTATTTTAGTGATCAAATATTGTGCTGATGTCATGCCTTGTCATTCATGCATGATAAATCATCATTCTCTATTTATTCCTCAGTCAAGAAATTGTACCGTTCATATACGGTCGTGGAGCTGCTCAGGCTGCCACTCACTCTCTGTAGTTATATATGTTCATCATTGTCGTTATCTTATTTCCATCATATCTTAATCATTTTAGCCCCGCTTTAATCTATTCTTTCCGTGTCATGTTGGAATCGATATAGTCTACTGTATGACAACGAAGTTTAACACGCTTCATGTTTTCTAAATTTTTAGTTTAAATATTAATTTTGACTAATCTCTGTTCACACTGCTTTCCAAATTAAAAATAACATGGAGATTAACAATTATCTTTTTGTGGGTCACTGTTAACTTGATTAATAGCAACATAAATATGTTTGTAAATAATAATTTGGTTAGTGTAAACACGCACCATGTATAATTGGAATAAATGATCTGACATGTTACTTTATTTTG